>NC_053024.1:670400015-670648672 GCF_003073215.2 Triticum urartu
GTAGGCAATGGCAGATAACTGGGTTGCCATGCATTCATGCCTTGTTTTTCATCACTTCTCTCCCAGGTCCAGCAGGGAACATACAGCAGTATGTGCATGATTACTACTCTGTTGCAAGGTTCAAAGCCACATATGCTTATGCCTTGCCTGCTATGGAGGGAAAACAACAATGGGACATGGTGGACCCTGGATTCAAGCTTTGTGCTCCAATTCTGAAGAGAGCAGCAGGTAGACCAAGGAAGAGTCGAATCAGACCTCGCAGCGAAGGAGCTGGACTTGGAGCGAGGAAGCGTAAGTGCACAAGGTGTGGTGGGTCTGGTCATTTTGCTAAGTATTGTGATAACACAGTAGATCCAGCGTTCGGAGAGATTTTCGATGAAGGCTTCGATGAAAATGTTGGTCAGCAGCCGGTTGCCTCAACAGATGATGAAAATGATGGTCAACAACCGGTTGCATCAGATGAGGATTTTGACAAGGTTCCAAATGATGATGGTCAACAACCGCATGATTTTGACGATGATCCAAAATATCCTCCAAATAATGATTCAAGTGAGGCTCCAAATGGTGATCCAAGTGAGGCTCTAAATGGTGATCATGGTGATCCAAGTGAGGCTCCAAATGATGATCCAAGTGAGGCTCCAAGTGGTGACCAACCTTCTGTTGTTGTGAGTTCTGCTAGGTATGTAAATCTTGCAAGGGTCAAATACTACTGTACATCTATCACTTGACATGATCTCATTACCGTTTATTTTTTGCACAGCTCTATGGTAGGTTTGAAGAAGACGCGCAACGTACCGACAACCAAGAGAAGAAGAGAAGAAACAATGAGCACAAGGTGCACGAGGAGCAAAGTGATGGCAAAAAGCTCAAGGAACAGACAGAAGCCCCAACGCTATCTATGAATAATTATGAAACATTATGAATAAGGGATGATGTTGTATTATGAAACATTTATCACTTGACATGTTGTATTTCTGTTGGATGATGTTGGACCTATGTTAGAAGTATGTTTGACATGATGTTTGAATGAGCACATGGTTTTTCCTTTTTTGATTTTTTTGAATTTTGTTTTGCTCATTTAAATTCTGGTCAAACCTAACTTTGACCAAGATTTAAACAAGTCTAAAACATCAAAATGAAAAACTAAGCCTGGATACTTCTTAGTCAATCCAAAATGAAGTTGTGGTGAGCTTTTTGAAATTTTCATGAAAAATGTGTTAAAAAGAGGGGTCCAAAGGTAGGGTAAACGGCCTCATTTCTAAGCAAAAAAAATTTTGACCTTGTCTAAATCAGCCAAATAACTTTCCTACACATATATTCTATATGTACAGACTATGTGCGCTGGTTTTTCCATTTTTGATTTTTTTTAAATTTGTTTTGCTCATTTGAATTCTGGTCAAACTTAACTTTGACCAAGATTTAAACAAGTGTAAAATATCAAAATGAAAAACTAAGCCTGGATCCTTCTTAGTCACTCCAAAATGAAGTTGTGGTTAGTTTTCTGAAATTTTCATGTTCATTTCCCCAAAACACTTCTCTTCACTTCATACAAGAGAGTTTGAGATACTCGAGATATCATACAATACACATGAACTTATCATTTAAATGTATGTAAAGCTTGTTTATCAACTTAAATCGTTAGTATATGACATAAGAAGACTATGTGCGCAGGTTTTTTATTTTTCTGATTTTTATTTGATTTATTATGCTCATTTGAAATCTGGTCAAACATAGCTTTGGCTGCTCCAAACCCCTCCCAAACCCCACTAACCCTAGCGCTGAACAAGGACCGTTCATCTAACCCTAGCGGCGATCAAGGGCCGTCGATCTAACCCTTCTAGAAGGAATCTGCGGGGAGGAGGGGGGCGATCCGCGAGATGCAATCTGATTGGCTGGGAGACCCATTGTTTTTTTAACAAATACCGGGCGCGCTGGATGGACCGTTGGGCCGTCGTGCTCTGGGCCTGAGACCGCAGTAAATAGCCCATCTCAGCCTTTCCAGGCCTTGCATGCATGGAGGCGGCGACGTGGGTTTGCATGCACGGGAGGCGGCGACGTGCATGCATGCGAGCGAGGCGAGCGAGGCGAGCGAGGCGCGCTAGGTGAGCTAGGCTAGCGAGGCGAGCTAGGTGGTTCAGTGCAGTGGTTCAGGGCAGCGATTCACATGCACCGCCCGGTCAAAGAGCTATGCAGTGATTCAGATGCACGCACGCGTCCCATGCATCGTTTTGTGCAAAAATTTAACTGTGCAAAACGTAACGGATACACACACGCGTCCGGATTCACACACGTGCCGTTCTCATCCTTTCTCTCTTCCTCTCCCACGCACAGGCCTATAAATGGGGTGCCTCTCTTCCTCTCCCACCCACAAGCCAGATCCGATCCTCTCCAACTTCAAACACCCAAGCGACCGAGCCCTCCCCAAGCGAGACCAAGTGAAGATGCAGTTCAACGGGCCGACCTTCAACCGTCCGCCTGTCGTGCCGGAGCTGCGCTACCCATCGGGCGTGCTCGTGGAGAGGGAGCTCCGTGTGTGGGCTATTTCAAGGTGGAGGGGTTCCGTTGAACTCACCCGCGCCTTCCTCAGAGCCGGCTATGCCCACCTCCCATGGGGCTCGCCGAGGATGTTCACCCTCAACGAGGTTCGTGACCACGGCGGCATCCTCCTACTGCTCACGGCCACCTTCACCAACCCGTTTGACGCGCGCGAGCTCCTCGGCCAAGTCTTTTGGTGCGGCTGCGAGGCCATCTTCTTCACCGTCTACAACATCTACACCAACTACGAACGCATCTTCCCCGCTCCAGGCCAGATGCACTCCCTTCCCTACGACGAGGAGGAGGAGGTGTGAAGATTAAGACGGTGTTCAAGGGGCGCGCGCGGCCAAGGTGGAAGAAGAAGGTCAAGATGAAGATGTTCAAGCCCGGAGTCAAGCTCGTCATGTTTCGTTTTTTATTTTGTTGCTTTTCTATGTCGTGTCGTGTCGTGTCATGTTTCGTCATGTGTCTGTGAACTGTGAACTTATCTAAGTTATTGCAATGGTACGGTGTGTTCCATCTTATCTAAGTTATTAGGGTTTATTATGTGTGTTAAAAAATGTCCGTGCCCAAACATATCATTTCTTCCCTAAACAAGTCATGAAGTTCGAGAACTTGTGGTTTTCATTAATGAAAATCGGAGGGGGTGAGAAGCCCTCTGTTTCATTCAAACAAAAAGTCATGAACTAACATGCAAATTTATTCCCTTTAAATCCTAAACCAAGTGCCACTCTATCCCTAGACCAAGTGCCACTCTGACCAAAATCATGTGGTAGTGCAACATACATTTTCAACCTTTCAACCCTCCAAAATTTAAGTGCAAAACAATGGAAAAACACTCTCACGCGTGTCCAAACATTCACGGTCTCACTATTTTTTTTTAAAAAAAATTCAAAATCTCACTATGTATACCTTCCTTCCCTATCCATGTCAAAGTCTTGCCATCTGTCCTAACGATTACCAGCGCAGCCCTAAACACCACAAACCCACGCGGTCCTGGGTTTGAGTCCCCAGCCGCACCAATTTTTTGTGCATTTTCCACCCTTCATTTTTTAGACAAATTATGTTTTTCTCAATGTAATGCCCTTAAAAATTGTTCATTTATTTTGGCACCTGGCGTAAACCTCTACCAGAGCTGAGGCACATTTTCCATGACATTTTGGTCTTTGATTTAAATCACGGTGTATTTGAATTGGATTAATTAACAGCTCCAAAAAATTTCTAACTTTAATTGTGTTGGAAATATGCCCTAGAGGCAATAATAAAAGTATTATTATTATATTTCTTTGATCATGATAATTGTCTTTATTCATGCTATAACTGTATTATCCGGAAATCGTAATACACGTGTGAATACATAGACCATAATATGTCCCTAGTAAGCCTCTAGTTGACTAGCTTGTTGATCAACAGATAGTCATGGTTTCCTGGCTATGGACATTGGATGTCATTGATAACGGGATCACATCATTAGGAGAATGATGTGATGGACAAGACCTAATCCTAAGCATAGCACAAGATCGTGTAGTTCGTTTGCTAGAGCTTTTCCAATGTCAAGTATCTTTTCCTTTGACCATGAGATCGTGTAACTCCCGGATACCGTAAGAGTGCTTTGGGTGTATCAAACGTCACAACGTAACTGGGTGACTATAAAGGTGCACTACAGGTATTTCCGAAAGTGTCTGTTGGGTTGACACGGATCGAGACTGGGATTTGTCACTCCATATAACGGAGAGGTATCACTGGGCCCACTCGGTAATGCATCATCATTATGAGCTCAAGGTGACCAAGTGGTTGATCACGGGATCATGCATTACGGTACGAGTAAAGTGACTTGCCGGTAACGAGACTGAACAAGGTATTGGGATACCAACGATCGAGTCTCGGGCAAGTAACATACCGATTGACAAAGGGAATTGTATACGGGGTTGATTAAATCCTCGACATCGTGGTTCATCCGATGAGATCATCGTGGAGCATGTGGGAGCCAACATGGGTATCCAGATCCCGCTGTTGGTTATTGACCGGAGAGTCGTCTCGGTCATGTCTGCTTGTCTCCCGAACCCGTAGGGTCTACACACTTAAGGTTCGGTGACGCTAGGGTTGTGAAGATATGTATATGCAGTAACCCGAATGTTGTTCGGAGTCCCGGATGAGATCCCGGACGTCACGAGGAGTTCCGGAATGGTCCGGAGGTAAAGAATTATATATAGGAAGTGCTGTTTCGGCCATCGGGACAAGTTTTGGGGTTATCGGTATTGTACCGGGACCACCGGAGGGGTCCCGGGGGCCCACCGGGTGGGGCCACCTGTCCCGGGGGGCAACATGGGCTGTAGGGGGTGCGCCTTGGCCTAGATGGGCCAAGGGCACCAGCCCCAAAAGCCCATGCGCCTAGGGTTCCACTTAAGGGAAGAGTCCCAATGGTGGAAGGCACCTCTAGGTGCCTTGGGGGGAGGGAAACCTCCCCTTGGCTGCCGCACCTAGGAGATTGGATCTCCTAGGCTGGCGCACCACCCCCCCTTGGCCCTCCTATATATAGTGGGGGAGAGGAGGGACTTGACAGACCAGCCCCTGGCGCCTCCCTCTCTCCCCTGTTACATCTCTCTCGTAGTATAGGCGAAGCCCTGCTACTGTGACGCCCTGCATCCACCACCACGCCGTCGTGCTGCTGGATCTTCATCAACCTCTCCTTCCCCCTTGCTGGATCAAGAAAGGAGGAGACGCCATCCATTCCGTACGTGTGTTGAACGCGGAGGTGCCGTCCGTTCGGCGCTTGGTCATCGGTGATTTGGATCACGTCGTGTTTGACTACATCATCACCGTTCATTGAACGCTTCCGCTCGCGATCTACAAAGGTATGTAGATGCATCCGATCACTCGTTGCTAGATGAACTCCTAGATGGATCTTGGTGAAACGAGTAGGAATTTTTTTGTTTTCTGCAACGTTCCCCAACAAATTGTTTGGCTCCGGAATAATTCAATTAGCTTCCACAAAAAGTTCCAGCATTATGATTTACTGCCTAAATTAAATCAGAATAGAAAACAGAAAAATACGCAAGAGAACCCCCGAATGGGCCTAATTGGATGCAGTTGGCCCATTAGTCTAGCCTGCACTTGGCTCTACACTCTGAATTTGGCCCAAGAGCAACCTTTTTTTTGGACAGAAAGGCAGAGCAGAGAGCTACATTTCATTGATCAAAAGTTTCTGAATTCCTAATTTCTTCTCTTTTTTCCAACATATTTAAATGTTGGTCACTTCTTCTCTTTTTGTTTCAACATTTAAACAACCTTTAAACAACTTTAACCAACATTTAAACTAGGTGGATTTCTCAAACAATTTCAAGATTACAAATTCCTCCATAATTCATGCCTTTCCATACATTTTCAACATTACAACCAGTGCGATTACCATACCTACAAATGCCCAAAAGTATTTGCAAATGGGTATTGGTAGTGCTTGATCTTCAAGCTTCCTAACCTTCTTCTTCAACATCCTAAGCTCAACAGCTAGCTCTCTGTCAGTGCGTGCTTCGCCCTCCATCCCTTCTTTCGGAGCTCGTGGTGTGGCCACTGCCGTTCGTGGCAGCATGCGCAACCATTCTTCATGCTCTTCTTGCAGTTCATTCATCAGAGTCTTGGCCAGAGCATCGACCCAAAGAAAGAAGCATGTCACCTGCATGAACACCAAACAGATCAACCCATTGCTCAAAGATCCCGACCACGAAAATGGTGCAATTGCCCCGATTCTTACCCTATTCTCGCTGCACACGTAGAATGGACGATTCTGGTTCCTCGGTGTCTGAGAAACCCTCCGATCAACGCCCGCCCGGCACCGCGGACAGACGAAGACAGGCATGTCCACACGCGCCCGGCTCTGCATCCGCGAGGTGGCGCGGGAGCTTGAGGAAGACATGGAGCTCGGAGCCGAAGGGATCTCAACGCCGCCGCGCCCTCCACTGCTAGCTTCCCACCGCCGCGCCCTCCACAGCTAGCTTCCCGCCGCCGTGCTCTCTCTCTCGCCGTGGTCACTGCCGTGCTCTCTGTCGCCGTGGTCACCGCCGCTGTCGCCCGCTTATATAGCACACCTGCCAACGGCTCTCTGCTCAACGGCTCTCTGCTGGGTCCCACAAGCCACGCGTGCAACGGTCTGAATAAAATTGGCCGTTTCTGTCGCCTGGTCCCACCTGTAAGGGCCGGGTCAAAAGGTTGACCTGACGGAGACGGCAGAGTTCACGAAACGAGTCGGTGCGCACGGACTAGGGGCAAAACTGAGCACAATTCGCATCTGAGGGCAAAACTGAGCACATGGACACCACTGAGGGCAAAAGGATAATTAACCCTTGAAATTTAATACTCCCTGTCTCCCTCCCTTATAAATATAGGATGTTTGGGATATTTTAATATGGATTACATTAGGACTGAAATGAGTGGACAGACACACTAAAACATGTCTATGCACATCCGAATGGCAAAAAGTTAAGAGCATCTTATATGAGTGGACAGACACACTAAAACATGTCTATGTACATCTGAATCGCCAAAAAGTCAAGAGCATCGTATATTTGTGAACAAAGGGATTAGTTGTTTTCCTTTTCTCAAATTAGCAAGTCGAAATGATATTAACTCTTAGCTAGGGTCATACTTAAAGTTGAATTAATACAGTTAAATTATACTAGTACACACAAAAATGTATGACTTCAGTGTTATTTGCATAGCTTGCTCGCATTACGTGCTGCATCTTATACTAAGGCGAAGCAAGTTGGCAATTGCATTATTATTAGCTTCTCCGGTACTGTTTTCCAGTTCCATATGCAGCAGTTTATGATCTCTTTTCCACTATGCAACCTTCTGAGATAGGTATTGCACGGATCTCCGGTACTGTTATTCATAATTGGTTGAAATTATTCACAGTTAGTTTAATAAATGATTGTATTTGGTATATTCCGTGTGATCCTTTCAATGGGTACTACCAAACTGGAGATTGTATGTTGTGAAGGCAATAATGAACTTGGCCCATTTGGAGGTGCATATTCAAAGCAATCTCTTCTGATTTCTGAATCTAGTTGCCAATCATTCTGCATCTTAATTAATACCAGCTGGAATGCTGACCCTTGCACAAAACGCGTTTATCATACTTGATAGTTGATACGAATTTAAGCACGTCTTGAGCTGTCCTAATACTCGAAATAAGGGACTTCATTACTTCATCCAAACTATTTAATATAGCATTCTCATTAAAAAAAATGTGCTCCTACGTTTTTTGGGTTGGTTTCAGCAGCGGCAACTGGCAAGGTTGCCATGTAAAAGTGCAAGCACAGGTGACAGTTGAAGTACTCGCAAAATGTGGATCACAGATAGCCTTCACGCAACAGTATATCACATGATGTAACAAATTTCCCTTGCATATTGAATCAACTGTTGCAAAGTTTTATTCTCACAAAGAGAAATAAGAAGTTGCAAACTAAGTTGATATTATCTTAATCTACTCTATTCCATTTATGATCTGCGAGCACTTCTCCTCCATGACTATGTCCACTCCAAATTTTCTTACTCCTGGCCACCCCCTAATCATTTATTAGATATTTTTTGTTTTTGACTAATATCATCTTGTGGAATTTTGCAACTTTATAACTGATCATATGAATCACTTGGTGGCAATTATTGTTGCCATTCTCTCGTATTAAACCATGAGCTTATGGTATTATTGTTCTCTTGGCATTCCCTGGAGGCATCAGTATGACATTATTGCCTCTTTAGATTGCTCAATGGGCAGACGATTCCCAACACAATCTTTCTAGTTTTTGATGTTGAAGATCCTGAGGGTATGGGTCATTGCTCGAAGAAATAAACTAGTACCCTGCCTAGTTGTCATTCTGCTCTAGTTAAGAGTAGGGTGTAACCTCAGTCAAATATATATCTGAAAAGATTCTCTGGGAACGTAGTATAAATGTACATGTCCCTACCTGCTCTGTACTCACAAGACAACATTACCACAGTCCTTGCACTAGATTTTAGAAGTTTTAGAAATTGCAGTAGAAGGTTCCGATCGACATTAGCCCAACAGAATGGAGGCGAAGTGCGCAGCTATCTGGAGCTCTGTCGATGGGAGGAGCGAGGAGTCTGAGATGATTGCTCACCTGCAGTCCATGTTCTGGAGCAACAGTGATGCTGCTGTCAACCTGTGCTCTCCAAACACCAGTGACAATTCTTGTGTTACAGCTAGCACAGTGCATAGTAATTTGTTCCTTCCTCTTGACATGGAGAGCCATGCCACAACGCCAATGGTGAACACTGGCATGGACCTATGCTTTGATCACCGGCATCAGACCGTTACTGGTCACAAGAGGACATCCCATATGGATGAGCAGATCAAGAGAACTAGCAAGAAATCCCGGACTGTTCCCTCGGTAAGGCTACGATATTGTGAATGCGAAGTTGTGCATCCTCTCTTGAAATAAATCCTTCGACTGTTCTAACATTCTGATTGATGCAATTGTTTGCAGGTATCAGATGCTCCGTGTTTAAGCCTAGCTGATAACGAGACCAATGGTGACACTGTCAATCAGAGCTCTTCGTCCTGCTGCAGCTCGGAAGAAGATTTGATTGACGCATCTGAGGAATCCTTTGTTCCGAACCAGGGTGACAATTCAAGAGGTTGCAAGCGGCCTTCGAAGAATTTGCAGTCTCTTTGTGCAAAGGTTAGGACACGGTTATGTTACTCTTGTTCTGATCGTGGAATATGAATATTTCTGTTCTCTGACGGTATTTGTGATGCTTCTTACAGAGGAGAAGAGAGAGGATCAACGAGAAATTGAGAGAACTGCAGAACCTGATTCCCAATGGAACCAAAGTAAGCTCTCACTTATTGGTTAGTGATTCACTTACTGAATAATGGAGAGTCCATCTAACACAGCAATTTTATGCGTTTCCAGGTTGACATTAGCACAACGTTGGAGGAAGCAGTCCAGTATGTCAAGTTTCTGCAGCTGCAAATAAAGGTAGTAAGTACTTGTTTATGTTCCAGTTAAGCCATTCGCCATTCCTGAAAAAATGTACTTCCCCTGTAAAGAAATATAAGAGCGTTTAGAACACTAAAGTAGTGTTCTAAACACTCATATATTTCTTTACGGAGGGAGTAACACAGAATTCATCGAACCGTTACAACAAAAGTTTGCATGGACAATTCAGAATGTTTGTGCAGGTGCCACACTACCACCGTACTTCCAAAATTCAACATACTCCCTCCGTTCCTAAATATAAGTCTTTTTAGAGATTCCAATATGGACTACGTACGGAGAAAAATGAGTGAATCAACACTCTAAAGTATGTCTATATACATACAGCCGTATGTAGTTCATATTGAATCTCTAGAAAGACTTATATTTAGAAACGGAGGGAGTATATAACACGTTGGGAGGTTGTTTGGATGTGGGGATATGTTCTTTGGAGCTTCAGATTTGAACAGAATACCAAAACGATCCATAGAACCCCCCCCCCCCCCCCCCAGTTAATATAAAAGGATTTCAATTTGGCAAAACGGGGGAAATTGCTTAATCCTCTGTGCTTTTTTCTATTTGATTTGAAAAGGAGGATACAAGAAATTTATTTCAAACATGGAGTATTATTCTGATATTCCCTTGTTCTGAACAGGTCTTGAGCTCTGACGAGACATGGATGTACGCACCTCTCGCCTACAATGGTATGGACATCAGCCTGAGTCTGAGAATTACCACAGCCCAAGAATGAACTGGTCATAATCCGAAGCCTTGTTGCTGTCAAGTCAAATTCAGTACATGGTGCATTTGTTCAAGATCTTAACCCTGACTTTGAATTGTTCATTTGCTTCTTGTGACTTAGAGGGAGGTGTTGCCTTGCCAGATACAGTAAGTAAATATTGTACGTATCAAATAAGTTGGAGCATGCCATATGTAGTAAGGAAACAATGTATCAAATAAGTCTGATTAATGATGATGACATTTCTTGGCTCAGTGATTTTCTTATCATCGAAGCAAAAACTTTCAAGTCTGATTAATTATAAACATTAAAATAAGTTATGCATTGCCAGTTTTTGGCATATAAGAATAGATCCTGAAAACAAATAAATAATTAAAATCTACAAAGTACTTTGACAAAGAGAGATTTAGCACCTTGTGGCTCTCATGTTCCATTAGGTAGCTCTGGTAGGGATGTAAACCGAGTCCTGCTTATCGGTCTAACAGTTCAATAAAGTATTTTTTCCGGGAAAAATGAACTATCAAGCTCACCATTTATTGCGCCATTTACATCCCTAAGCTCTGGCATATGATAGTAATTTGGTTTGTGCTGCTCAAAAGCTTTATCTTGGATAGGAAAGATATTGTTCAAAGCCAGAAAGTGCAACTTGGCAATGCCAAGTGCTTGTAGCACTACAGTAGTGGATCATGAGTTGCCATTTTGTATGCCGCAAAATAGGTTGCCAAAGTTGCATCAATAATAGATTGATGAGTACGTGATCCATATGCTCATGGGTTTTTGCTAGAACTGGTGTAATTAACAAGTAATATAGGCATTAATGAAGAATCCTCTATTTCACTAATCACTAATTTCAGTGTGCATACATGTAGCTTTCACAATAGCTAACAAGATATCTTCTGCTTTACTTGGTGCCCTAAGCTTTATCTAATTGTGATTGAGGTGTCCAACTATTGTGGTTCTTGAGTTGAGCGGCATCTGGCAGGCATTTAACACTGTTGAATATATGTATAGGCGATCATCGCCTGCATGTATGGTTAGGATCTTTTAAGGAGTCTGTTAGAGATGCTCTTACACCGGTAACATAACATGACCCTAGCCTATGTTACTATCTTCATAGTTATAATAACAAAAGTGTGATATCATGCAAAGCTTCATTGTTAAGTAGGTTATAGACTCATATTGTATTGAAATATGTTATGTTATAGTAACTAGCTAAGTTATTCAAATTACCTCTCTCCTCATTAACTCATTGTCACATAGGTAAATTTTCTGATTTGACTATATATTACTGTTGAAGTTACTCTCACGGTGACGAATCTCAGAACACTGCCACCAGTAGCATCTGTTGCGGCCGGACTGCAAAATTCAGGCGCAACACGCACACCCACCTAACCTATGCCAAAGACTCTTCTGAATCTGAAAATATATAACAAAATAAATGGACATAGCCCACATCGAACATTTTAGGAAATCCAAGTTAGATTTCAGAATTGTGCTAAATTTCTGTTCCTCGAATTGCGACTTTGTATTTCCTGAAAAGTTGGATTCTGTTCCTCGAATTGTAAATCATGGCTGATGGTGTCGATGCTTCTTACAGCAGTTCACATTTCCTCTCTCACAAAGCGTTTTCCTTCTCTCGGGCGTTGACTAATGAACAAGCTCATCCATCTCACAATTCGAGGAACAGAAAATTACAAATTCAGTCGTACCTCATTAAAATTAACCACTGGCTATAGTTATATTATGATTTGTCTTTTGCTCATGTGGTTTCGAGCCATCCGTTCAGTTGAATTTACAATATATAATGTTGTAACATGATAGACAAATACTTTGGCTATGCATATAAATTTCTATTATTAAGAAATAAAAGAACTGTATAAAAAAGACATGCATTGGAGCATGATCAAACATGAGGTGTCATCAACATATGAGAAATGAAGATGACACTTCAAATGAAGATTTAAAGAAATTGAGGCCATTAGAATAACGCATGAAGACATGGACGAAATATATAAGATGACATTTTATAATTTTGTCCATATACTAAGAAGACTAGTCCCATAAGGGTTCGATTTTTCTGGTTTTTTCAGAATTTTTTTTACCCCTGCAAATTGAGCGACACGTATGCACGGTGGCTTTCGTGAAGTGGTTGATCTCTTCTCTCTTGGACTATACCTGTAGAGGTGCATGGGCTTATCTTGTCTCATGTGAAAAGATGGTTTGACCGCATGGGCTGATTTTGTCTCATGTGAAAAAGAAATATTAGCTGCATGGCCTGTTGTATGGGCTGGTATACGTGTGCTGCTGCATGGCTGATGCATGCAAGCATGTGTCCACCTTTGCATGTTTGTAGTTCCAGGTTTGCACACGTTTGTGTTCTGGGTCCTTCTTTGCTTGCCTATAAGTAGCTCCTTGTTGTGTTCTTCTCTCATGTGTACTTTTTGGTCTCCATCTCTCCTCCTAATGTTGCCCTCGAGCCTCCACCCGAGATCCCACGGCGTGCTAGGTTGCCGCTCCGGCTCGCTGGCTGGGAGGTGCGCGCAGGCTACACCATGGATTGGGAGAGCCGCGTGCCATCCTCTCCTCATGGATCCTCCTCGGCTCCGGCTCCGACCCTGGCCTCCAAGGCGGATACACGGTGGTGGCCTCCCTGTGGTCCAAGGTGGCATGCCTGCAGCTGACTCTGGATAGCTTCCTACCCTGTTGCGCTCCATCCTAATCGACTCCCCTCGGTCTTCCCTAGCTTCGACCCTGGCAGCAGGTCCCCTCCACCTGCCCCACGGCCGTGGTTCCTGCCTCGCTACTTCAGTTTCAAGTTGCTCCTTGCGAAAGTACACATCGCATCTGCATTTCCTCTCCTCTGGTCTGCGTGGTTTCCTTAAACAAGTAGATGAGTTATTAGTACTACAATTTCATCGGATCTAAAGTTGGGTGCATATGCTACAAATTCATAATCTAAGAAGAATGTTCAGGTGTTGCGTGCAGGTCTGTGGTGAGGACACAAATTTGGGGGTCCAGCTCCTTGCGTGAATGTGCAAGGAATTTAGAACCTGCATCTTTAATATAACATGGTATATTTATTCTTAATCTCTTCATTACGTTGTGTTCCATTTTCTTGATGGAAGTAATTCTGGTTTAATTTCACATGATGTTTAAACAAATAAACACATGATCTGCTGAATAGCTGACATACATAGGAAGTACTACATCATTCTCAGGTATTTATTGTTCCTTTTGTGATAGTTTTCTCTCTCCTAAAAGTAAAATGAATCATTTTTAATCCTTTGATCAAGGTTGCCCAAAGTAGGGCGCTCAGCCATTGAGGCATTATCAATTTCTTTAAGAAGCTTCGCAAAATCTGCTCTTATACTAAAAAGATCTAATGTAGGTTTGTTAGCCTTATATATAGGGTACTATATACTGAACACGTGATATTAAATATACAGTACATTGCACTGTGAAGTGAGTATGTATATATTATCCACACAGCTAGCTTCTTTCGGGACTCAATTACAAATCCCATGTCAGACGTTTTAGAACCTACAAGCGAGGAATGCTCCAGATGCAGGATTCCAAACAGACTGCGAAAATCATAGCGATATATGCTAGGACCTGATGGCAAACGCATATACATAAAGGATGACGAATACCCACCTACAGTTTTTGATCCCATGTCAGACGGCAACTTTGATGTGAAAATAAATTGGAGTATGTGTTTAGGAGTACCGAAAGAAATCCCAGTGGAATTTATGTGTTTAGGAGTACCAAAAGAAATGACAGTGGAATTTTCTTTCATGAAAAATAAGAACGAAAATCTGTACTGATAGCTGCTTAGAGTTATGAAGATCATTCTTTCATGCAAAGTGCCTCCACTTTGTAAACATCAACCTATGTGTATTGATTTACACATAACATCGATTTTTTTTATCTGATCAAACATGTACCCCTTCTGTAATGCTTATTATTCTATGAACACATCCAAGTTAATGATAGCATTAACTTTATTTTTGTTTCCTGCAGCTTACTGAAGCTGAACCTGAGCTGCTGCTTAATTACTGAACCTGATGAAAACGAAGCCACTCAGACAGAGCTGCAGTGTTGTGGCTATTTGAGATTCATGGGGTTAAGGAGGATATGTGAGAAGGAGAAGGATTCGGAGCTATGAGTAGAAACTAGCAACACTCAACTGTAGCAAACTATGTAAGACTGAATCTTCTGATGATGATTAGCTCTTTTGGTGTTTGGCTGTGATGACTACTATATTACACATATGAAGCCTTAAAAAAGTGGAAAAGATTGTACACCTACTAGGGTTTGATCTTTTCTTAGCCAATGAAAATAGCCTTTTGTGTTTCCAAAACTATTCCTATTCTAGAAAGCCCTTTCAGAACTACAACTGTAGTAAAACAAAAATTGATCTTTGGCTGTAACTATTACCGCTAGGATCTTCTTATATTGCATAACCTACACTCATGCATGTCGACATAAAAAGAGCATAAGCTCTAACCAAATTTGATCGATTCTAAAATAGTTTGCTAAGCTGAGAACTTATTTACTTGATTTTTTCTGTTTGTTGTTGTTGTAAACTAATAAATAATAATTGTTTAACAGTCATCAGATCGTTTGCATATGCGGCGAGGAGTTAGTGTTTCACCACTGCTCTATTCTAATGAAAGCTGAGATGCGATCTGTTTTAGTATTAGTTTCACATGATGCACCCATTTCTGTCTGTTCCTTTCAGTGATAAGAATTTTGAACTACAAACTGGATACAAAATGACACCGAGTGATGTAGAATTATCCACTATTTCTATTTGGATAAGTTTAGAGGTGGAAATGTTTATATTCTATTAAAGGTTTTTCGCTGGAACATTTCTGTTATCAAGAGATGAGCCCTAACAGGTTCATTCTTTAAATACCTGGATGATTATTCCGCATAAACAAAGTCACATTGTCATTTTAACACAAGAAGCAAGTATCGTTCCATAATAGAAGTAGCTACTGTTTGCACTGAGTAGCAAATTCATAGTTATTGGCCATCAAGAAAAGCAAACACCCATGCCGATGAGATATACCTGTTCCATATGTCCATGTGGAAGTAGTAAACTCTTTCACCTTGGCGAAGCACCAACGGCCCAGCGCAAGCATGCCATATAGCTCCTTGTATAATGCATCACTAGAACTCCCTGCACAAAGGATTCATCATGTGAACCAGGCATACAATTCAAGGGACCATTCACCTTAACTTGTAGCAGATTTTAACTGTTGATCATGATTTAATTTAACCAGTATTACTGTCTAAACTTGTATTGGATGCAGGGATCTACCACTTACCTGACGTGGTAGCACCAATGTACAATATAACCATAAGATTTTCATTTCTCGAATACAGGAGCTGCACCTCTTTGTTCCATTTCATCAACGAAACAAGAGTACTATATCAGTTAAGAGGCCACGGTGCACATAACCAAGAGGAATTGAGGGGTGGAAATGTATCAGTCAGGCTATCAAAATTAGAAATTACATATCAGGCACAACAAATGCACCAGTTCATCAACCTAGACAGCAATATTAATAAAAGCTGCCTTTTACTAGAAAATAATGCCGGGTCGCCCTGAATTATAAGAATTTAATCACTATTTTTCCTATTAAAAAAGAGTCAAGTGCCCAAGTCCACTTATCTGATTCATAAGCATCCACCCAGGAACTGAGTATTCTAGAAAAAACAATTGCTCGCCAGGGATTCAGGAAAGCTCAACACAGGCAGAAGAAGCCGAGGAAACGCACGGCCACCAGAACATTAAGGGAAGCAAAGGAACCGAAGCCGAGGCACCCAAAGCACCTGAATTAGACATCTTCGCCGGCCATCCCAAACACGGCCAGAATTCAGGAGCAAGGCCAATCTGCTCACCCCATCAGCAGCTCCACCGATGTTGGCCCACAGCACCACGAGAACATGAGTGAGATGGCTAGAATCGTACGTGTCAGAGGAGGCGAGGCGGGAGATGTATTCAATCAATTGTACTAGCTATCAACATCAATGAACAAATCAAAGGCACACCTGTAAATTCTGTCCCAAGAAAGAAATCGACAGAATTGGAACAAATTCAGGCATCTGAGTTGAGCAACTACTGAACCGAATCGAGAAGGATTTTATACCTTGAAGGCGTTGGCTTCAGCCTCGCACAGAGCCCTCTTCAGCTGGCCGCTCCGGTACCTCTCTGCAAGCGCAACCATAACAGCAGCGCATCAGCTCGATTCGATCCGGTCTTCCACCGCCGGCGGGACCCACTGTGGTTTCTCTCACCTTGGACGCGACGGCAGAGGGAGAGGACGCCTGGATACCGGCGGTGCCCGCGAGCGCGGCCGCCACGTCCGCGACGACGGCGGTGGCGGTGGCGGCACAATCGTACAGGAACTCCATCTCCTCCTCCTCCCACGGCAGTGTTCCCGCGTCGAGGTGAGGGGGGTGGCGCCGTCGGGAGGAGCTCGCGTAGGCAGGCCGGAGGTGGCCGGCGGTCGGCGGAAGATGGTGGTAGTCTTTCGCGGTGTGTTGTTTAGCTTAGCGCAGCAGGGGGGTGGACAGGTGGTGCGCAGAACGGGGTAGGTGAGTGAACAGGTGGTGTGTTGGTGACTTGCTGCTCCTAATTTATTTTATTTCTCTTCGTTTTTTTCTCTAGATAGTAGAACTGAAGGCAAAACACAATTGGTGCTGAAATTATTTGTGTAGCTGTGCCATCCTATATCTTCACAAATGGAATTTCAAGGCTGTGATTATAATGCTACTACTGATATGGGGTGGCAGAGTATGGTTTTATGAAGATATACCTTTGTCAACAAATATGTTGTTGCATTTATGGAGATCTTCGCATGACAGCACCAATGTCCAAAATATGTGATACTAACAAGATGGATAAATGCAAGAAATTCTCTAGATACTAATAGAAGTATTTTACTATTCAGATATAATATGTTGTACATGTACTCTATTCTCAGTTAATAATTCAGTTGTGTTTTTTTGCATAATGTTGACAGTATATTCTATGTTGGCTGGAATATGCAAGGTAGTGTGAATGATAACAGGGGGTGCAATTCTACCGACTCCAATAATTTTTTCCATTCAGCGTCATGTCTTCTCTGTAGCAACATGAATTTGTCTCTTGCGGATTTAGTTTTCCAGAACATCTATGCCAAGTTAGTGTGCTTAAAGTGTTGACGACTTCCAACCCGTGTGTTAATTCAGTGATCACGGTGGGAGCAACATAAGTTGGGTAGTGCACAATTATTCTCTCGGCAACTACAAAGATACACACATGTAAAACATACAACAAATTCTCAAAAACTTCACACCAACAGGGCCTTGTATAAACTACTTTGCCATTAATCAAATTTTGAGATGACTTATCAAATATTAAAAAAACTAAATAGCTTATCACTCTTTGTGGCGCGGCGTGCCGCCGCGCACTACCCGCTAGTATGTCTATAGGCACCTCACTTTCAGGTCAATTGTATTGTTGGAATAAAGATAGTAGACAGATTTTTAGAGTCCATAATCTGGGAGGGAACTGGCATAGGGATGTATTCTCTCCCCTATGTCCCTCCTTAAAAATCCGTCATTTCTCAAAGATTCAAACAGATTTGTTGTAAAACCCCTAGTCTGAATGTCATTTCTCAAAGCGAAGGTTTTATGGATATCAATAACAGTATATGGCCTTTCTGAATGCTCTGTGAATATATAACTGGGCAGATAATGTGCCTGGTGGCACTCGTACATGGCAGTACATTCAACCAGCACATGTGTGGGCCGTTTTGCCATGGGAAATACTTGTACTCCTACTTGATACTGACGATTCAACAAAAAGGTACTCCCTCCGTCCCATAATAGACGTTTTAGCTTGCAAAAAAGTCTTGAGACGGAGGGAGTACCTCCCAACAGACTCATTCAACATATCTGATGTAAATAAACTCCATAGGAGTTGAAACTACCCAGAGCAAACTTCACATGGGTGTGCAAGGAAAACACCACTTGGTAAGCAAAATGGCAGTTTTAGTACAATCACTTAGTACGATCACTTACTACATTTTAGTACGATTGCTTACATTACAATAATTTAGTACGATTGCTTACAGTACAATAATTTACATATGACTTAGCATTCCTGATACAACGGGTCCTTTCCTAAGAGCAGCTTTTGATCTTCTCCGGAAGTTCTCTACCTTAGTCAATGAGCCACTTCACTACAGACCTTAGTCAACGAGCCACTTTTTCGATACCGAGAATAGCCACATTCATAATCTCATCCATGATACTTTGCCCAGGAGTAGCTTAAGACTATGAGAGAATGAACTCATACATCTGACAGCAAGCAGCCAGCCCCTAACAAGCTTGGGTATGGCACCATTTGCTTCTTCCAACTGCTCCATCAGGCGCTCGGTTTCTTCCTCGAGCCGTTTCAGCTTGTCGTAACTGTAGTCCCTGATCACCACATTGGCCGCAGTTTCTAAGTACTCAATGGCTTTAAGAGCAGCTGTGTCCTCTGCCACTTCATCGTCCGTGGAATATGTTCCGGATATCGACATATGGGCGGGGGCTCCTTTGATTGTAGAGGCGTCGAAAAGCACGGTGACGCAGATCTTGTTATCGTCGCATATCTCGCGACGGTATTCGGCCTCTGGGATTCCCAGCTCTGCTAGCACGATGTCAAGTATGGCTCTCAAGGGAATTCTGATGATCGTCGGAGCATCCTGTAATGTTTAGAGCCCAAGATAGTGGTATCAGACTATCAGTGCAGGACTGGAACAAAGAACGACGGCTTACATACTAGACGAGCAGTGGGTACTGGGTAGCATGACACAGAGCAAACTGCAAACATACATCAAGGTAAAGGCGAATATATCTACGCACCATGATTCTTTTGTCCAGGAAAAAAGACATCATCTGGACTGTAGTCGACCTAGAGTGCCGCATGAGGGCATGGTCTTTGTCTAGCCAGAATATGCTACCGAGGGTTGTATTATTTCTCCAAACGTAAACATCAAACTGTATATGCGGCACTCATGCTATCGAGGGTTGTATTATTTCTCCAAACGTAAACTGCTAGCCGTGAAAGCGGTAAATATTGAGCTGACCTGAGCAAGCCCTGGTGCTGAACCCGGTGACCCCATTTCTTCGTTGGTCATGGTCGCCATGGTTCCAAGGTCCTGCAGGAACCGGCAGTCACTCTGTTTCAGAGCTCCCTCGCGGCGCCTAAACAGAGCAAGAATGGGGGGAGCTAGCACACGGCGGATGCGGGCCAGGACCCAAAGCCGAGATCGATTTACCTCGTGTGCTCGACGGGCGAAGGCAGCGGATCTGCTTCTCCCCGCGACGGCGGCGCTGAAGAGCAGAAAGGGGAAACAGAGGCGGATTCGGTCGGTGCTCGGTGGCAGGGGTGGACGCGTGGTGGTTATCTAGCAAACAGCCGGCAAGGAAGGAAATGGGCTTTGCCCTACCATTTGTTCTCCCCTTGGACAACGTTCACCCAGGCCCATTAAGAGCATTACCAGTAGAATCCTAAACCCTCAAATCCTTATAGCAGTTTTAAGGGTTGAGAAGTGCCATTTTTTGACACTTTTAAGGGTTGAAAAACAGGGGCAAACACTAGAACCCTCAAACCCAACCCTTAAACTGTTTTAAGGGTTGGATTTGAGGGTTCTAGTCTTTGCCTCAACCCCAACCTTTAAAACTCTCATTTCATATATCACACATTTCATCACATTTCATCATATGACATATCACAAATTCCATCACATTTGACATAAAACAATAATCATTCTAGTTATTATTACAACACCGAATAAAACAATAATCATTCAAATTATTACAACAATGTTTGAGCAAATTACACTAATTGTTCGAATCAAATAGGACATAGAAAAGTAAAACAAAGATACATCATGGGCCAATGCGCCGCCCATCCAACTGCCAGTGGTGCTCTATTAGATCATCCCGGAGCCGACCATGAGTAGTTGCATTCTCAATCTCACGATGTGCTTGAAGAAAAGCGTGTATGTGTAAGTGCATCTAGTGCCACCCCTAGTTGGTTTTGGAGTATTGACGACAAACCTAGTTGAGGGACTAATGTGTTTGTGAGAATTGCAGGATAACACAGGTAGAAGTCCCTCATTGATTCGGTTTTACTACCAGAGATGACCCCTAAAAATGTATGAAGACATTGAAGAAAGGTGGTATATGAAGATATTCACATTGAAGACTATGACAAAAGAAGACACGTTATGAAGCCTATGGAGCTCGAAGACTTAGATCTTTCGGTAGTTCTTTTTCTTTTGTGTTGAGTCATAGGAACCACCCGTACTGTTAAGTGGGGTCCAGGAGAACCAGTCAGAATGACTGAAGTGATGCCTAAATCAAAAACCTATGTCTTCGAGTGAAGACTATGAAAGCGAATCTTGTCCAGAGTCGGACAAGTCAGCTTTGCTTGTAGCCCAAGTAAAGTTGCCGCGTGAGTTTGAAATCTGACCGTTGGGACACGTGTCAGTTCCTTAGTGACCCAGGGTCATTTCGGACAAATCAGGTCGGGTTGCCAAGTGGCTATAAATAGCCCACCCCCTACAACCATAAACGGTTGGCTGCTCAGATTGAGAGTACGACTTTTGTCGTTTGAGAGCAACCCACCTCGAAGTCTTTGAGAGAGAATTCCTTGTGAGGATAAAAGCCCTAACCACCAGAGCCAGAGAGAATTGGGCATCACTTAAGTCTTCTTGTCTGTGTGATCTGAAGACTTTTTACACTTGAGGACTGTGCATCCTCCAGCCGGTTAGGCGTCACGTTCTGAGCTTCCAAGAGACATTGTGGATTGCCAGTGAACGAAGTCTGTGAAGGTTTGGGAGTCTACCTTGAAGACTTACCAGAGTGATTGGGCGAGGTCTATGTGACCTTAGCTCAAGGAGAATACGGTGAGGACTGGGTGTCCTGAGCTGCGTGTTCAGGACTGGGTGTCCGGGACTGTGTGTCCTAAGGTTTAAATACCTAGCCGCTCCAACCAGACGTACAGTTGTCACAGCAACTGGAACTGGTCCAACACATCATTGTCTTCAACGAGTCACTAGTTTCATCTTCACTTCCTTTTACTTACTGATTACTCATTGTGAAGTCATTGCATGTCTGTTCTATCTTTTGTCTTCACAACGTGAGTGTATGATCTGTTTGGCTTCATAATATCTTCCTACCTGATCCTTATTACACTACAGCTATTTGTCACTGTGCTTTCACTCTGTTGATACTTGACCATGGCTTGCCTAGTGTAGTCTAACTTCCGCTGCATAGTAATAGGCATATCTCTACTATTTGTCTTCATAACTTTCACGTTTTGAAGACTTTCATAAAAATCGCCTATTCACCCCCCTTCTAGTCGATATAACGCACTTTCAATTGGTATCAGAGCAAGATGCTCCCTTATTCTGTGTGATTCGGTTTAACCACCTGGAGTTTTAGCTATGTCGACTGCAGGGATAATTAAAGTCTCCGCTGCGTGCCCCGTCTTCGATGGAACTGAATATCCCTACTGGAAGAATAAGATGCGTATGCATCTTGAAGCCATTGACGTCGACCTATGGTATGTCGTCGAGAACGGCGTTCCCAAGGCTGGAGAAGGTGTCACTGCTGTTGATGTCAAGAAATTCGTTCAACTGGACTCTACTGCCAAGAATATCATCTGTGGTCATCTGACCAAAGGACGGTATGGCTGTGTGAGTGCCTTGAAGACATCCAAGATGATCTGGGACTGGCTCTCCAAGGTCAATGAAGGCATCTCAACCCAGAGAGATCAGAGAATCAGTGTTCTTCGCAACCTCTTCAACCGCTTCAAGCGAAATGACAATGAGAATGTCCAACACACATTTGACTGACTCACTGACATCATAAATGAGCTTCAAGCCCTCGGCGCCACTGAGATTACCAAACACGAAATCGTCAAGACGCTGCTAAGATCACTTGATAGTTCGTTTGACATCCTGGCCCTGATGATTCAAGAACGTCCTGATTTCAAGACACTCGATCCGTCTGACATACTTGAGAGGCTCAACACACATGAGTTTTCAGCTTTCGGAGAAAAGAGAGATCTACGGTCCAAACTATGGGCGAACTCATGCCTTGAAGGCAAAAGCTGTCTCCTCATCTGAAGAAGAATCTGACAGCAGTTCTGATGACCCTGAAGACATTGGAAGGGAACTTGCTATGCTTGTCAAGAAGTTCCAAAAATTCACCAAGAAGAAAGGCTTCAGAAAGTCTTCCCGATCAAGTTCAAGGAATGATGAAGCTCCTGCTCATGACTACAAGAAGAAAACATGTCACAAGTGCAAGAAACTTGGCCACTTCATCTCTGAGTGTCCACAGTGGGACAATGAGAACAAAAAGAAGAAGAAGAGCAAGGAATATGACTCTGACGACAAGAAGAAGAAGAAGAAGAAGAAGAAATACTCAAAGTCTTCTTCCAAGTCTTTCTCAAAGTCTTCATCACACAAGAAGAGCTCATCTGGCAAGGCACGTGCGTTTGTTGGCAAGGAAATGGATTCAGAGGAGGAGTCTGCTTCTGAGGAGGCGGAGGTGGAGTTTGAGGAGGAATCCGACTCAGGCGTCGCAAGTCTGGCTACAGCATACGTTGCCAAGTCCATCTTCAACACTGAAGACAATGACTTCATCACTGACACCGATGCAAATGACAAGGACTACTCCGCTTCTACCTACTGCTTCATGGCTCGTGGTGCCAAGGTAAACACACACACTACTCACTATCAAATATCTAGTGACGATGACTCTGATTGTGGTTCAAAACCTAGCTACAAAACACTTGCTAAAATTGCAACTGAACAACAGAAAGCTATGAAACATATTCAAAAACTGTTAGACAGAAGCGATGATCTGTTAGGTGCTGAAATGACTCGATCTGAATCCTTAATTGAAGACATAAAAAATCTTCACGTTAAGTATCAGGAACTTGAAAGTTGTCATGAAACTCTCTCAACAACTCATGAAAAGCTTCCCTATGATTATCTTCAAAGGAAGCAAGATCTTGAAAAATTGAGAGCGGTTCATGAAGATCTTCAAACGGAAAACGAGTCACTTCGCGCCAAACAGATCAGTCCCGCTCAGGAAGGATTTGAACCACCATGTCTTAAATGCATTGAGCGTGATAATGCTACTTCTGTTGCTGAATGTTCTACTGCTACTGCTGTTGCAATATCTTCAACTATTGATGCGGTAACTAACCCCTCTGCTGAGGATACCACCGCTATTGCTGATGAGAATGCTAGGTTGAAGACATTGCTTGAAACAGGGATGTACAAAAGTCTTAAAGGACATCAGACGCTATGTGATGTCCTGAAAAAGCAGATTCTGAAGCGAAACCCTAGGAAAGAGGGTGTAGGGTTTGTAAGGAAAATGAATGCAGATGGCTCTTACTGGAAACCTGAGCAGTACCCCAAAACCATGTGGGTTGCTGCAAAGGAACCTTCAGCAGATCCATCCAATCTATCTGGCTTCACTTGTGCTAACCCCATTATCATTGATGAATCCTTTGATGCAAACTATATACTGTTTAAGAATCAAAATGGTGAAGTGTTTGCCAGGTACATTGGTACTAACTGCAGGAATGGATCGCCTATGAAGAAGATCTGGGTTCCGAAAAGGTGTCTGGAGAGTCTTCCTATGAATGTCATCATGACACCTCATGTGAAGAAGACAAACCTCAGACCAAAGGCTTCATACAGACAGAGGACTCACCTGAGTCACACTAACGCAAATGTTTTGCAGGAAAATCATACTCAGGCATATGAATATGAGAGCGGTTCATCAAACCCGCCATGTTCATAAGACCAAAAACTATTCTGCTTATTCTTATGAGTACTATTGTCCGCCTGCAAGACTGTTTGCAAAGGCTTCAAAGCCAAAATTCTCAGATGCTGCACTTAGACTTATTGCTTCTAAGCCACCCTTGAAGATGTGGGTGGTTAAGAAGGCTTAACTCTCTTTTGCAGGGAAAGGTCTCCAGCAGAAAACCAAAATCGTCTGACGCTATTGCTGGGGACCTTAAACATCTTGTAGGGCGCAAGATCAAATGCCTAAATGGTCTTACTATGTACTTCGTACCTGAATCGCTTGCTACTCTCCCTATTAGTCCTAACCTGGATCTAAGCTTTCATAACCCACTGGTTCGTCAAATGTTTTTGCTTCACAATGCTCTTGGTGAAGCCTATCCCCCTAACTGCACTGTAGGGTACGACACCAGCGTCTTCAGAATGGATTATTGACAGTGGGTGTACAGATCATATGACTGGCAAAAGAAGTCTTCTTATGGACTCAACTTTACGTCCATCCGACAAGAGCCACATCACATTTGCTGACACTAGTAAAAGAAAGGTATTGGGTCTAGGTAGAGTTGCAATCTCAATGGATCAACACATGGATAAAGTCATGCTTGTTGAATCCCTTGGCTTCAACTTAATGTCTGTCTCAATGCTTTGCGATTTGAACATGATCGTAATGTTTGGAAAATATCGTTGCCTTGTACTAATGGAATCTGACAAGTCTCTAGTGTTTGAAGGGTATCGAAAAGATGATTTGTACGTGGTAGATTTCTCAGCAGGGCCACAGCTTGCAGTATGTCTTCTAGCAAAGGCTTCAGAATGTTGGCTATGGCATCGGAGGCTTGGACATGCTGGCATGAGGAACCTCCACACCCTTGCGAAGAAGAAGCATGTCATAGGCATCGAGGGCGTCAAGTTCAAGAAAGACCATTTATGCGGTGCCTGTGAAGCAGGGAAGATGACGAGGGCCAAACATCCCTCGAAGACAATCATGACTACTACTCAACCCTTCGAACTGCTTCACATGGATCTTTTCGGTCCCACTCATTACTCAACTCTAACTACTACTGCTTGCCTCTATGGCTTCGTTATTGTTGATGATTATTCTAGATATACTTGGGTGCACATAATCCTTTACAAGACTAAAGTGCAGGATGTCTTCAGACGCTTCGCCAATCGAGCTATGAACAATTTTGGCGCCAAGATAAAGCACATCAGAAGTGACAATGGCACTGAATTCAAGAACACTGGCCTTGATACATATCTTGATACCTTGGGCATCACACATGAATTCTCAGCCCCGTACACCCCACAGCAGAATGGCGTCGTCGAACGCAAGAACAAAACACTAATTGAGATGGCCAGAACGATGCTAGATGAATACAAGACCCCAAGAAAATTCTGGCCCGAAGCCATTGATACTGCATGCCATACAATCAACCGTGTTTATCTTCACAAGCTACTGAACAAGACATCTTATGAGCTCCTTACTGGCAAAAAGCCAAATGTCAGTTACTTCAGAGTATTTGGCGCAAGGTGCTGGATCAAGGACCCACATCACACCTCAAAATTTGCACCAAAAGCACATGAGGGTTTTATGCTTGGATATGGAAAGGATTCGCACTCCTACAGAGTCTTCAATCTCTTTCATTACAAAGTAGTTGAAACAGTGGATGTGCGGTTCGATGAGACCAATGGATAACAAAGAGAGCAGCTGCCAAGTGTGCTAGATGAAGTTCCATCCAGTGAATCAATCAAGCTAATGGGAACTGGAGAAATTATACCTTCTGAAGCTAATCCAGAAGAAGAACTTATCATTTCAGCACCTGATCAACATGAAGACAATGCTCAGCCTGAAGACATTCCTTCCAATAACGACAATGGACAGCCAGAGAAAAGTCTTCGCCCTGTACATCCTCGCGTTGCCAATGAAGTGCAGATTGAAAGAATAATTGATAGAATCAATGCACCTGGTCCACTCACTCGTTCAAGGGCAACTCAGCTAGCAAATTTCTGTGGGCACTTCGCATTCGTCTCAATATCAGAACCCAAGAAAGTTGAAGAAGCCTTCATGGAACCTGAATGGATTCAAGCTATGCAAGAAGAGCTTCAACAGTTTGAGCTGAATAATGTATGGGAACTGGTTAAGCGTCCTGATCCACGGAAGCACAATATAATAGGCACCAAATGGATATACCGCAACAAGCAAGATGAGCATGGTCAAGTTGTCAGAAACAAAGCTCGTCTCGTTGCTCAAGGATATACTCAAGTGGAAGGCATTGACTTCGATGAAACATTTGCTCCTGTGGCTAGGCTTGAAGCCATACACATACTGCTGGCTGGATGTGAAGAGTGCCTTTCTCAATGGCAAGATTGAAGAAGAAGTGTATGTTGCACAACCGCCTGGCTTTGAAAATCCAAAACATCCTGACATGGTATACAAGCTCAACAAGGCACTGTATGGCCTCAAACAAGCCCCTAGGGCCTGGTATGACACACTCAAATACTTCCTGAAGAGCAAAGGCTTCATACCTGGTTCCCTAGATCCCACTCTTTTCATGAAGACATATGATGGTGAACTGTTTGTGTGCCAAATATATGTGGATGATATTATTGAAGGAAATATGCCCTAGAGGCAATAATAAAGTTATTATTTATTTCCTTATTTCATGATAAATGTTTATTATTCATGCTAGAATTGTATTAACCGGAAACATAATACATGTGTGAATACATAGACAAACAGAGTGTCACTAGTATGCCTCTACTTGACTAGCTCGTTAATCAAAGATGGTTATGTTTCCTAACCATGGACAAAGAGTTGTTATTTGATTAATGGGATCACATCATTAGGATAATGATGTGATTGACATGACCCATTCCATTAGCTTAGCACCCGATCGTTTAGTATGTTGCTATTGCTTTCTTCATGACTTATACATGTTCCTATGACTATGAGATTATGCAACTCCCGTTTGCCGGAGGAACACTTTGTGTGCTACCAAACGTCACAACGTAACTGGGTGATTATAAAGGAGCTCTACAGGTGTCTCCAAAGGTACATGTTGGGTTGGCGTATTTCGAGATTATGATTTGTCACTCCGATTGTCGGAGAGGTATCTCTGGGCCCTCTCGGTAATGCACATCACATAAGCCTTGCAAGCATTGCAACTAATGAGTTAGTTGCAAGATGATGTATTACGGAACGAGTAAAGAGACTTGCCGGTAACAAGATTGAACTAGGTATTGAGATACCGACGATCGAATCTCGGGCAAGTAACATACCGATGACAAAGGGAACAACGTATGTTGTTATGCGGTCTGACCGATAAAGATCTTCGTAGAATATGTAGGAGCCAATATGGGCATCCAAGTCCCGCTATTGGTTATTGACCGGAGACGTGTCTCGGTCATGTCTACATTGTTCTCGAACCGTAGGGTCCGCACGCTTAAGGTTTTGATGACAGTTATATTATGAGTTTATGAGTTTTGATGTACCGAAGGAGTTCGGAGTCCCGGATGAGATCGGGGTCATGACGAGGAGTCTCGAAATGGTCGAGACGTAAAGATCGATATATTGGAAGACTATATTCGGACTTCGGAAAGGTTCCGAGTGATTCGGGTATTTTTCGGAGTACCGGAGAGTTACGGGAATTCGCCGGGAGAAGTATTGGGCCTTATTGGGCCATACGGGAAAGAGAGAGGGGCTGCCTAGGGCAGGCCGCGCGCCCCCCCAAGGCCTAGTCCGAATTGGACTAGGGGGAGGGGCTGCACCCCTTCCTTGTTTCCTACTCCTACTACATGGAAGGACTCCTAGTTGGACTAGGAAAGGGGGAATCCTACTCCCGGTGGGAGTAGGACTCCCCTAGGGCGTGCCATAGAGAGGGCCGGCCCTCCCCTCCTCCACTCCTTTATATACGGGGGGCAGGGGGCACCCCATATACACACAAGTTGATCTTCGTGATCGTTCCTTAGCCGTGTGCGGTGCCCCCCTCCACCATATTCCACCTCGGTCATATTATAGCGGTGCTTAGGCGAAGCCCTGCGACGGTAGAACATCAAGATCGTCACCACGCCGTCGTGCTGACGGAACTCCTCCCCGACGCTTTGCTGGATCGGAGCCCGGGGATCGTCATCGAGCTGAACGTGTGCCAAGAACTCGGAGGTGCCGGAGTAACGGTGCTTGGATCGGTCGAACCGTGAAGACGTACGACTACATCAACCACGTTGTGCTAACACTTCCGTTGTCGATCTACAAGGGTACGTAGATCACACTCTCCCCTCTTGTTGCTATACATCACCATGATCTTGCGTGTGCGTAGGAATTTTTTTGAAATTACTATGTTCCCAACAGTGGCATCCGAGCCTAGGTTTTATGTGTTGATGTTATATGCACGAGCAGAACACAAGTGAGTTGTGGGCGATATAAGTCATACTGCTTACCAGCATGTCATACTTTGGTTCGGCGGTATTGTTGGACGAAGCGGTCCGGACCAACATTACGCGTACGCTTACGCGAGACCGGTTCTCCCGACGTGATTTGCACAAAGGTGGCTAGCGGGTGACAGTTTCTCCAACTTTAGTTGAACCAAGTGTGGCTACGCCCGGTCCTTGCGAAGGTTAAAACAGCACCAACTTGACAAACTATCGTTGTGGTTTTGATGCGTAGGTAAGATTGGTTCTTGCTTAAGCCCGTAGCAGCCACGTAAAACTTGCAACAACAAAGTAGAGGACGTCTAACTTGTTTTTGCAGGGCATGTTGTGATGTGATATGGTCAAAACGTGATGAGATATAAGTTGTTGTATGAGATTATCATGTTTTGTTAAAGTTATCGGCAACTGGCAAAAGCCTTATGGTTGTCTCTTTATTGCATAAGATGCAAGCGCCAAATAATTGCTTTACTTTATCGCTATGCGATAGCAATAGTTGCAAGAGCAATTATTGGCGAGACGACCACGTGACGACACATTGATATAGATCAAGATGATGGAGATCATGGTGTCATGCCGGTGACGATATAGATCATGACAGTACTTTGGAGATGAAGATCAAAAAAGCAAGATGATGATGGCCATATCATGTCACATATTTTGATTGCATATGATGTTTATCTTTTATACATCTTATTTTTGCTTAGTTTGACGGTAGCATTTTAAGATGATCTCTCACTAATTATCAAGAAGTGTTCTCCCTGAGTATGCACCGTTGCGAAAGTTCTTCGTGCTGAGACACCACGTGATAATCGGGTGTGATAGGCTCTACGTTCAAATACAACGGGTGCAAAACAGTTGCACACGCGGAATACTCAGGTTATACTTGACGAGCCAAGCATATACAGATATGGCCTCGGAACACGGAGACCGAAAGGTCGAGCGTGAATCATATAGTAGATATGATCAACATAGTGATGTTCACCAATGAAACTGCTCCATCTCACGTGATGATCGGACATGGTTTAGTTGATTTGGATCACGTGATCACTTAGAGGATTAGAGGGATGTCCATCTAAGTGGGAGTTCTTAAGTAATATGATTAATTGAACTTAAATTTATCATGAACTTAGTCCTGGTAGTATTTTGCAAATTATGTTATAGATCAATAGCTCGCGTTGTTGCTTCCCTGTGTTTATTTTGATATGTTCCTAGAGAAAATTGTGTTGAAAGATGTTAGTAGCAATGATGCGGATTGGATCCGTGATCTGAGGTTTATCCTCATTGCTGCACAGAAGAATTATGTCCTTGATGCACCGCTAGGTGACGGACCTATTGCAGGAGCAGATGCAGACATTATAAACGTTTGGCTAGCTCAATATGATGACTACTTGATAGTTTAGTGCACCATGCTTAATGGCTTAAAATCGGGACTTCAAAGACGTTTTGAACATCATGGAGCATATGAGATGTTCCAGGAGTTGAAGTTAATATTTCAAGCAAATACCCGAGTTGAGAGATATGAAAGTCTCCAACAAGTTCTATAGCTAAAAGATGGAGGAGAATCGCTCAACTAGTGAGCATGTGCCCAGATTGTCTGAGTACAACAATCGCTTGAATCAAGTGGGAGTTAATCTTCCAGATAAGATAGTGATTGACAGAATTCTCTAGTCACCATCACCAAGTTAGTAGAACTTTGTGATGAACTATGATATGCAAGGGATAACGGAAATGATTCCCAAGCTCTTCGTAATGCGGAAATTGACGAAGGTAGAAATCGAGAAAAACATCAAGTGTTGATGGTAGACAAGACCACTAGTTTCAAGAAAAGGGCAGAGGGAAGAAGGGGAACTTCAAGAAGAACAGCAAGCAAGTTGCTGCTCAAGTGAAGAAGCCCAAGTCTGGTCCTAAGCCTGAGACTAAGTGTTTCTACTGCAAAGGGACTGGTCACTGGAAGCGGAACTACCCCAAGTGATTGGCAGATAAGAAGGATGGCAAAGTGAACATAAGTATATTTGATATACATGTTATTGATGTGTACTTTACTAGTGTTTATAGCAACCCCTCAGTATTTGATACTAGTTCAGTTGCTAAGATTAGTAACTCGAAACGGGAGTTGCAGAATAAACAGAGACTAGTTAAGGGTAAAGTGACGATGTGTGTTGGAAGTGGTTCCAAGATTGATATGATCATCATCACACGCTCCCTATACTTTCGGGATTAGTGTTGAACCTGAATAAGTGTTATTTGGTGTTTGCGCTAAGCATGAATATGATTTGATCATGTTTATTGTAATACGGTTATTCATTTAAGTAAGAGAATAAATTGTTGTTCTGTTTACATGAATAAAACCTTATATGGTTACACACCCAATGAAAATAGTTCGTTGGATCTCGATCGTAGTGATACACATAATCATAATATTGAAACCAAAAGATGCAAAGTTAATAATGATAGTGCAACTTATTTGTAGCACTGCCGTTTAGGTCATATTGGTGTAAAGCGCATGAAGAAACTCCATGCTGATGGGATTTTGGAATCACTTGATTATGAATCACTTGATGCTAGCGAACCATGCCTCATGGGCAAGATGACTAAGACTCCGTTCTCCGGAGCAAGCAACTGACTTATTGGAAATAATACATACTGATGTATGCGGTCCGATGAGTGTTAAGGCTCACGGCAAGTATCATTATTTTCTGAACTTCACAGATGATTCGAGCAGATATGGGTATATCTACTTGATGAAACATAAGTCTGAAACATTTGAAAAGTTCAAAGAATTTCAGAGTGAAGTGGAAAATCATCGTGACAAGAAAATAAAGTTTCTACGATCTGATCCCGGAGACAAATATTTGAGTTACGAGTTTGGTCTTCCATTAAAACAATGTGGAATAGTTTCACAAACTCATGCCACATGGAACACCACAGCATAATGGTGTGTCCGAACGTTATAACCGTACTTTATTGGATATAGTGCAATCTATGATGTCTCTTACCGATCTACCACTATCGTTTTGGGGTTATGCATTAGAGACAGCTGCATTCACGTTAAATAGGGCACCATCTAAGTCCGTTGAGACGACACAATCTGAACTGTGGTTTGGCAAGAAACCAAAGTTATCGTTTCTTAAAGTTTGGGGTTGTGATGCTTATATGAAAAAGTTTCATCCTAATAAGCTCAAACCCAAATCGGAGAAATATGTCTTCATAGGATACCCAAAGGAGACTGTTGGGTACACCTTCTATCACAAATCCGAAGGCAAGACTTTTGTTGCTAAATTCGGAGTTTTTCTAGAGAAGGAGTTTCTCTCGAAAGAAGTGAGTGGGAGGAAAGTAGAACTTGATGAGGTAACTGTACCTGCTCCCTTGTTGGAAAGTAGTTCATCACAGAAATCTGTTCCTGTGACTACTACACCAATTAGTGAGGAAGCTAATGATGATAATCATGTAACTTCAGATCAAGTTACTACCAAATCTCGTAGGTAAACCAGAGTGAGATCCGCACCAGAGTGGTACGGTAATCCTGTTCTGGAAGTCATGTTACTAGACCATGACGAACTTGCAAACTATGAGGAAGCGATGATGAGCCCAGATTCCGCGAAATGGTTTGAGGCCATGAAATCTGAGATATGATCCATGTATGAGAACAAAGTATGGACTTTGGTTGACTTGCCCGATGATCGGCAAGCCATAGAAAATAAATGGATCTTCAAGAGGAAGACGGACGCTGATAGTAGTGTTACTATCTACAAAACTAGAATTGTCGCAAAAGGTTTTCGACAAGTTCAAGGTGTTGACTACGATGAGATTTTCTCACTCGTATCTATGCTTAAGTCTGTCCGAATCATGTTAGCAATTGCCGCATTTTATGAAATCTGGCAAATGGATAAACAAAACTGCATTCCTTAATGGATTTACTAAAGAAGAGTTGTATATGATGCAACTAGAAGGTTTTGTCGATCCTAAAGGTGTTAACTAAATATGCAAGCTCCAACGATCCATCTATGGACTGGTGCAAGAATCTCGGAGTTGGAATATACGCTTTGATAAGTTGATCAAAGCATATAGTTTTATACAGACTTGCGGTGAAGCCTGTATTTACAAGAAAGTGAGTGGGAGCACTACAACATTTCTGATAAGTATATGTGAATGACATATTGTTAATCAGAAATAATGTAGAATTATTCTGCAAAGCATAAAGGAGTGTTTGAAAGGAGTTTTTCAAAGAAAGACCTCGGTGAAGCTGCTTACATATTGAGTATCAAGATCTATAGAGATAGATCAAGACACTTGATAAGTTTTTTCAATGAGTACATACCTTGACAAGATTTTGAAGTAGTTCAAAATGGAACAGTCAAAGAAAAGGTTTCTTGCCTGTGTTACAAGGTGTGAAGTTGAGTAAGACTCAAAGCCCGACCACGGCAGAAGATAGAAAGAGAATGAAAGTCATTCCCTATGCCTCAGTCATAGGTTCCATAAAGTATGCCATGCTGTATACCAGATCTATTGTATGCCCTACCACTGAGTTTGGCAAGGGAGTACGATAGTGATCTAGGAGTAGATCATTGGACAGCGGTCAAAATTATCCTTAGTGGAATAAGGATATGTTTCTCGATTATGGAAGTGAAAAAAGGTTCGTCGTAAAGGGTTACGCCGATGCAAGTTTTGACACTAATCTAGATAACTCTAAGTCTCGGTCAAGATACATATTGAAAGTGGAAGCAATTAGCTAGAGTACCTCCATGCAGAGCATTGTTGACATAGAAATTTGCAAAATACATGCGGATCTGAATGTGGCAGACCCGTTGACTAAGATTCTCTCACAAGCAAAACATGATCACACCTTAGTACTCCTTGGGTGTTAATCACATAGCGATGTGAACTAGATTACTGAATCTAGTAAACCCTTTGGGTGTTGGTCACATGGCAATGTGAACTATGGGTGTTAATCATATGATGATGTGAACTATCGATGTTAATCACATGGTGATGTGATCTAGATTATTGACTCTAGTGCAAGTGGGAGACTGAAGGAAATATGCCCTAGAGGCAATAATAAAGTTATTATTTATTTTCCTTATTTCATGATAAATGTTTATTATTCATGCTAGAATTGTATTAACCGGAAACATAATACATGTGTGAATACATAGACAAACAGAGTGTCACTAGTATGCCTCTACTTGACTAGCTCGTTAATCAAAGATGGTTATGTTTCCTAACCATGGACAAAGAGTTGTTATTTGATTAACGGGATCACATCATTAGGAGAATGATGTGATTGACATGACCCATTCCATTAGCTTAGCACCCGATCGTTTAGTATGTTGCTATTGCTTTCTTCATGACTTATACATGTTCCTATGACTATGAGATTATGCAACTCCCGTTTGCCAGAGGAACACTTTGTGTGCTACCAAACGTCACAACGTAACTGGGTGATTATAAAGGAGCTCTACAGGTGTCTCCAAAGGTACATGTTGGGTTGGCGTATTTCGAGATTAGGATTTGTCACTCCGATTGTCGGAGAGGTATCTCTGGGCCCTCTCGGTAATGCACATCACATAAGCCTTGCAAGCATTGCAACTAATGAGTTAGTTGCGAGATAATGTATTACGGAACGAGTAAAGAGACTTTCCGGTAATGAGATTGAACTAGGTATTGAGATACCGACGATCGAATCTCGGGCAAGTAACATACCGATGACAAAGGGAACAACGTATGTTGTTATGCGGTCTGACCGATAAAGATCTTCGTAGAATATGTAGGAGCCAATATGGGCATCCAGGTCCCGCTATTGGTTATTGACCGGAGACGTGTCTCGTTCATGTCAACATTGTTCTCGAACCGTAGGGTCCGCACGCTTAAGGTTTTGATGACAGTTATATTATGAGTTTATGAGTTTTGATGTACCGAAGGAGTTCGGAGTCCCGGATGAGATCGGGGACATGACGAGGAGTCTCGAAATGGTCGAGACGTAAAGATCGATATATTGGACGACTATATTCGGACTTCGGAAAGGTTCCGAGTGATTCGGGTATTTTTCGGAGTACCGGAGAGTTACGGGAATTTGCTGGGAGAAGTATTGGGCCTTATTGGGCCATACGGGAAAGAGAGAGGGGCTGCCTAGGGCAGGCCGCGCCCCCCCCCAAGGCCTAGTCCGAATTGGACTAGGGGGAGGGGCTGCACCCCTTCCTTGTTTCCTACTCCTACTACATGGAAGGACTCCTAGTTGGACTAGGAAAGGGGGAATCCTACTCCCGGTGGGAGTAGGACTCCCCTAGGGTGCGCCATAGAGAGGGCCGGCCCTCCCCTCCTCCACTCCTTTATATACGGGGGCAGGGGGCACCCCATAGACACACAAGTTGATCTTCGTGATCGTTCCTTAGCCGTGTGCGGTGCCCCCTCCACCATATTCCACCTCGGTCATATTGTAGCGGTGCTTAGGCGAAGCCCTGCGACGGTAGAACATCAAGATCGTCACCACGCCGTCGTGCTGACGGAACTCCTCCCCGACGCTTTGCTGGATCGGAGCCCGGGGATCTTCATCGAGCTGAACGTGTGCCAAGAACTCGGAGGTGCCGGAGTAACGGTGCTTGGATCGGTCGAACCGTGAAGACGTACGACTACATCAACCACGTTGTGCTAACGCTTCCGTTGTCGATCTACAAGGGTACGTAGATCACACTCTCCCCTCTTGTTGCTATACATCACCATGATCTTGCGTGTGCGTAGGAATTTTTTTGAAATTACTACGTTCCCAACAATTATCTTCGGCTGCACCAATCAGAAGTACAGTGAATAGTTTGGATATATGATGCAAGAGCAATATCAGATGTCCATGATGGAGGAGTTGAAGTTCTTCCTTGGTCTTCAAATACGACAACAACGCAATGGCATCTTCATATCTCAAGAGAAGTATCTCAAAGATTGCCTGAAGAAGTTCGGTATGCAAGACTGCAAAGGCTTCACAACACCAATGCCAGCCAAACATCATCCGGGTCCTGACGACAATGGTAAAGAGTTCGATCAAAAGGTATACCGCTCCATGATTGGTTCTTTAATTTATCTATGTGCATCTAGGCCAGATATTATGCTTAGTTTTTGCATGTGTGCTCGATTTCAAGCGGCACCAAAGGAGTCGCATCACTCAGCTGTGAAGCGAATTCTTCGATATTTGGCTCACACCCCAACTCTAGGATTATGGTATCCAAAGGGTTCAGAGTTTGATTTGGTTGGATTCTCGGATGCTGATTATGCTGGTGACAAAGGTGATCGCAAGTCTACATCAGGCACATGTCACTTTCTGGGACGATCACTTGTATGTTGGTCTTCAAAGAAGCAGAACTGTGTATCTCTCTCCACTGCTGAATCTGAATACATTGCTGCTGGATCTTGCTGCGCTCAGCTTCTGTGGATGAAGCAAACACTCAAGGACTATGGCATTCATCTGAAGCAAGTGCCACTTTACTGCGACAACGAAAGCGCCATCAAGATTGCCAACAACCCAGTTCAGCACTCGAAGACAAAGCACATTGAAATTCGTCATCACTTTCTCAGAGATCATGTTGTGAAGGAAGACATTGATATCATACATGTCAACACTGAAGAGCAATTGGCAGATATCTTCACCAAGCCCTTGGATGAGAAAAGGTTTTGCAAGTTACGGTGTGAGCTAAATATCCTGGAATCCTCAAATGTCCTGTGATCAGGCACACATCCTAACCCTTATGCATATTGATGACTTAGATGTGCAACACACGAAGTGAAGTATATCTTCAATCAATGAAGACATACATTCTAAGTGTGAATACATTAATGTGGAATTTGACTTCGGAGCGCCACGATAATTGTGCGCCGTGTCTGGGTCTAATACTTCCTATACGGTGGGTAACGCCACCACCAAACGTTCTATTTTGAAGTGTTTCACTCATGGCGTTACCTTGCAATGTATTCACATTTGGTTTGGCTTTGAACTCAACATATTTTCATGATTATCTTCACTATGTTGATTATAGATATATACATATATATATATGCTATTGTTCTGTCCTCTACAGCATTCACTTATAGCTATGTCTTCGTGTTGAATCTTTTGAACTAAGTGAATGTGATCGGACCCCAACTTCTCTATGCTTTCTATCTCAAACTCCATCTCTCCAAGTCATATGCATTCTATTGAAACTGTCGAATGTCTTCTCTGCGTCCTTGTCAGCAGAAGATACAGAGACAACCATTAAGTCCGTTTTCAATGCTCATTCCTCCACATGAAATCCAAAGAAGTAGGAACGACCACCCGACAATCCAGGCGTGTGTGGGACGTGGAACAAACCCCAAAATTCCGCATACTGGCCACGTGTTCCTCAGATGCGAATCACCAGGGGCACCTATGTAATAGCATAGTGCCGCCCCTGTGTCTATAAATACACACTCACAGCGGTAATTATCTCTTCTTCCACCCTCGCACGAACCCTAGCGCTACCGCTAGCTTTCGACGACGCCGACGACGAAGCGCTTCGCTGCCGCAACCTCTCCGACGCCGTCTTCACGCCGACCGCAAACATCGTCCTCTCCGCCGTCGCCGTAGGTATCCTCCGTCGCCAAGTTAGGGCACGGAAGAGTGAACTGCTCGGCCTCATCTCCCACTCCGTCTAGCAGTTCTTAGTGTGGTAAATAAAACTTCCTTTTTACAGCACCGTTGATCCTATTGATCTGTCACTTTCTACCACAAGCAGTTTTTGTTCACACAAGATAGATCTCTCTCATACTGCATCTCATAACATGCCTAGTATATTCACTTATGTGTCACAAAGTAGTTAGATTACTCACTTGTACTGATATGTGGGTTCGTACAAATCTGGAACCAACTTCTTATCTATGAGTGAATGTCTTCGCACAATGAGGTCAATGTCTTCTAAACTGATTTATCTTCAAAATCTTCTGAGAATGCATATGACCTCTTCCCCTTCCCTCGCACCTTAATGTTGTCACAGGTACATGTCCGTGGGAGAATCCTTTGGTTCTCATAGTCTGCATTCATTTGCAGAATTCTTACAGCATCACATCAATTCTCCTGAAGCCAGTTCCTGTTGGTCCAGCAAGAGAAAGCCTTTGAAGCCTTTGAACGTCTTGAAGCCTTTCAAGTTAAAGTTTATGGCTTCAGAGAAAGCAGCAAGGAAGGGGGGCAGACAACGTCGTGGCGGAACATCCAGAGATCTGCCTGATGAACTCGCAGAAATGTATAAGACAGATCCTGAAGAGGATTATGGTCAGCGCAAGACCCGAATCCAATGGATTCGACGCTATTGGGAAGAACAATGGTTCAAATACCACTTCACAACCCAAGAGTATGCTGAGAAAAGTGCCATCAAAAGGCCGTGGGAAGACATCTTATACAAGAATCTTCAACCCAGGTCCAGAGATGAAGCTATTGCCCAAAGCTTCTATCCATGCATGGTTCGTGGGCCACAACCTGATGATGCACATCCGTCGTCACTACTCTGGTGTCGTGACGACAATCTGTTCAAGCGCAACTTCCAGTTTGCCCAAAACTCACCGAAGAAGAACAAGAAGAAATTTGGATTAGACTTCAACCCTGGTCCCTCAGCACCAAGGGCAGATGGCACACGAGAAGCAGAACCCAATGTCATCGGTCTGTATGCCAACCTTGAAGGCCTCATCACCTACATCTTGGTTCAAGGGACTGCAGTGAATGAGCCTGCAGCTGACACTGAGTTTGATGACGCGCCTGCAGTGCCGAAGCCAAAGCAGTTGAAGAAGCCAAAAGCTTAAAAGCCGGCCCCTTCACCAAAAATCTCAAAGGCAAAGCCATTGGCAACTGCACCTCCTGAAGACAGTGTGCAGTTTGAAGACTTATCACGCGTCTCCAAGCCCCAGAAGGCCAAGATGCCTCTGTCTCACACTGGCAAAGAGCTAACAGCTGCTGCCATACTGCGCAATGACGACATTGATCTGTCAAGTGATGAAGATCTTGTAGATGACGCTCTTGAGCAACTGATCAAGAGCAAAGAAGAAGAAGAAATATTCAATGATCTGCCTCTGTTTGATGTCACCATCATCCACAACTTCATTGACGAGTGGTTTGACACGCCAAACATCAGCTTTGAAGATCTGCAGCTTCCTATTGGCCTCAGTGTCGCCTTCCAAGGCGCCATTACTTCAGAACTTGCTATTGCCCAGCGCATTGTTGAGCTGAAGCAGAAGATTGACTATGAAAAGGCTCAGTTCAAGAAGCATATGGCCAAGCTCAGCGTGCAAGAAGTGAAGAACTTCAAGACAATGATGCACGAGCTCAAGGAAGCCTTTGTGAAGAAGCGTGCAGAAGCTCAGGGTTCGCGTGAGCGCATGAAGACTCTGGCTGACAGATGTGTGCAAGCCTATAATGAGGCTGAGAAGCACAAGGCACTTGGGCGTCCTAGCATCGACCCCAGGATGGCCGCAAAGAAGAAGAAGAAGCCTGCTAAGGCTGAATCTGATGCACCAAGGCAAGAAGCAGTTCCGATTGTCTTCCCAACAAGGATGACTGGATCGAAGCCAAAGAGCCGGTCAACAGCTTCAGAGCTCAAGAAGACAAGAACTGCTGAGGCTGAAGCCAGGAAGAGGAAACACTCTGAAGCCTCTCCTACTGCCCCCACCAAGAAAAAGAGAAAGATCAAGAAAGCTCGGGCTGCTCCCACAGAGCCCTTGATAGTTGAACCCATTTCTATGGTTCATCCTGATGCAGAACGTCAACTGACAGTTCATGAGCCTGCTTCCACAGAGCCTCCTGAAGCTGAAGACATTCCAGCAGCTGATCCCATCGCTGCTGAAGACATTGGTCATCATGACAATGTAGAAGATGATGCAGTCCTTCCTTAGTTAGAAAACAGCAAACTCATCAGCATTGGCCGTCCACTGACGCCAATTGCATAGGATGCTTCATGGGCGGATCGCCCACAAGAGGAAGAAGACTATGAGGCCTAGCCCACTTCAACTCCACAGGCGTCGTCTGCATTCCGTAGGCTTCGCAAAGGTCCAAGGCCTCAAGTCTCTGCTGAAGACATTCCGGCTGCATCAGCCGCAGAAGAAGTACCACAAGATCCCACTCCTCTGCTCCACCAAGAAGCAGTTCTCCAGGAGAACGTGCCTGTGACCGACCCTCCAGCTCGTCAAGTGGAGGATGCAAATCTTGAGGCTGCCACAACCAACAACGAAGCTAATGAGGAGCCCTCCCCAGCAAAAGCTTCAGAAGACAACGAAGCCACTGATCCCGCCACTTCTGTTCCTGAGTCAGCTCCCGGTCCCCAATTTAATTATCATGTTCAGCACAGGCCTCAGGTCCAGAAGCCAATCCCAAGACTGCCAAGGTTTCCAGGTCCTGCATCAGCACCTGGCTCCTTCAACATCAATGGCTTCAGGGCAGACAACACATTCTTCGATAGCTCCAGGAACCCCTACTCAAGGGAAAGGATATCATCTGATCGGTTCTGGAGCTATCCTCAGCGAAGCTATTACTCTTGCATTCTTTACAACCAAGGTCGCATCTTCCCACACAAGCGCCTTGACGTTGAAGCTATAGCTGGTCTGCCCTGTCTAGAAGAAGCGTTGGATTGCTTCAAGCAAGTGGGTCTGCTGCAGTTTGTTACTGATGAAGAGCATTGGAATGAAGAGCTGCTGCTACAATTCTATGCCACACTTCACATCAAAGGGTATAGCAGAGATCCGAAGACTTGGGTCCTGGAGTGGATGACTGGCAACGTTCATCACGAAGCCAATGCATTTGACATCATTGAGCTCACTGGCTTGCCCACTCCTGGCGATCTCTTCGAGCAAGGCTGTCAGCTGCATGCTGAAGCTACTAAGAGCATCTTTCAGCGACCAGAACCTAATATGAGTCAAATGCTCAGCATGATGAAGCCTTTGCCTCAAGATGCTGCGTATCCCACAGAGTTCTTCGTTGAAGACCTAGAGTACCTGCCCAGAACCATCTATCACATCATCAGGCGAAATCTTTGGCCTATCAAAGGGCACTCTCCAAATGCCAAGCTTCAGGGTGCAATGAAGACTTTGGTCTTCTATATACTTCATGGCAAATGCTTCAATGCACAGGACTTCTTCATACGCCAACTTGCTGCATCAGGCATGGATCTGTTTGGTTTGAAGTTCTACGCCCCTTGGGTCATGCGGCTGATCAAGCTACACTCCGCCGTCAAGTATCAGCCCTCAGCCCGCAACCATCGGATCTTCTTGCCTGACGTGGACATGTCAACTGAAGCCATATATTCTGAGCCTGCCAAGCAACCTCTAAGTCTTCAATGCAGAACATCAGAGTTTTACACAGAACGTTGAAGGCGTTCAAGCAGTTTCTCGGGTGTATCCTTTGGCTGGCACTACACTGCACCACACCCTGCTTCCACTGAAGCCACTGACAGTGCCATTGCTTCAAGACCCAAGAAGCGCACTCGAGTTCTCAACGACCGAGAGCTTCTTGTGGCCCTACATCAGAAACAAGATAGGCATCATGACTGGCTGAAGCGTCAGATGAAAAGCCTCTTGGTGGATGTTAATCGCACTCGAAATCTTGCCACCAAGAATGCGTTCGTTGCCCATGAGACCTGTCGCCGCACATGGAAAGGGCTAACGATGATGCTGATGGGGAACGTAGCATAAATTCAAAATTTTCCTACGTGTCACCAAGATCTATCTATGGAGTCATCTAGCAACGAGGGAGGAGTGGATCTACATACCTTTGTAGATCGCGCGCGGAAGCGTTCAAGAGAACGGGGTTGATGGAGTCGTACTCGTCGTGATCCAAATCACCGATGATCCTAGCGCCGAACGGACGGCACCTCCGCGTTCAACACACGTACGGAGCAGCGACGTCTCCTCCTTCTTGATCCAGCAAGGGGAGAGGAGAGGTTGATGGAGATTCAACAACACGACTGCGTGGTGGTGGAAGTAGCGGGATTCCAACAGGGCTTCGCCAAGCGCTGCGGGAGGAGGGAGATGTGTCATGGGAGGGAGAGGGAGGCGCCAGGGCTCAGGGTTGTGCTGCCCTCCCTTCCCCCCACTATATATAGGGCCAAGGGAGAGGAGGGGAGCAGCCTTGGCCCTTCCTCCAAGGAAGGGTGCGGCCAGGGAGGAGTCCCTCCTCCCCAAGGCACCTCGGAGGTGCCTTCCCCCTTTAGGACTCTTCCTTTTCCCTCTTCTCTTGGCGCATGGGCCTCTTGGGGCTGGTGCCCTTGGCCCATATAGGCCAAGGCGCACCCCCTACAGCCCATGTGGCCCCCCGGGGCAGGTGGCCCCACCCGGTGGACCCCCGGGACCCTTCCGGTGGTCCCGGTACAATACCGGTGACCCCGAAACTTGTCCCGATGGCCGAAATAGCACTTCCTATATATAATTCTTTACCTCCGGACCATTCCGGAACTCCTCATGACGTCCGGGATCTCATCCGAGACTCCGAACAACTTTCGGGTTACCGCATACTAATATCTCTATAACCCTAGCGTCACCGAACCTTAAGTGTGTAGACCCTACGGGTTCGGGAGACATGCAGACATGACCGAGATGACTCTCCGGTCAATAACCAATAGCGGGATATGGATACCCATGTTGGCTCCCACATGTTCCACGATGATCTCATCGGATGAACCACGATGTCAAGGACTTAATCAATCCCGTATACAATTCCCTTTGTCTATCGGTACGACACTTGCCCGAGATTCGATCATCGGTATCCCGATACCTTGTTCAATCTCGTTACTGGCAAGTCTCTTTACTCGTTCCGTAACACATCATCCCGTGATCAACTCCTTGATCACATTGTGCACATTATGATGATGTCCTACCGAGTGGGCCCAGAGATACCTCTCCGTCACACGGAGTGACAAATCCCAGTCTCGATTCGTGCCAACCCAACAAACACTTTTGGAGATACCTGTAGTGTACCTTTATAGCCACCCAGTTATGTTGTGACGTTTGGCACACCCAAAGCACTCCTACGGTATCCAGGAGTTGCACAATCTCATGGTCTAAGGAAATGATACTTGACATTAGAAAAGCTTTAGCATACGAACTACATGATCTTGTGCTAGGCTTAGGATTGGGTCTTTGTCCATCACATCATTCTCCTAATGATGTGATCCCGTTATCAATGACATCCAATGTCCATGGTCAGGAAACCGTAACCATCTATTGATCAACGAGCCAGTCAACTAGAGGCTTACTAGGGACATGGTGTTGTCTATGTATCCACACATGCATCTGAGTTTCCTATCAATACAATTCTAGCATGGATAATAAACGATTATCATGAACAAGGAAATATAATAATAACTAATTTATTATTGCCTCTAGGGCATATTTCCAACAGTCTCCCACTTGCACTAGAGTCAATAATCCAGTTCACATCGATATGTGATTAACACTCAAGGTCACATCCCCATGTGACTAACACCCAAAGAGTTTACTAGAGTCAATAATCTAGTTCACATTACCATGTGATTAACACTCGATGAGTTCTGGGTTTGATCATGTTATGCTTGTGAGAGATGTTATAGTCAACGGGTCTGAATATTTCAGATCCGTATGTGCTTCGCAAATTTCTATGTCATCTTGTAGATGCAACTACTACGCTACATTTGGAGCCATTTCAAATAACTGTTCTACTATACGAATCCAGTTTACTACTCAGAATAATCTGGATTAGTGTCAAAGTTTGCATCGGCGTAACCCTTTACGACGAACTCTTTTACCACCTCCATAATCGAGAAAATTCCTTAGTCCACTAGTTACTAAGGATAACTTTGACCGCTGTCCTGTGATCCATTCTTGGATCACTCTTGTACCCCTTGAGTGACTCATGGCAAGGCACACTTCAGGTGCGGTACACAGCATAGCATACTGTAGAGAGCCTATGATAAAAGCATAGGGGACGACCTTCGTCCTTCCTCTTTATTCTGCCGTGATCGAGCTTTAAGTCTTAACTTCATACCTTACAACTCAGGCAAGAACTCCTTCTTTGACTGGTCCATCTTGAACACCTTCAAGATCATGTCAAGGTATGTGCTCATTTGAAAGTACCATTAAGCGTTTTGATCTATCCTTATAGATCTTGATGCTCAATGTTCAAGTAGCTTAATCCAGGCTTTCCATTGAAAAATACTTTCCAAATAACCCTATATGCTTTCCAGAAATTCTACGTCATTTCTGATCAACAATATGTCAACAACATACACTCATCAGAAATTCTATAGTGCTCCCACTCACCTTTTTGGAAATACAAGTTTCTCATAAACTTTGTATACACCCAAAATCTTTGATCATCTCATCAAAGCGTACATTCCAACTCCGAGATGCTTACTCCAGTCCTTAGAAGGATTGCTGGAGCTTTGCATACTTATTAGCATCTTTCAGGATTGACAAAACCTTCCGGTTGTATCACATACAACCTTTCCTCAAGAAAATCGTCGAGGAAACAATGTTTTGACATCCTATCTGCAAGATTTCATAAATAATGCAGTAATCGCTAATATAATTCCAACAGACTCTTAGCATCGCTACGAGTGAGAAAGTCTCATCGTAGTCAACTCCTTGAACTTGTCGGAAAACATCTTAACGACAAGTCGAGCTTTCTTAATGGTGATACTTACCATCATTGTCCGTCTTCCTTTTAAAATCCATATGTACCTAACAGCCTTACGACCATCAAGTAGTTCTTCCAAAGTCTACACTTTGTTTTCATACATGGATCCTATCTCGGATTTTATGGCCTCGAGCCATTTATCGGAATCCGGGCCCACCATTGCTTCTCCATGGCTCGTAGGTTCATTGTTGTCTAGCAACATGACTTCCAAGACAGGATTAGTACCACTCTGAAGTAGTACGCATCCTTGTCATCCCACGAGGTTTGGGAGTGACTTGATCTGAAGTTTCATGATCACTATCATAAGCTTCCACTTCAATTGGTGTAGGTGCCACAGGAACAACTCCCTGTGCCCTGCCACACACTAGTTGAAGAGACGGTTCAATAACCTCATCAAGTCTCCACCATCCTCCCACTCAATTCTTTCGAGAGAAACTTTTCCTCGAGAAAGGACCCGATTCCAGAAACAATCCCTTATTGCTTTCGGATCTGAGACAGGAGGTATACCCAACTGTTTTGGGTGTCCTATGAAGATGCATTTATCCGCTTTGGGTTCGAGCTTATCAGCCTGAAACTTTTCCACATAAGCGTCGCAGCCCCAAACTTTTAAGAAATGACAGCTTAGGTTTCTCTAAACCATAGTTCATACGGTGTCATCTCATCGGAATTACGTGGTGCCCTATTTAAAGTGAATGTGGTTGTCTCTAATGCCTAACCCATAAACTATCGTGGTAATTCGATAAGAGACATCACGGTATGCATCATATCCAATAGGGTGCAGTTATGATGTTCGGACACACCATCACACTATGGTGTTCCAGGCTGTATTAGTTGTGAAACAATTTCCACAATGTCTTAATTCTGTGCCAAACTCGTAATTCAGATATTCATCTCTATGATCATATCATAGATATTTTATCCTCTTGTCACGACGATCTTTCAACTTCACCCTGAAATTACTTGAACCTTTCAATAATTCAGACTCGTGATTCATCAAGTAAATATACTCAACATCTACTCAAATCATCTGTGAAGTAAGAACATAACGATATCCACTACATGCCTCAGCACTCATTGGATTGCACACATCAAAATGTATTACTTCCAACAAGTTGCTTTCTAGTTCCATTTTACTGAAAAACGAGGCTTTCAGTCATCTTGCCCATGTGGTATGATTTGCATGTCTCAAGTGATTCAAAATCAAGTGAGTCCAAACGGTCCATTTGCATGGAGTTTCTTCACGCATATACACCAATAGACATGGTTCGCATGTCTCAAACCTTTCAAAAACGAGTGAGCCCAAAGATCCATCAACATGGAGCTTCTTCATGCGTTTTATACCGATATGACTTACGTGGAAGTGCCACAAGTAGGTGGTACTATCATTACTATCTTTTAGCATGAACATGTGTATCACTACGATCGAGATTCAATAAACCATTCATTTTAGGTGTAAGACCATTGAAGGTATTATTCAAATAAACAGAGTAACCATTATTCTCCTTAAATGAATAACCGTATTGTGATAGACATAATCCAATCATGTCTATGCTCAACGCAAACACCAATCTCGATGGTAGAGGGAGCGTACGATATTTGATCAACCTTGGAAATACTTTCAACACATATCGTCATCTCACCTTTAGCTAGTCTCCGTTTATTCCGTAGCTTTTATTTCGAGTTACTAACACTTAGCAACCGAACCGGTATCTAATACCCTGGTGCTACTAGGAGTACTAGTAAAGTACACATTAACATAATGCATCCAATATACTTCTATCGACCTTGCCAGCCTTCTTATCTACCAAGTATCTAGGGTAATTCTGCTCCAGTGGCTGTTCCCTTTATTACAGAAGCACTTAGTCTCGGGTTTGGGTTCAACCTTGGGTTTCTTCACTAGAGCAGCAGCTGAATTGCCGTTTCATGAAGTATCCCTTCGTGCCCTTGCCCTTCTTGAAACTAGTGGTTTCACCAACCATCAACAATTGATGCTCCTTGATTTCTACTTTTGTGGTGTCAAACATCGCGAATATCTCAAGGATCATCATATATGTCCCTGATATATTATAGTTCATCACGAAGCTCAAGCAGCTTGGTGGTAATGACTTCGGAGAACCATCACTATTTCATCTGGAAGATCAACTCCCACTCGATTCAAGCGATTGTTGTACTCAGACAATCTGAGCACAAGTTCAACAATTGAGCTTTTCTCCCTTAGTTTGCAGGCTAAGAAAATCGTCGGAGGTCTTATACCTCTTGACGTGGGCACGAGCCTGAAATCCCAATTTCAGCCCTCAAAACATCTCATATGTTTCGCGATGTTTCAAAACGTCTTCGGTGCCTCAACTCTAAACCGTTTAACTGAACTATCACGTAGTTATCAAAATGTGTATGTCAGATGTTCGCAACATCCACAGACGACGTTCGAGGTTCAGCACACTGAGCGGTGCATTAAGGACATAAGCCTTCTATGAAGCAATGAGGACAATCCTCAGTTTACGGACCTAGTCCGCATAATTGCTACTATCAACTTTCAACTAAATTTTCTCTAGGAACATATCTAAACAGTAGAACTGAAGCGCGAGCTACGACATAATTTGCGAAGATCTTTTGACTACGTTCAGGATAATTAAGTTCATCTTATGAACTCCCACTCAGATAGACATCCCTCTAGTCATCTAAGTGATTACATGATCCGAGTCAACTAGGCCGTGTCCGATCATCACGTGAGACGGACTAGTCATCATCGGTGAACATCTTCATGTTGATCGTATCTGCCATATGACTCATGCTCGACCTTTCGGTCTTCTGTGTTCCGAGGCCATGTCTGTACACATGCTAGGCTCGTCAAGTCAACCTAAGTGTTTCGCGTGTGTAAATCTGTCTTACACCCGTTGTATGTGAACGTTAGAATCTATCACACCCGATCATCACGTGGTGCTTCGAAACAACGAACTGTCGCAACGGTGCACAGTTAGGGGGAACACTTTCTTGAAATTATTATGAGGGATCATCTTATTTACTACCGTCGTTCTAAGTAAACAAGATGTATAAACATGATAAACATCACATGCAATCAAATAATAGTGACATGATATGGCCAATATCATATAGCTCCTTTGATCTCCATCTTGGGGCTCCATGATCATCTTGTCACCGGCATGACACCATGATCTCCATCATCACGATCTCTATCATCGTTTCTTCATGAAGTTGTCTCGTCAACTATTACTTCTACTACCTTGGCTACCGGTTAGCAATAAAGTAAAGTAATTACATGGCGTTGTTCAATGACACGCAGGTCATACAATAAATAAAGACAACTCCTATGGCTCCTGCCGGTTGTCATACTCATCGACATGCAAGTCGTGATTCCTATTACAAGAACATGATCAATCTCATACATCACATATATCATTCATCACATCCTTTGGCCATATCACATCACATAGCATACCCTGCAAAAACAAGTTAGACGTCCTCTAATTGTTGTTTGCATGTTTTACGTGGCTGCTATGGGTTTCTAGCAAGAACGTTTCTTACCTACGCAAAAACCACAACGTGATATGCCAATTGCTATTTACCCTTCATACGGACCCTTTTCATCGAATCCGATCCGACTAAAGTGGGAGAGACAGACACCCGCCAGCCACCTAATGCAACTAGTGCATGTCAGTCGGTGGAACCGGTCTCACGTAAGCGTACGTGTAAGGTTGGTCCGGGCCGCTTCATCCCACGATGCCGCCGAATCAAGATAAGACTAGTAACGGCAAGCATATTGAACAAAATCAACGCCCACAACTACTTTGTGTTCTACTCGTGCATAGAAACTACGCATAGACCTAGCTCATGATGCCACTGTTGGGGAACGTAGCATAAATTCAAAATTTTCCTACGTGTCACCAAGATCTATCTATGGAGTCATCTAGCAACGAGGGAGGAGTGGATCTACATACCTTTGTAGATCGCGCGCGGAAGCGTTCAAGAGAACGGGGTTGATGGAGTCGTACTCGTCGTGATCCAAATCACCGATGATCCTAGCGCCGAACGGACGGCACCTCCGCGTTCAACACACGTACGGAGCAGCGACGTATCCTCCTTCTTGATCCAGCAAGGGGGAAGGAGAGGTTGATGGAGATCCAACAACACGACGGCGTGGTGGTGGAAGTAGCGGGATTCCAACAGGGCTTCGCCAAGCGCTGCGGGAGGAGGGAGATGTGTCATGGGAGGGAGAGGGAGGCGCCAGGGCTTAGGTGGTGCTCCTCCCTTTCCCCCACTATATATAGGGCCAAGGGAGAGGGGGGGCGCAGCCTTGGCCCTTCCTCCAAGGAAGGGTGCGGCCAGGGAGGAGTCCCTCCTCCCCAAGGCACCTCGGAGGTGCCTTCCCCCTTTAGGACTCTTCCTTTCCTCTTCTCTTGGCGCATGGGCCTCTTGGGGCTGGTGCTTGGCCCATATAGGCCAAGGCGCACCCCCTACAGCCCATGTGGCCCCCCGGGGCAGGTGGCCCCACCCGGTGGACCCCCGGGACCCTTCCGGTGGTCCCGGTACAATACCGGTGACCCCGAAACTTGTCCCGATGGCCGAAATAGCACTTCCTATATATAATTCTTTACCTCCGGACCATTCCGGAACTCCTCGTGACGTCCGGGATCTCATCCGGGACTCCGAACAACTTTCGGGTTACCGCATACTAATATCTCTATAACCCTAGCGTCACCGAACCTTAAGTGTGTAGACCCTACGGGTTCGGGAGACATGCAGACATGACCGAGATGACTCTCCGGTCAATAACCAACAGCGGGATCTGGATACCCATGTTGGCTCCCACATGTTCCACGATGATCTCATCGGATGAACCACGATGTCAAGGACTTAATCAATCCCGTATACAATTCCCTTTGTCTAGCGGTACGATACTTGCCCGAGATTCGATCATCGGTATCCCGATACCTTGTTCAATCTCGTTACCGGCAAGTCTCTTTACTCGTTTCGTAACACATCATCCCGTGATCAACTCCTTGATCACATTGTGCACATTATGATGATGTCCTACCGAGTGGGCCCAGAGATACCTCTCCGTTTACACGGAGTGACAAATCCCAGTCTCGATTCGTGCCAACCCAACAGACACTTTCGGAGATACCTGTAGTGTACCTTTATAGCCACCCAGTTACGTTGTGACGTTTGGCACACCCAAAGCACTCCTACGGTATCCGGGAGTTGCACAATCTCATGGTCTAAGGAAATGATACTTGACATTAGAAAAGCTTTAGCATACGAACTACATGATCTTGTGCTAGGCTTAGGATTGGGTCTTTGTCCATCACATCATTCTCCTAATGATGTGATCCCGTTATCAATGACATCCAATGTCCATGGTCAGGAAACCGTAACCATCTATTGATCAACGAGCTAGTCAACTAGAGGCTTACTAGGGACATGGTGTTGTCTATGTATCCACACATGCATCTGAGTTTCCTATCAATACAATTCTAGCATGGATAATAAACGATTATCATGAACAAGGAAATATAATAATAACTAATTTATTATTGCCTCTAGGGAATATTTCCAACAGATGCTGTCTGAAGCTGATCTTCAAGAGGATGGCTTCACTGAGAGATTCAAGTTTGACTCCACACCTCCTCGAAGGGCTGTGCTGCTAGGAACTCCATCCCTTGAAGACTCTGAGTTCTCTTCCTCTGCTGCCACAGTGACTGCCAGAATTATTGAGGAAGAAGACGATGCTACTTCACCGCCATATCCTTCAGCACCTCCAAGCTCTTCTGCACCGCCAAACAACACCAACAACCCTGCTACTTCACCTACTCCTCATGGGAACGAGTAGAGGCTCTATGTCTTCAAACCTTTTTGGTCATTACTGACAAAAGGGGGAGAAGCATATGAGATTGATAGTCTTCAAGCGGGTCCATATGGGCGGGTGCTTATATTTTGCTTCGTGCTTACAACTCTCGTTTTTGCTACATTTGGTTCTTATGAGTTGTAACACTTAAACTAGATGGTCGTCTGCTACTTATTTGCCACCGTTTGCGAGATAAATTCCGCACTTAGCTCATTCTGCAGACGTCCATTTTCCATTATGCATGTCATTATCTTCATATACTTCACATGCATAGTGGATTGTCATCATAAGTTGAAGTGGATCTCCACAAGTACAACCTGCCATGTGCATTTGCATTCCAAAAGCAAATTAACTCATATGCACATCTTCAGGGGGAGCCCTTGCAACTTATGAAGACAATTCCTTATCCTTTTACAATTTCACAGATTATATTCCCCGTTGAAAACTTCAACTAGTTTGTCATCAATCACCAAAAAGGGGGAGATTGTAAGTGCATCTAGTGCCACCCCTAGTTGGTTTTGGAGTATTGACGACAAACCTAGTTGAGGGACTAATGTGTTTGTGAGAATTGCAGGATAACACAGGTAGAAGTCCCTCATTGATTCGGTTTTACTACCAGAGATGACCCCTAAAAATGTATGAAGACATTGAAGTCAAAGGTGGTATATGAAGATATTCACATTGAAGACTATGACAAGAGAAGACACGATATGAAGCCTATGGAGCTCGAAGACTTAGATCTTTCATAGTTCTTTTTCTTTTTGTGTTGAGTCATAGGAACCACCGTACTGTTAAGTGGGGTCCAGGAGAACCAGTCAAAATGACTGAAGTGATGCCTTAAACCAAAAACCTATGTCTTCGAGTGAAGACAATTGAAGCGAATTCCTTGTCCCAGAGCCGGACAAGTCAGCTTTGCTTGTAGCCCAAGGAAAGTTGCCATGAGTTTGAAATCTGACCGTTGGACACGTGTCAGTTCTTAGTGACCCAGGGTCATTTTGGACAAATCAGGTCGGGTTGCCAAGTGGCTATAAATAGCCCACCCCCACAACCATAAACGGTTGGCTGCTCAGATTTCAGTGCACGGCTTTTGTCGTTTGAGAGCAACCCACCTCGAAGCCTTTGAGAGAAAATTCCTAGTGAGGAGAAAACCCCTAACCACCCAGAGCCAGAGCAAATTGGGCATCACTTGAGTCTTCTTGTCTGTGTGATCTTGAAGACTTATTACACTTGAGGACTGTGCATCCTCCAGCCGGTTAGGCGTCGCGTTCTGAGCTTCCAAGAGACATTGTGGATTGCCAGTGAACGAAGTCTGTGAAGGTTTGGGAGTCTACCTTGAAGACTTACCAGAGTGATTGGGCGAGGTCTATGTGACCTTAGCTCAAGGAGAATACGGTGAGGACTGGTGTCCTGAGCTGCGTGTTCAGGACTGGGTGTCCGGGACTGTGTGTCCTAAGGTTTAAATACCTAGCCGCTCCAACCAGACGTACAGTTGTCACAGCAACTGGAACTGGTCCAACACATCATTGTCTTCAACGAGTCACTGGTTTCATCTTCACTTCCTTTTACTTACTGATTACTCATTGTGAAGTCATTGCGTGTCTGTTCTATCTTTTGTCTTCACAACGTGAGTGTATGATCTGTTGGGCTTCATAGTATCTTGCTACCTGATCCTAATTACACTACCGCTATTTGTCACTGTGCTTTCACTCTGTTGATACTTGACCATGGCTTGCCTAGTGTAGTCTAACTTCCGCTGCATAGTAATAGGCTTATCTCTACTGTTTGTCTTCATAACTTCCACGTTTTGAAGACTTTCATAAAAATCGCCTATTCACCCCCCCTCTAGTCCGATATAACGCACTTTCAGTATGCGAGAAGGATTTCTTTCCGGTTGCACACGGGTACCAACATTGTCAAAGAAACAAGGGAGGTTTAACCCTCTTTCATCCTCTAGGATCATGTTGTGTAGAATCACACAACATTTCATGATGTTCATCAAGGTTTTTTTGTCCCAAAACCGAGCTGGACCACGAACTATGGCAAACCTTGCTTGCAAAACACCGAAAGCTCTCTCAATATCCTTGCGGGCTGCCTCTTGTGCCTTGGTGAAATGAGCCTCTTTTCTTGTTAAGGGCACCCCATTTTTCTCCTTGATGGACTTCACAAGAGTTGCCCATTCGGGATAGATGCCATCGGTGAGATAGTATCCCATTGAGTACTCATTGTCCATGATTTTGTAGTTGCAAGCTGGAGCATCCCCAGAAATTAATCTTTTGAACAAAGGAGATCTATTGAGGATATTGATATCATTGAGTGTTCCCGGCAACCCAAAGAATGCATGCCAAATCCATGTGTCCTGAGATGCTACGGCCTCAAGCACAATGGTAGCATCACGGCTTTTACCGCAATACATTCCGTGCCATGCCTTTGGGCAATTTTTCCACCTCCAATGCATGCAGTCAAGACTACCTAGCATCCCCGGCCATCCCCTTTTTTCATTCATTTCCATTAATCTCTTTGTATCTTCCTCGTTTGGTGCCCGAAGATACTGCTCACCGTACAACCGAATGACCAACTTGGCAAACCTACGGACTGACTCCGTGGTTGTATCTTGCCCAATGCGAAGATACTCGTCGGTATAATCCGCGGTATGCCATAAGCGAGTACCCGCATTGCCGCCGATATCTTTTGATATGCACTAAACCCCATGATACCGGCGGCGGATCTACGACGTTTAAAGTAATAGGAGGCGGCCTCACAATCGTGACAATCTTCACAAACAAACTACGCCGCATTCGGTACCTTCTGCGGAAGAGACGAGGAGGGTATGTAGGTACCTCCGCGAAGTAGTCTTCCATCAAATGCTCGTGTCCGAGAGCGCGGTTCCGGTAGATGGTGACTCGCCCCATCTTCGACCCTCTCCTCTGATCCATCAGCTTCACGCGGTTTTCAAAGGATTGCACGTCGATGAGGAGGCTCATCATCTCGACGTCGTCGTCTTGCAACAACTCGTCGATGTCCGAATCGTCGGATGACGACCAACCCGACGAATCGGACAACGAGTCCATGTCGTTGTTGTTCACCTCCATCTACACAATACAACAAACAATAAATTGTGAGTGCCAACAATGAATCAAAAAGGAAAAAAATAAAACAAAAAGAAGAAACAGGAGGCATACCTGCGGGGAGCTCGGGGCGGTGGCGCGGCTACCTCTGGCCTGCCTGGCCTCTGGCGCAGCGGCTCGAGGAGGCCTGAGGCCGGCCTGCCTCTGGCCGCTGGGGGGCGGGAGGCGGCGGGGCGGGAGGCCAGGGGGCGGGGGCTCGGGGCGGGGCGGCCGGGTGCCGGGGCGCGGGGCGGGAGGCGGGGGGCGTCGAGGGGAGGCGGGGAAGGGCGGATCCGGCGGCGGGGAGCGTGGCGCAGGGGCGGGACGGCGGCGGCGTCGAGGGGAGGCGGGGGGCCGGCCGGATTGGCGGCGGGCGACGGCCGGCGGCTTGGGAGGGCGGAAGCGGGAGGTTGGGGAGGGGAAACTTCTCTCCCGCGCGACGGGGGAAGGGAGTGCGGGCTGGGGTCGAGCGCCCCCCTCCAACCCTCACTTCTACGGTTCGAAATTGGGTTTGAGGGTTGGACCTTTACTTTTTTTTTGAGGGTTTGATGGTTTAGGGGTTCTAGTCTTTGCGTTTTTTTTGTTGCAACCCGCAAAAAAACGGTTATTTATGAGGGTTTGAGGGTTTAGGGGTACTACTAGTAATGCTCTAAGATGGGTGTCGACTGTAGACTGCTGGTGCTGGAGTCTGTGGTTTCCCTGTGCAGGCTGCAGGATATCCGGCCAAACTTCAAAAGAGCCAACAAGCATCTGTTGGTCAGTTCGGTCACACGTCTGAACATTATTCCTTAGGAAATCAGCAATATATTTACACAAAGACTGCAGCTACATGATCATAATTGCCAGTCCCAAGTCCCCAGTCACTCAAACTGACAGGATCCAGATGGGATAGCAATGCCTCTTGCAGCACTTGACAGTATCTCATCAGGGATACAGCAAAACAGAGTGGGGAGGAAAATCACCAACTGGGGCTAAGCAGGCCTGACAACTGGAGATCGCAAGCATGTGCCGGTTTAAATCTTGCAATTTCCATTACGATATCCACATATAACGAACAAACTGCACAATGGTTGACACATTTCATCAACTAATATAAAAAGAAGAAAGGAAAAAAAAAGATGAAGCTCTATGGTATACTAAGCTATCAGCAAAGAAGGTAAAAGAAGATGTACATTTGACTTATGGTCAGCACTGTGCAACCATGGCGGTATAAAGGCGCAAAGTATATCAGGTCTGAAAATGTTTATTTTCAAAAAGGTTTTTATACATCTCCAAACCGCGATGCGAGAGATGCTACCAAGGCTTCAGGTCACCCACCGGGCCAGCAGTCCAGTTCAGACGGGCCTGGCCGGGTTTCAAGAAGACATTTTCACCATGCGGAAGCTTGCGAGCAAGCCCGTTCAGTATCTGGTGGAACGCATCTCCTGCTTGAGCTGGCTGGGGGAACAGCATAGCCTGCTTCATCGAAGGGTTTGCGAGAAGCCTTTGCTTCCTCAGTATATCCTCTGTTGGTATGGATGTCAGGATGCTGTCCAGCCTCGGGACGTCCTCCTCGGGAACAAACACGCCGATCTCCTCCCATGGGATGGCGTCCGCGAAGGGCAGGACGATGTCGTCTGCGATGATCACCGGGATGCAGCCGAAAACCACGGCTTCCACCAGTCTGGGGCTCCATGGTGCCCAGCCCAATGGGCACAGGCAGAACACAGACCTCTGCATATCTTCATAGTATGTCGGTGGGTGGTCGGTTGAGATGTCGAACAGCGGGTTGTTCTTGAAGTTCTCCCAGACAGATGCACGAGCACCTCTGTAGAATACATAGAAATGTCAGACTGACAATACAAAACAATACAATAAGAGGGAATAGCAGGATCTATAAGACTGATGCATCAGTTTTCGACAGACAAAAAATTACCTGGCATAGTATCCACCCTCAGGATCATTGCCGGTGTCATAGAACAAACCACGGAAGTATACGAAGATGGATCGAGGGGTCTCGCCAGGAATAAGGTGATTCTGCATTTTCTGCGGAGGCGCAAATGGCGGAATTGTGATGGAGCCTTCCTTCAAGCAGACATGGTTCTTCTGTCCAAAGGTCTGAACCAGTGTGGCACGCTGAAGCAAGGGAAGGATTCCTCGCCCAATTGCTTTCTCTTCCTGAAATAATAATTTAAGATCTTGTTACAGAAAGACAAAATTGTGCTGGAATAAGCATCAAGATAATGTGTCAGTCAGAAGAAAACATGGTATGACATGGCAGATTGGCATGTAGTTATTTTCAATTGGACAGTTAACTGTAGATCTAAAGAGTAGTCAGACCTTTTTTATACAGAAAAAGCAAGCAAATCATTATCTGAAACAAAGGACAGAACATGTACTGAAGTACTTAAGTCAGAGTTGCCCATTGATAAGTGCAAATAAAAAAAACTAGCATCTTGATGCCACACTGTCCACATGCTTTGTGCTGCAATTAGAAATGCCCCAGCTGTTCAAAACACATGTACTCCAGTACTAAACAACTGCTTAACATGTACTCCCTCCGTTCCTAAATACTTGTCTTTCTAGGCATTTCAACAAGTGACTACATACAGAGCAAAATGAGTGAATCTACACTATAAAATATGTCTACATACATCCGTATGTAGTAGTCATTTGAAATGTCTAGAAAGACAAATATTTAGGAACGGAGGGAGTAGTATTCAGTTAATCAAATAAACAGCAAGGATTTGCTCATGTGTCTGTACCTGATAATGGAAGCAAGCGCCAAAGTCATGTGGCGTGACAAAGAAATGATCTGCCCCCTCCGATCTATTCCAGTAAGGCCATTTCGTCGCGATCAGCTCGATCGCGCTGCGCATCATCCGCGGAGACTTGAAGGGCAAGGGGAGACCCGAAGGCGTCAGGTCGCATGTCGGGTACACAGGTGTGTAGAACCAATCCGCTTCCTCGGGATTAGTGGTCCGAACCGCACTCGACAGCAGGAACCGGTGCATGAAGATCTCCGCGGCGAACATGTGGTTCAGGCACCTTGGGTCTTTCTTCAGCAGCTTCTTGTTGTATTTTCCAGGGAGGTCATAGATAAACACCTTGAGCCTCCCAACAGGGTCATCGTCCAGCACGTCACCAGCACTCCCTGCATTTTGTTGGCCAGAAGACATCTATGAGTGTCGCCCAAAAGCAGAGCAAAGAATATACCAAGCTTGATAACAGGATCACATAGCACTTTGATTGAAAGGATTGTATGATAAGCAAGGTCTAACTCTAATACTCTATCTATGCTAAATGGCATGAATCATGATTGCCCTACGCAAGGTACATGTCTTGACTATATGAACTGAGGTGCTAATAGCATTTGGATGTTCAATAAAAGATAGTTTGGATTGAACCAGAAACTAGACAAATTATTTGGAGGTGGAACGGCAATAGAAACTACCCCATTCCACCTATCTGTATAATCCAGTCCCATCTGATTGTGAAATGGGACCTGTGAATTCAGGCTGGAGAAGTCTAACCACAAGCAATCAAATATGAAATTCCCTGATATAGGATGCCAAAAATGCTGTCTTTAGCAGCGTCCTAGATGCAGGACACGAAACAGCTAGAGAAATCAAGCAGTTCGAGTTGCACAAACTGACAAGATTGGGGGAAACCCCTTAATTCGAAAAAAACAACTGACAAAGATTACGGGTATCAAGTCAAGAGTCAAGACAAGGCCCCTCACCTGAGATCCTCTCTGTCTGGTGGCCCTGCTGCGCCGGCGCCTGCTGGGCCTCCGCCGCAACAAGCAGCGCCGCCGCCGCCGCAAGAACCGCAATGGCAACCAAGGCCCGCCTCGCCATCATCTTCCCGATCCCCACAAACCTGCCCCTCTCTCTGTCCGGCTCCGGCGCTCTGCCCTTCTGAACCTCTAGGCAATCGCCAAGGCTAGTTAAAGAAGAAGAGAACGGGAGGCAGGGGAGAGGCTTTTCCGGCAATTCCTTCCTTGCCCCACCAAGAAGCGTTTGGTGGCGGCGGAAGGTGAGCAGGGCCTATCCTAGGCTTCCCTTTCTTCTTCCTACGCCGAGACCGAGCTTGAGGAACAATCAGAGCTGCTCATGTGGGCTTCAAGGGAGGGAAGGGGGGGAGGGGATTAATACTGTTGGCTGAGAGACGAGGAGGGAGGGAGGGTGGGGGAGAGCTGTCCGCGGCTGATTCTTCCCTCCCTCTTCTCGCTTCCTGCGGCTTTCCTTCCTTCACTTTCCGTGCACACCAATGATGGGTGAGCTGTAGGGCTCCGGATTAGTCTAACGCGGCGTGTTTTCCAGGGAGGTTTGGTGAGGGGTCTGCTGCCAGGCTTCTTTCTTTCCTGCTCCCCTCAACCTCACCCACCTTGGACATTCGACCTCTCACTTGTCTTCACCTTGAACATGTCAACTTGTCAACTGTCAAGTCCTCCCTCTTTTTCCCTCATTCTTTAGCATGTAGTAGTAGTAGTGATTATTTATTTTGTTTAGGAAGGTAGGTGATAAATTGATATTGTATTTGGGTCCTCGGTATCTTTCTCCAAGTCTCTAGAAGAGTATGTAATTGATTTGCACATGGGATGGATGGAAATTATACCAAGTGCCTGAGGTGGCTCAGATGTTTCTCTTCCTGATCCTTTAAGGTCCACCGGTCCATTTTAGGTCGAGTAGAGACGCTAAGGAATCTGTGGGCCCAAATCAAGCGGCGTCCGGTGAAAGGTATTGGAAATCCGTGCCGCAAGCCGTAACTAACGGCTCAAATCATTTCCGCCGACGATCGGAGGGCGAACGGGAGTGGCGTGACTATCTGAGTAGGCGAGTAGTTGAACCACGCGGCATTGGGAAGATACACACGTGTTGTCGTGGGTCATGATCGTTCTTCCACGTCTATGAGAAAAGGCGCTTTCTCCATAGTAATTTGAATTGTTTTTTTCCACATGGGATGAATGAAAATTATACCAGGTGACTACTCTGTGGGCTGAATCAAGCGGGACTGATCAAAGTGGTGGAAGAGCCAAAAGTTGAGTATCAGCAAACCCACTCTGCAAGCCAAAACCGACGGCTCAAATCGTTTCCAGTGGCGATCAGAGGGATGATAACATGCAAGCAGGAGTTGTCTGACCAACTAAGTGGGTGGGTGGTTAAACCCATGTGGCATTTAAAGAGATGGCTACCATGATCATTTTCTCGGTCATGATAATTGTAGTCAAAGTGTATCTTATGGTTGATGTTTTTTCTTTAGTGATATTTTATATTGACATGCTCTCCAATATACATTTGATGGATTTTCTTGGGTCATGATAATTGTAGTCAAAACTACTCTTATGGTTGATGTTTTTTTGCATCGATGATATTTTCTGTTGATGTGCTCTCTAGTATACACGTTTGATAGTTACATTTTCTACGTGTATACCATGGAAAATATTTACATGGCAAGCTTAGTAATATATTTCAATTTTAACAGTCCAATTTTTTTATGAAGATAGCAATCAAAGTTAAAAAGAGGTTTGACCGCAAGATTAATTTGCACATCTGATTAATGGAATTATGCCAAGTGGCTGCTCTGTGGGCCTAGATCAAGTGGGGCTGAATGGAAGTCATGGCAGAGTTGAAGATACGAGGCATTGAAAACCCGCTACGCAAGCCTATACTAACGGCTCAGATCAATTATGGCGACAATCGAGGGGCTGGGGACGTGTTGTGGAGTGTCTCCACCGCCTGAGCAGGCCAGTAGTTGACCTACGTGGTATTTGAAAGATGGCCACTTGTTGTTATGAGTCATGATAATTTATGGCCACTTGTTGTTATGAGTCATGATAATTTTTTGGATCATAATAATTGCTGCCAAAACTTCTCTCATCGTTGATGGTTTCTTCCATCGTTGACTTTATTTTAATTGGCATGCTCTCCAATATGTATGCTTGATAGTTCTTTGTGTATGTGTAGCCATCAAAACATTTTTCATGGTAACCTAGTTATCTCTTTTGATTTTAGCACGCCAAATATTTTTGTCAATGCTAAAAGAAATATTGATCACATGTTTTCTAGAAAACCACTTACTCCATATCACGAAAACATAGGTTGTGACCATGTTTTCAGTTATACCTTTAACACTTTGACTACAAGTATCATTTTAATTATTCTGATTTAAAATTTGGAACTAATGTGTATAGATTTGTCTTGAAATAGTTTTTTGGTTTTATACATATGTTAGAAGGTGCGCGGGCTGCCTTGCCTTGCCACCGCGGTGGGCGCGGTGACCGAATCAGCGGTGGAGTTCGCGTTACTGTGCTGCTGGCAACTTTGGAAACACAGGAACACTATGGTCTTCCAGCGACAGCAGCCGTCTCTGCAGCGTGTGCTTGGATGCTGCCGTGAAGACGCCGCCCTATGGCGTGGTCAGCTCCCTGAGAGTCAGAGGGATCATGTCGAAACTTGGCTAGATGCCCTCTCCATCTAGTTAGTGTGTATCCTGTTGCCTCCCTGGAAAACCCCTCTCTCTCTCTCTCCCCTTTCTCGATGTGTACACGGTTGTCTGCAAAACACTATCCTCGGTGAACATTAAAAAAAACATATGTTAGAACATAAGTTATTGGTAAAAACTAAATCTCAAAGACTGCACGAAAAATTTAGAAGCGTCAGACATGGAGGAAGGACTTACGAGCAGAGATAGTAAAAGTAAATAGCATAAATCAGTAGTTGTAGGTCTATCGAGACGAGCTAAGGGTTTTTGTGATCACAAAGAGGAAACCTGTATAAATACCAAAAAATGCATAAATTATGCACTTTCAATCTCAGTGGAGGAGTGTGACCCTATAGTTTAAGGGAAAAAAAATCGCAAATCATATATTTTCCTTCGTTAGGTTGGGAAAAAATCTCAGTGGAGGAATATTTTAATTTTTAAGTGTATACTCGAATTTAACAAAAGTGCTTTACTTGATGTGTGGAGGAGATTGTGCATATATTTTAATAAGATGGCAGGCATGGTGATAGTTGTTGCATCATGGGTCTATGAATCCAAGAAAATCAAACATTTCATCCAACTACATGGATCGGATTCTGTCGATCGTATCGTACCAAGACGCAGACACGTCACCCGCCGGAGCTGATCGCCGCCGGGAAGCCGCCCCAGCCCGCCCAGCCACGCTAGCTGTCCTGCTGGCGTCGGTGATGCACCATGTGAACAGGACATAGTCGTCGATCGTCGACGCGGCGTCTTACGGCGGGCGCTGCTATACCTAGCCTAGGGCCAGCGCCAGGACCATCCCGCTGGAGAGGAGAACCCCCTCGCCCACCGACGGCGTCGTCCTCGTCCATGTCCATGTGCGGCAGTAGCAATAGTCAATCCATCGTCGTCCTCCTACAGACGAGTGACCACCAACCCTGACCTGGACGATGCGTGTCTGCTTCCAACGTCAACACGGACGTGCGGACAACTCTCCTCCTCATCATCATAAGATAGACGACGAGCACGCGGCCGGGCACACAGAACCGAGTAGACGACAGGAAAGATCAGGACGGACCTCTCCTCTCGCTTGTCTTAGTTTAAACATGTACGCCAACTGTCACTCTCTCTATACTATGCTGGTCTCACTCTTTGGTATTATGCTATTAATTTGCTACTGTATTTAGGTCTTCTGTTTCTTCCCCCTAAGACCAGGAACGACTCACCAACATGTGGTGATTAGGATTGTTCCCTTGCACCGCACATGGGATGGATGCAACGGCCAGGAACGACTCGCCAACATGAATCATGCGTCATTATCCATTTCGGGGTCTCGATAATTATAGCCAAAGCTTCTGTTATGGCTAATGCTTTTCGCTCAGTGGTTTCTTTATCTACGCGAAAACTGGAAAAGAAGATCAGAACGTGTTTCACTCGCACACAAAAAAAGAGAGCAGAAAGCATTAGTTGCACTAGTTGTAGGTCTACTTAGGGCATGATCATGAGGGTCGAGGGGTTTGGTGATCAACCAGAGGGGACCCTAATGACCAGCAGAATATAGAAACTGTGCGCTGCCGAATCATCCGCGGGGCGACGTGAGCGTGTGAGCCCCTCTCTTTAGGTGGAAAATGTGAGCTTATGCTTTCGTTTGGTCATGCATTGTTGCGCTTATTTGAAAAAGAAAAAGTGTGCTTTAGAAATCCTCGTACCAGAGAAGAGAGCCACCGACGGCGAGCACGATCCATGTGTTGCATTGCTTAGTACTCCCTTCGTACAAAAATACTATAACTAAAGTTATCTAGACGCTCTTATATTTCTTTACGGAGGGAGTAGTCAACTGCTCTTCCTAACTAACGACGAGTGATGGCCTTCCATGAAATCTTATTCCACTGCAGATGATGAGACGACTCAGCTGGCTGCAATGTCTGTTTTTTATGGATGTCAACACGGGACACAGAATGAGGCGAGCCGAGGAGAAGACACGTCTGTTTATTCTTTTAATTCCCACCTTTATACCCGGCATTTTTTTTTTGCTTAGGGTTGTGCACGGTGGCGAGGCTAGCATTTTCCAAAAACCTCAAAGAACACCACGTGCCCACTTCCAGTGATTAACTATGTTCCATCGAAGAACAATAAGCATCAAATATTTGGATACACATTACATAACTCCTAATCTTTTGGTTTGCAAAGTTGCGCTTACTTTAGTGCTCAAACTTCAAGAACACACACGTAGACCCCCAAACTTGTTAAAATCGTCCAATTTAAGGCCAAACTACTCTAATGGATATATATATAGCCGCTGATGTGCCATCCTAATCGCTGTGCACTTCATCGCTGCCAAGTGGATGATGCTTCTACTTGCCACCCCTCCGCAAAAGCAAACCAATAAACAAAATCAAGAAACGAAACAAAAGATATTAAGAGCTCATTGCAATACACCAGCTTGGGAAACCAAGGCATGCGAAATAACTTGTGTTAAACTCGAGGGTACATGAGGTCACAATCTTACGCTTCTTGGGGAGGCATCCATCTCGGGAACGTGGAGTGGACATTGTGAACTATGATGTGGCAATGAGGATTTCATGCATGGTCGACGTGGGGAAGAGATAACGATGAAGGAGGCGTGAGTGGCACACAAATGCATGTCTGGTTCTCGTGGAAATGTTTGCGTGACAGAAGATGAATAATGGGTTGAGCTAGTGGGATGCCACTATCGATGCTGACCAAATGACAAATTGGCATGCTCAACATGCCATGCTATTCATCTTTTGTCAGCAAACATTGTTCGGATCCCATGGTTCTTCTTGATGTAAGGAGGTTGGGGGGGGGGGGGGGGTAAATGGACCTCCTTTTACTATGTGTATTTTCATAGTAAGAGTACTACAATGAGCACGGCAGAAAAGTTTTAGGACCTCGGTGTGCTTAACATGATTGTTTTGTAGCAAAAATAATGTGGATATAAAAAAAAGTGGAATCCATTAAAACACTTGCCACAAGAATAAACCTGCTAAACTATAATCCCGCTAGAAATAGAATAATTTTTAAAACCTAGATACATGGAAAAAGAGAGTAAACTACACATCTTAAATTGTAAAAAATGATGAGACGACTCAGCTGGCTTCAATATCTGTTTCTTACAGATGTCAACACGGGACATAGAACAAAGTGAGACAAGGAGAAGACTCATCTATTTTTTTTTAATTCCAACCTTTATTTTTTGGCTTAGGATTGTGCACAATGCCAAGGCTAGGACTTTACGAAAACCTCAATAAACACCACGTGATCACTTCTAGTGATTAACTATGTTCTATCAAAGAACCATAAGCAACAAATATTTGGATACACATTATTTTAGTTTCCAAAGTTGTTTAGTGCCCAAACTTCAAGAACATGCGGTTAGCACCCAAACTTTCTAAGATTGCCCAATTTAAGGCTACTAGCAAGATGCCCGTGCGTTGCACGGAACATCAAGATCTTGTGGGAGAAAAAGATGAACGAGGGAAGGCCTTATCTGCAAATGTAGAGAGGAGTGAGGGTAAATTGTCATAGTTTCTTTCCTATCCGTTAGATATAGATCGGACGGCTTATATTGCAGGATGACAAGCACACCATCATCACCAACTCTGCTTTTTATAAAAGTATAGATATAGAAACTTCTCTCATGGCTGTATATAACCGTTGATGTCGCATCCTAGTCACCGTGCACTTTCATTGCAGTCGAGTGGATAATTCATCTACTTTCCACCCATTCGGAAAAGCAAACCAAGAAGCAAAATCAAGAAATGAAACAAAATATATTAAGAGCTCATTGTAATAGACAAGCACAGAAACTCAAATGCGTGAGAGCACTTACGTTAAACCCGAGGTTACATGAGGTCACAATCTTGGCCTTCTTAGGGAGGAATCCATCTCGGCACGGTCGGCATGGGGAAGAGATAACGACAAACGAGAGAGGTGAGAGACATACATACGCATGTCTGGTGCTCGTGTAAATGTTTGCATGAAGAAAAAGATGAATTAATGGGCAGAATCACTGAATGCCCCTATGGATGCCGACTATATGACAAATTGGCATGGCCAACATGCCATGTTATCCATCTTCTGCCAAGCAAACATTATTCGGATCCCATTGTTCTTCTTGATGTAGAGGAGTAAAATGAACCTCTTTTTACTACTAGTCAATGTGTACGTGCATACACGTTACTTTGGAAGTATATTAAGTGCATGTGGATATTAAGTAGAATATTATTTTTGTGTTATTATGTGATCAGCACTATATTTGGCATGAAATTAACTGCACGTTAAACATGTTGAGCGCTCGACATTGAAGTAGTCTAGGGCGTTGGATTGACATGATTTGATGGACAAGATTAATTAGATCTGCCCTTTTGGGTCTTTTTATATTGGTATAGATATAGATGTGTGTCTTCATAGTAAACCACAATCTCCCTCCATATCACGAAAACATAGGTTGTGAGCATGTTTTCAGTTATACCTTTAAAACTTTGACTACGAATACCATTTTAATTATTCAGATTTAAACTTGGAACTAATGTGTATAGCTTTGTCTTAAACTGGTATTTGTTTTGTTTTATACATATGTTAGAATAGAAATTATTGGTCAAAATTAAATCTCAAAGACTGCACAAAATATTCAAAAGCGTCATACATGGAGGAAGGACTTACGAGCAGAGATAGTGGACGTAATAGGCAGTGGCGGAGCTACCAGAAAAATATTGGACGGGCTGGATAGTATAAAGAGTAGTAACAAAGTAAAAAAATCAATGTTGTTGTGGGCTAGACTTCATATAAAACTGCATTTTGCTCCAGCCAAGGGCGGGCCATGGCCCTTTCAGCCTTGCTGAAGCTCCGCCAGTGGTAATAGGTCTACCAAGACGAGCTAAGCAGTTCCAAAAACAAAAGATGAGCTAAGGGTTTTGTGATCACAAAGAGTAAACCTATATAAATACAAAAAAAGCATAAATTATGCACTTTCAATCTCAGTGGAGGAGTGTGATCCCTTAGTTTAAGAAGAAGAAAAATCGCAAATCATCCTGTCTTTTCCATTTCTTTTCCCTTCGTTAGGTTGTGATTATATTTTAATTTTTAATTGTATGCTCGAATTTAACAAAAGTGCTTTACTCGATGAGTGGAGGGGGTCATGCATTTTTTAAATAATAAGATGGCAGGCATAGTGATAGTTGTTGCATCATGGGTCTATGAATCCAAGCAAATCAACATTTCATCCAACCATATGGATCGGATTCTGTCGATCATCGTATCGTACCAAGACGCAGACACGTCACCCGCCGGAGCTGATCGCCGCCGGGAAGCTGCCCCAGCCCACCCAGCCACGCTAGTTGTCCTGCCGGCGTCGGTGATGCACCATCTTATATGAACAGGACATAGTCGTCGATCGTCGACGCGGCGTCTTACGGCGGGCGCTGCTATACCTAGCCTAGGGCCAGCGCCAGGACCATCCCGCTGGAGAGGAGAACCCCCTCACCCACCGACGGCGTCGTCCTCGTCCATGTCCATGTGCGGCAGTAGCAATAGTCAATCCATCGTCGTCCTCCCACAGACGAGTGACCACCAACCCTGACCTGGATGATGCGTGTCTGCTTCCAACGTCAACACGGACGTGCGGACAACTCCTCCTCGTCATCATGAGATCGACGACGAGCACGCTGCCGGCCGGGCACACAGAACCGAGTAGACGACAGGAACGATCAGGACGACGGACCTCTCGCTTGTCTTAGTTTAAACACGTACGCCAACTGTCACTCTCTTTATGCTATGCTGGTCTTGCTCTTTGGTGTATGCTATTAATTTGCTACTGTATTCAGGTCTTCTGCTTCTCCCCTCCAAGACCCTTTAACAATGTGGTGATTGGGATTGTTCCCTTGCACCGCACATGGGATGGATGGATGCAGCGGCCGCGAACGGCTCGCCATCATGGATCATGAGTCATTATCCATTTTGGGGTCTCGATAATCGCGGCCAAAGCTTCTGTTATGCCTAATGCTTTTATACTCAGTGGTTCCTTTATGTACGCGAAAACTGGAATAGAAGAGCATAAAGCATTGGTTGCACTACTTGTATGTCTACTTAGCATGATCATGAGGGTCCAGGGGTTTGGTGATCAACCGGAGGGGGCCCTAATGACCAGCAGAATATAGAAACTGTGCGCCTCCGAATCATCCGCGGGGCGATGTGAGCGTGTCAGCCCCTCTCTTTAGGCGGAAAATGTGAACCTGTGCTTTCGTTTGGTCATGCATTATTGCACTCGTTTGAAAAAGGAATGTGTGCTGCTCAAAAAAAGAAAAAGGAATGTGTGCTTCACAAAATCTCGTACAAGAGAAGAGAGCCACCGACGGCGAGCACGATCCATGTGCTGCATTGCTTAGCAGTCAACTGCTCTTCCTAAGTCCTAACTAACGACGAGTAATGGCCTTCCATCAAATCTTATTCTACTGCAGGTGATGAGACGACTCAGCTGGCTGCAACGTGTGTTTTTGATGGATGTCAACACGGGACACAGAACGAGGCGAGACGAGGGGAAGACACGTATGTTTATTCTTTTAATCCCTACCTTTATATCTGGCATTTTTTTGCTTAGGGTTGTGCACAACAGTGAGGCTAGCATTTTCCAGAAACCTCAGAGAACACCGCGTGCTCACTTCTAGTGATTAACTATGTTCTATCGAAGAACCATAAGCATCAAATATTAGGATATACATTATGTAACTCCTAGTCTCTTGGTTTGTAAAGTTGCACTTACTTTAGTGCCCAAACTTCAAGAACACGCACGTAGACCCCGAATTTGTCAAAATTGTCCAATTTAAGGCTAAACTACTCTAATGGCTATATATAGCCGCTGATGCGGCATCCTAATCGTTGTGCACTTCATCGCTGCCAAGTGGGTGGACAATGCTTCTACTTTCCACCTCTCCGCAAAAGCAAACCAATAAACAAAAGATTTTAAGAGCTCGTTGTAATACACCAACTCGGGGAACCAAGACGCGCAAAACAACTTGCGTCAAACTCAAGGTTACATGAGGTCACAATCTTGGCCTTCTTCGGGAGGCATCCATCTCGGGAAGGTGGATTGGACATTGATGTGGCAATGAGGATCTCATGCACGGTCGACGTGGGGAAGAGATAATGATGAAGGAGAGAGGCGTGAGACGCACACAAATGCATATCTGGTTCTCGTGGAAATGTTTGCGTGACGGAAGATGGATAATGGGTTGAGCTAGTGACATGCCACTATGGATACACATTATTCGCACGGTCAACACGCCGAGTTATTCATCTTTTGTCACGCAAATATTGTCTGGATCCCATGGTACTTCTTCATGTAGGGGGGGGGGGGGGGGGGGGGGTGGACCTCCTTTTACTATGTGTGTTTTTATAGTAAGACTACTACAATGAGGACGGCAGACAAGTTTTAGGACATCGGTGTGCTTAACATGATTGTTTTGTAGCAAAAAAATGTGGATATAAAAAAATGTGAAATCCATTAAAACACTTCCTGCAAGAATAAACCTGCTAGAAATAGCACATTTTTAAACCTAGATACATGAAAAAAGAGAGTAAAACTACATATCTTAAATTGTAAAAATTGATGAGATGACTCGGCTGGCTTCAATATATGTTTCTTACGGATGTCAACACGGGGCACAGAACAAAGCGAGACAAGGAGAAGACTCCACTGTTTTTTTTTAATTCCAACCTTTATTTTTTTGGCTTAGGATTGTGCGCAATGCTAAGGCTAGGACTTTTCGAAGACCTAAAAAACACCGCGTGATCACTTCTAGTGATTAACTATGCTCTACCGAAGAACCATAAGCATCAAATATTTGGATACACATTATGTAGCTCCTAGTCTTTTAGCTTCCAAAGTTGTGGTTACTTTAGTGCCTGAACTTCAAGAACACACGCTTAGCCCCCAAACTTTTTAAGATTGCCCAATTTAAGGCTAAACTGCTCTCCTGGCTATATATAACCGTTGATGTTGCATCCTAGTCACCGTGCACTTCCATTGCGGTCAAGTGGATAATTCTTGTACTTGCCACCCCTCCGCAAAAGCATAGAGAAGTTGGAATACGGTAGGTTTAAAACCAATATAAATAAAGAATGAGTTCATTACAGTACCTTGAAGTGGTGTTTTGTTTTCTAGATGCTGGAATCTACATCAATGACTTCTTCACGGGGTTGCTGGGACGCGGGGAGAAGAAAAGATAACAGACCGATAATGAGTATAACTGGCATAGTAATCAAGTGTTGGTTCACGTGGATGCCAATAAATCTCACCTTGAGTTCTGTAAAGTTTAGCAAAGCAAACGGAATAGCAGAAGGGAAGAATAGGTTCACTCGATCATTCATGTCGGTTTAGGGGTCAATATGGACCATGGTTCTGCTACTGATCATTGAACAGAAGGAGTTCTGATCATGTCTATACTTTACCGGACCTATGGGGTCACACGCTTACGGATCATAGATTTGTTGAGTATTAGCACCTGTGGCTAGGGGAGATGAGGCCTCCTATATGATGCATTCTGCTAAAGTCCATGAATTTGGAAAAAGTTCACAAATATGGAAAGGTTCAGGAACTTTAAATTTCCTCACGAATTTTAAAAATGCTCAAGCATTGAAATAAAGTTTATGGATTTGAAAAAGAAGTTTTCATATTTGAAAAAGTGTTCACGGTTTTAAAACAAGTTCGCAGATTTAGGAAAAAGAAAAGAAAATTAAAAAGAAAGAGAAAAACAAAAACAAAAACAAAAATCCAGAAGAAAAACCGGCCAAACAAAGCCGAAAAACAAATACAGGGAAGGTGCTTTTTTAAGAGTTACGTTTGCACAACAAGTGGATAGAGAACTAAATAGGCGTACGAGGTAATCTGTCCTGATGGTTGAACTGTTGGAACTGAACCATAGGTTCTTATTTCGAATATGCTAACTATATATAGCTTTTTGTCATTTGGAGTGGTTTACGTTTGTTTTTTCTTATGTAATAAACAAAAAATATTTTACTAACTTTATGAAATGATTATCATGTATTAAAAAAATGCTCTAATTGTATTTCAAAAACAAAGTTTCGTTATAAAATTGAAATTTATTTGGTGTGTATTTGAAAAAATATTCATTTTGTATTTCAATGATGTTAATACTGTAATTCAAAATAAATCATCATGTGTTAAAATTGGTTCATTGTCTATTCAAAAGATATGCACAGTGTATTTAAAAAAAGTTCACCATGTGCTTAAAATTGTAGATCCTCCATTTGGGAAATGTTCATATTATATTGTAAATAATTGGTCATCACATGTTTAAATTTTAATTATCTATTTGAAAAGGTTCATAGTGTACTTCAAAGGAAATAGTCATTTTCTATTTAAAATATTCATAGTGTTTCAAATATATATACATTATATTTTAGAAAATGTTCATTGCGCTTTGAAAAAACATTGACCATGCATTAAAAAATTATTCATTGTCTATTCAGAAAATGATAATACTTTATAGTTGAAAAATGTTTAACGTTTAAAAATGGTTCACCGCGTTTCATGTATTTGTAAAATAAAATCCATGCAATTTTTACAAAAATATACAAGTGTTCTGAAAAGGCGTTGTTTTAAATAACTTCATACATTATTCAGTAAACAAACCTAAAAAAAGAAAAGGAAGAAAGGGAAAAGGAATCCACAAAAAGAAAAAAGAAAAAGAGAAAAGGAACAGATCACGAATATTCTACTCAAACTTAAAGCGCTGAATACTCATATTTAGGGCCTGTTCGGCAACCCCTTGCTCCGTGAAGTTCGAGGATCCTGGGAGCGCCTGTTCCCCCGCTCCGCAATTTTTAACTTCAACTCCAGGAACGGGAGTGTGGAGCGGTGGGATGCCGAACAGGCCTTTAAGACGCATCGCTCACAAGCTTTTCAACATGCGTGTTTCGTGGGTGGTCCATTTAAGCTTCTAACCAATCCCGGTGTTGGAAGGCTTTTTTAGGCTTCCGGTACGATTGTTTTGGGTTTTCTGCTGAGGTCTTCGCTTTTTATTCCTTTTTTTTAAAAAAGGAACATTAAAAAACATTTTTTTCATTGTTTGCTTCCTTTAAAAAACGGAATATTTTAAAATAATGTTTGAAAATAAATGCATATTTTCAAATTCGTGTACCTTTTTCAACTCTGTGAACTTTACATATCTCTACTCCTAATGGACGAGTTGGCGAATAGTCTCCGCGGTTTATTTTCGCTGGGTTTTTTCGTCTCTCCTCCCACCACCCCCTCCCACCCTGGTCCATCAGTTTATTTTTCTCTCCACTCTTTATTACAACCAGAACTTTACTAACGTATAACAAATCACGGATCTAAACTTCCTTAAATTATGCAAATCAATCGACTCCTTTTATTGGTTCAATTTGTCTTAGGAAACAAATAATAAATTTTCAGGGAACACATAATACATTTTAATCTAACTTTTTCAACTTATCGAAATCAATCGATTTCTCTTATTAGTGAAATTTGTTTTAGGAAACAAATAACAGACACGTCACAACTTTCCTCTCAATAAATAGTTTCTTAACATTTACAAACTTTCCTAATCATACACGTCACAAACGGGCAGGTACTAATGTCACGTTACCAAACAATAAAACTCAATTTGCATAGAAATCAGTTCAAAAATCCTAACTTTCCTAAATTTTTACCTTTCCTTGATAACAACCAATATTTCCTATCTTTTCCACCTATTGAAGGAAATCACCCCTCCATCGATATTAGCATTTTTTTGGAATGAGATCTCCGGGTTATGATTATTTTTTTTGCGATTCTTTCCAATTGTGACCTCTCCTTCCACCCCGGCTCCTTCTCGCATAAACACCTCCACCACAGCCAGGTGACACCACCCCAGACCTCCTGCCTCTCCACACCTTCTCCGCCACCTCCTTCTCGTACTCCATTAACAATCCCTCCGCCACATTTGTCCACAACGGTGTCGAGGGCATGGCGCAGTAGCGTATCGGTGGTAGAGCAGCGCATAGCAGCAGGAAGCAGCACGCAGCAGGTGAGGTGAGCGGGCGACGGTGGAGGGCAGAGATGCGGCCGGCGTGGCTGAGGGGGCGGCCGGTAGAAGATGGCCACGACTGGAGGCGGCATGAGGCAGGGGCGCGACAGCGGGGCGAGCGAAGGGATAGGCGGCAGCAGACAAGGCGAGCGCAGCCAGCGAGAGTGTGGCGCACGGCCAGGGTGTGTGTCGCGCGGGGCACAGTGGTGCGGTGGCTGCGGTGAGCGCGACGGCAGCGGCGGGCGCGACCGACGCGGTGTAGCACGGGCGTGGGCATTTAGAGGGAGTGGCCCCGCGGGCGCGGAAGAAGAGCGGCGGGCTCGGGCATGGGCATGCATAGGAGCGGGCATGTGTCACGGGGTCAATCCGAGGAGCTCGGTGGCTACCCCTGCAATGGCCATGGGGGACGGCGGTTCTCGACCACGGTGAAATACCTAACGAGAGCAAATGAGAGGGGAAACAAGGAAAAGGCAAGAGGAGATCATGGCGGTGTCAATGGCGCCCTAGGGGAAGACATGGGAGCTCGGGGTGACGCGGATCGAACGGCAATGTCGCGGTGGCCCAAGGTTGAGGAAGACGGCAGCGACGCCGATGCGGGGGTGCTGGACTTGATCTCGTTGGCGCAGACGAAGTAGCGAAGGCGTTCGGAGCTCCTCGACAAGCTCTTAGCCCGTAGGGAGGGCAGTGGCCGTGTGGACGGGGTCGGTCATGGTGGCCGTGGCGTCTGACTTCGTCCAGATCCACGGGATCGAGCGAGCGAGGAGGAGAAATGGATTTGGGAGGGGCGTCGAGGAGGAGTGAGGCCATGGGGGCAGGGAAGGTAGGGCGTCACCCTTATCCATTCCCCTTCGATGCCAGCGAGGTGGTCAGGCGGGAGCCCGGCTCTATAGCAGCGCGGCTCAGGGAACAGGAGAAGACGACCGCGCGGGGACTGGACCGCTGAGCCGGTTCGGTGGCAAGGCCCGGGGGGTAGGTGTTGGGGAACGTTGCATAAAACAAAAAATTTCCTACGGTTTCACCAAGATCCATCTATGAGTTCATCTAGCAACGAGTGATCGGATTGCGTCTACATACCTTTGTAGATCACGCGCGGAAGCGTTCAAAGAATGGGGATGAGGTAGTCGTACTCGACGTGATCCAAATCACCGGAGATCCTAGCGCCGAACGGACGGCACCTCCGCGTTCAACACACGTACGGTCAGCGTAACGTCTCCTCCTTCTTGATCCAGCAAGGGGAAGGAGAGGTTGAGGAAGATGGCTCCAGCAGCAGCACGACGGCGTGGTGGTGGTGGAGCTGCAGTACTCCGGCAGGGCTTCGCCAAGCTCTATGGAGGAGTAGGATGTGTTGGAGAGGGAGAGGGAGGCACCAAAGGCAAAGGTAAGATGTCCTCCATCCCCCCCACTATATATAGGGGGGCCTAGGGGGGCGCCGGCCCTAGGAGATGCAATCTCCTAGGGGGGCGGCGGCCAAGGGGTGGGGGGCTTGCCCCCCAAGCAAGGGGGCGCCCCCCTTTAGGGTTTCCCCCACCCTCGGCGCATGGGCCCTAGGGGAAGTGGCACCCCAGCCCACTTTGGGCTGGATCCCTTCCCACTTCAGCCCATGGGGCCCTCCGGGATAGGTGGCCCCACCCGGTGGACCCCCGGGACCCTTCCGGTGGTCCCGGTACAATACTGGTGACCCCGAAACTTGTCCCGACGGCCGAAATAGCACTTCCTATATATAATTCTTTACCTCTGGACCATTCCGGAACTCCTCGTAACGTCCGGGATCTCATTCGGGACTCCGAACAACATTCGGGTTACTGCATATACATATCCCTACAACCCTAGCGTCACCGAACCTTAAGTGTGTAGACCCTACGGGTTCGGGAGACATGTAGACATGACTGAGATCGCTCTCCGGTCAATAACCAACAGCGGGATCTGGATACCCATGTTGGCTCCCACATGCTCCTCGATGATCTCATCGGATGAACCACGATGTCGAGGATTCAAGCAACCCCGTATACAATTCCCTTTGTCAATCGGTATGTTACTTGCCCGAGATTCGATCGTCGGTATCCCAATACTGTTGGGGAACGTTGCAGAAAACAAAAAATTTCCTACGGTTTCAGCAAGATCCATCTAGGAGTTCATCTAGCAACGAGTGATCAGATAGCATCTACATACCTTTGTAGATCACGCGCGGAAGCGTTCAAAGAACGGGGATGAGGAAGGCGTACTCGACGTGATCCAAATCACCGGAGATCCTAGCGCCGAACGGACGGCACCTCCGCGTTCAACACACGTACGGTCAGCATAACGTCTCCTCCTTCTTGATCCATCAAGGGGAAAGGAGAGGTTGAGGAAGATGGCTCCAGCAGCAGCACGACGGCGTGGTGGTGGTGGAGCTGCAGTACTCCGGCAGGGCTTCGCCAAGCACTATGGAGGAGGAGGATGTGTTGGAGAGGGAGAGGGAGGCACCCAAGGCGTGGGGTGAGAGGCCCTCCTTTCCCCACTATATATAGGGAGCCTAGGGGGGGCGCCGGCCCTAGGAGATCCAATCTCCTAGGGGGGCGGTGGCCAAGGGAGGACTCCCTCCTCCCCAAGGCACCTAGGGGTGCCTTCCCCCTTTAGGACTCTTCCCTTTTTTCTATCTCTAGGCGCATGGGCCTCTTGGGGCTGGTGCCCTTGGCCCATATAGGCCAAGGCGCACACCCCTACAGCCCATGTGGCCCCCCGGGGCAGGTGGCCCCACCTGGTGGACCCCCGGGACCCTTCCGGTGGTCCCGGTACAATACCGGTGACCCCGAAACTTGTCCCGACGGCCGAAATAGCACTTCCTATATATAATTCTTTACCTCCGGACCATTCCGGAACTCCTCGTGACGTCCGGGATCTCATACGGGACTCCGAACAACATTCTGGTTACTGCATATACATATCCCTACAACCCTAGCGTCACCGAACCTTAAGTGTGTAGACCCTACGGGTTCGGGAGACATGTAGACATGACCGAGATCGCTCTCTGGTCAATAACCAACAGCGGGATCTGGATACCCATGTTGGCTCCCACATGCATCGGATGAACCACGATGTCGAGGATTCAAGCAACCCCGTATACAATTCCCTTCGTCAATCGGTATGTTACTTGCCCGAGATTCGATCGTCGGTATCCCTATACCTCGTTCAATCTCGTTACCGGCAAGTCACTTTACTCGTACCGTAACGCATGATCCCGTGACCAGACACTTGGTCACTTTGAGCTCATTATGATGATGCATTACCGAGTGGGCCCAGTGATACCTCTCCGTCATACGGAGTGACAAATCCCAGTCTTGATCCATGTCAACCCAACAGACACTTTCGGAGATACCCGTAGTATACCTTTATAGTCACCCAGTTACGTTGTGACGTTTGGTACACCCAAAGAACTCCTACGGTATCCGGGAGTTACGCGATCTCATGGTCTAAGGAAAAGATACTTGACATTGGAAAACTCTAGCAAACGAACTATACAATCTTGTGCTATGTTTAGGATTGGGTCTTGTCCATCACATCATTCTCCTAATGATGTGATCTCGGTATCAATGACATCGAATGTCCATAGTCAGGAAACCATGACTATCTGTTGATCAACGAGCTAGTCAACTAGAGGCTTACTAGGGACATGTTGGTGTCTATTATTCACACATGTATTACGATTTCCGGATAACACAATTATAGCATGAATAAAGACAATTATCATGAACAAGGAAATATAATAATAATGCTTTTATTATTGCCTCTAGGGAATATTTCCAACAGTCTCCCACTTGCACTAGAGTCAATAATCTAGTTACATTGTGATGAATCGAACACCCATGGAATTCTGGTGTTGATCATGTTTTGCTCTAGGGAGAGGTTTAGTCAACGGATCTACAACATTCAGGTCCGTATGTACTTTACAAATATCTATGTCTCCATTTTGAACATTTTCACGAATGGAGTTGAAGCGACGCTTGATGTGCCTGGTCTTCTTGTGAAACCTGGGCTCCTTGGCAAGTGCAATAGCTCCAGTGTTGTCACAGAAGAGTTTGATTGGCCCCGATGCATTGGGTATGACTCCTAGGTCGGTGATGAACTCCTTCACCCAAATTGCTTCATGTGCTGCCTCTGAGGCTGCCATGTACTCCGCTTCACATGTAGATCCCGCCACGACGCTCTGCTTGCAACTGCACCAGCTTACTGCCCCACCATTCAAAATATACACGTATCCGGTTTGTGACTTTGAGTCATCCAGATCTGTGTCGAAGCTAGCGTCGACGTAACCCTTTACGACGAGCTCTTCGTCACCTCCATAAACGAGAAACATTTCCTTAGTCCTGTTCAGGTACTTCAGGATATTCTTGACCGCTGTCCAGTGTTCCTTGCCGGGATTACTTTGGTACCTTCCTACCAAACTCAAGGCAAGGTTTACATCAGGTCTGGTACACAGCATGGCATACATAATAGAACCTATGGCTGAGGCATAGGGATGACACTCATCTCTTCTATATCTTCTGCCGTGGTCGGACATTGAGCTGAGCTCAATTTCACACCTTGCAACACAGGCAAGAACCCCTTCTTAGACTGATCCATATTGAATTTCTTCAATATCTTATCAAGGTATGTGCTTTGTGAAAGACCTATGAGGCGTCTTGATCTGTCTCTATAGATCTTGATGCCTAATATATAAGCAGCTTCTCCAAGGTCCTTCATTGAAAAACTCTTATTCAAGTAGGCCTTAATGCTGTCCAAGAGTTCTATATCATTTCCCATCAAAAGTATGTCATCTACATATAATATGAGAAATGCTACAGAGCTCCCACTCACTTTCTTGTAAACGCAGGCTTCTCCATAAGTCTGTGTAAACCCAAACGCTTTGATCATCTCATCAAAGCGAATGTTCCAACTCCGAGATGCTTACACCAGCCCATAAATCGAGCGTTGGAGCTTGCACACCTTGTTAGCATTCTTAGGATCGACAAAACCTTCCGGCTGCATCATATACAATTCTTCCTTAAGGAAACCATTAAGGAATGCCGTTTTGACGTCCATTTGCCATATCTCATAATCATAGAATGCGGCAATTGCTAACATGATTCGGACGGACTTTAGCTTCGCTACCGATGAGAAAGTCTCATCGTAGTCAACCCCTTGAACTTGTCGATAACCCTTAGCGACAAGGCGAGCTTTATAGATGGTCACATTACCATCCGCGTCTGTCTTCTTCTTAAAGATCCATTTATTTTCTATGGCTCGCCGCTCAACGGGCAAGTCAGTCAAAGTCCATACTTCATTTTCATACATGGATCCTATCTCGGATTTCATGGCTTCTAGCCATTTGTCGGAATCCGGGCCCGCCATCGCTTCTTCATAGTTCGAAGGTTCACCGCTGTCTAACAACATGATTTCCAAGACAGGGTTGCCGTACCACTCTGGTGCGGAACGTGTCCTTGTGGACCTTCGAATTTCAGTAGGAGCTTGATCAGAATTATCTTGATCATCATCATTAACTTCCTCTCTAGTTGGTGCAGGCACCTCAGGAACATTTTCTTGAGTTGCGCCATTTTCCGGTTCAAGAGGTAATACTTCATCAAGTTCTACTTTCCTCCCACTTACTTCTTTCGAGAGAAACTCCTTCTCTAGAAAGGATCCATTCTTGGCAACAAAGATCTTGCCTTCGAATCTGAGGTAGAAGGTATACCCAATAGTTTCTTTAGGGTATCCTATGAAGACGCATTTTTCCGACTTGGGTTCGAGCTTTTCAGGTTGAAGTTTCTTGACATAAGCATCGCATCCCCAAACTTTTAGAAACGACAGCTTAGGTTTCTTCCCAAACCATAATTCATACGGTGTCGTCTCAACGGATTTCGACGGAGCCCTATTTAAAGTGAATGCGGCAGTCTCTAAAGCATAGCCCCAAAAAGATAGCGGTAAATCGGTAAGAGACATCATAGATCGCACCATATCTAATAGAGTGCGATTACGACGTTCGGACACACCATTACGCTGAGGTGTTCCAGGCGGCGTGAGTTGTGAAACTATTCCACATTTTCTTAAGTGTGTGCCAAATTCGTGACTCAAGTATTCTCCTCCACGATCTGATCGTAGGAACTTGATTTTCCTGTCATGTTGATTCCCAACCTCACTCTGAAATTCCTTGAACTTTTCAAAGGTCTCAGACTTGTGTTTCATTAAATAGATATACCCATATCTACTCAAGTCATCAGTGAGGGTGAGAACATAACGATAGCCACCGCGAGCCTCAACACTCATTAGACCGCACACATCAGTATGTATGATTTCCAATAAGTTGGTCGCTCGCTCCATTGTTCCTGAGAACGGAGTCTTGGTCATTTTACCCATGAGGCATGGTTCGCATGTGTCAAATGATTCATAATCAAGAGACTCTAAAAGTCCAGCTGCATGGAGCTTCTTCATGCGTTTGACACCTATGTGACCAAGGCGGCAGTGCCACAAGTATGTGGGACTATCATTATCAACCTTACATCTTTTGGTACTCACACTATGAATATGTGTAGCATTACGCTCGAGATTCATTAAGAATAAACCATTCACCATCGGAGCATGACCATAAAACATATCTCTCATATAAATAGAACAACAATTATTCTCGGATTTAAATGAGTAGCCATCTCGAATTAAACGAGATCCTGATACAATGTTCATGCTCAAACTTGGCACTAAATAACAATTATTGAGGTTCAAAACTAATCCCGTAGGTAAATGTAGAGGTAGCGTGCCGACGGCGATCACATCGACCTTGGAACCATTCCCGACGCGCATCGTCACCTCGTCCTTCGCCAGTCTCCGCTTATTCCGCAGCTCCTGCTTTGAGTTACAAATGTGAGCAATTGCACCGGTATCAAATACCCAGGAGCTACTACGAGTACTGGTAAGGTACACATCAATTACATGTATATCACATATACCTTTCGTTTTGCCGGCCTTCTTGTCTGCTAAGTATTTGGGGCAGTTCCGCTTCCAGTGACCACTTTCCTTGCAATAAAAGCACTCAGTCCCGGGCTTGGGTCCATTCTTTGGCTTCTTCCAGGCAGCTTGCTTGCCGGGCGCGGCAACTCCCTTGCCGTCCTTCTTGAAGGTTTTCTTACCCTTGCCTTTCTTGAACTTAGTGGTTTTATTCACCATCAACACTTGATGTTCCTTTTTGATTTCTACCTCTGCTGATTTCAGCATTGCAAATACTTCAGGAATGGTCTTTTCCATCCCCTGCATATTGAAGTTCATCACAAAGCTCTTGTAGCTCGGTGGAAGCGACTGAAGGATTCTGTCAATGACCGCGTCATCCAGAAGATTAACTCCCAGCTGAGTCAAGCGGTTATGCAACCCAGACATAGTGAGTATGTGCTCACTGACAGAACTATTTTCCTCCATCTTACAGCTGAAGAACTTGTCGGAGACTTCATATCTCTCGACCCGGGCATGAGCTTGGAAAACCATTTTCAGCTCTTCGAACATCTCATATGCTCCGTGTCTCTCAAAACGCTTTTGGAGCCCCGGCTCTAAGCTGTAAAGCATGCCGCACTGAACGAGGGAGTAGTCATCGGTACGTGCCTGCCAAGCGTTCATACGTCTTGTTCTGCAGGGAGAACAGGTGCGTCACCCAACGGTGCTTGTAGGACATAATCTTTCTTGGCAGCTATGAGGATGATCCTCAGGTTCCGGACCCAGTCCGTGTAGTTGCTGCCATCGTCTTTCAGCTTGGTTTTCTCTAGGAACGCGTTGAAGTTGAGGACTACGTTGGCCATTTGATCTACAAGACATATTGTAAAGATTTTAGACTAAGTTCATGATAATTAAGTTCATCTAATCAAATTATTCAATGAACTCCCACTTAGATAGACATCCCTCCTGTAATCTAAGTATAACATGATCCGAGTTAACTAGGTCGTGTCCGATCATCACGTGAGACGGACTAGTCAACATCGGTGAACATCTTCATGTTGATCGTATCTTCTATACGACTAATGCTCGACCTTTCGGTCTTCTGTGTTCCGAGGCCATGTCTGTACATGCTAGGCTCGTCAAGTCAACCTAAGTGTTTGCATGTGTAAATCTGTCTTACACCCGTTGTATGTGAACGTTGGAATCTATCACACCCGATCATCACGTGGTGCTTCGAAACAACGAACTGTCGCAACGGTGCACAGTTAGGGGGAACACTTTCTTGAAATTATTATGAGGGATCATCTTATTTACTACCGTCGTTCTAAGCAAACAAGATGTACAAAACATGATAAACATCACATGCAATCAAATAATAATAGTGACATGATATGGCCAATATCACATAGCTCCTTTGATCTCCATCTTGGGGCTCCATGATCATCTTGTCACCGGCATGACACCATGATCTCCATCATCATGATCCCCATCATCGTGTCTCCATGAAGTTGCTCGCCAACTATTACTTCTACTACTATGGCTAACGCGTTTATCAATAAAGTAAAGTAATTTACATGGCGTTTCTCAATGACACGTAGGTCATATAAAAAATAAAGACAACTCCTATGGCTCCTGCCGGTTGTCATACTCATCGACATGCAAGTCGTGATTCCTATTACAATAGCATGAACATCTCATACATCACATATATATAATTCATCATTCATCACAACTTTGGCCATATCACATCACAGAACACTTGCTGCAAAAACAAGTTAGACGTCCTCTAATTGTTGTTGCAAGTTTTACGTGGCTAAAACAGGGTTCTAGCAAGAACGTTTTCTTACCTACGTGAAAGCCACAACGTGATTTGTCAACTTCTATTTACCCTTCATAAGGACCCTTTTCATCGAATCCGCTCCAACTAAAGTGGGAGAGACAAACACCCGCCAGCCACCTTATGCAACTAGTGCATGTCAGTCGGTGGAACCGGTCTCACGTAAGCGTACGTGTAAGGTTGGTTCGGGCCGCTTCATCCCACAATACCGTTGAAGCAAGATAAGACTAGTAGCGACAAGAAAGTTGACAACATCAACGCCCACAACAAATTGTGTTCTACTCGTGCAAGAGAACTACGCATAGACCTAGCTCTGATACCACTGTTGGGGAACGTTGCAGAAAACAAAAATTTTCCTACGGTTTCACCAAGATCCATCTAGGAGTTCATCTAGCAACGAGTGATCGGATAGCATCTACATACCTTTGTAGATCACGCGCGGAAGCGTTCAAAGAACAGGGATGAGGAAGCGTACTCGACGTGATCCAAATCACCGGAGATCCTAGCGCCGAACGGACGGCACCTCCGCGTTCAACACACGTACGGTCAGCGTAACGTCTCCTTCTTGATCCAGCAAGGGGAAGGAGAGGTTGAGGAAGATGGCTCCAGCAGCAGCACGACGGCGTGGTGGTGGTGGAGCTGCAGTACTCCGGCAGGGCTTCGCCAAGCTCTATGGAGGAGGAGGATGTGTTGGAGAGGGAGAGGGAGGCACCAAAGGCAAAGGTAAGAGGTCCTCCATCCCCCCCACTATATATAGGGGGGCCTAGGGGGGCGGTGGCCCTAGGAGATGCAATCTCCTAGGGGGGGCGGCCAAGGGGTGGGGGGCTTGCCCCCCAAGCAAGGGGGCGCCCCCCTTTAGGGTTTCCCCCACCCTAGGCGCATGGGCCCTACGGGAAGTGGCGCGCCAGCCCACTTTGGGCTGGATCCCTTCCCACTTCAGCCCATGGGGCCCTCCGGGATAGGTGGCCCCACCCGGTGGACCCCCGGGACCCTTCCGGTGGTCCCGGTACAATACCGGTGACCCCGAAACTTGTCCCGACGGCCGAAATAGCACTTCCTATATATAATTATTTACCTCCGGACCATTCTGGAACTCATCGTGACGTCCGGGATCTCATCCGGGACTCTGAACAACATTCGGGTTACTGCATATACATATCCCTACAACCCTAGCGTCACCGAACCTTAACTGTGTAGACCCTACTGGTTTGGGAGACATGTAGACATGACCGAGATCGCTCTCCGGTCAATAACCAATAGCGGGATCTGGATACCCATGTTGGCTCCCACATGCTCCTCGATGATCTCATCGGATGAACCACGATGTCGAGTATTCAAGCAACCCCGTATACAATTCCCTTTGTCAATCGGTATGTTACTTGCCCAAGATTCGATCGTCGGTATCCCAATACCTTGTTCAATCTCGTTACTGGCAAGTCACTTTACTCGTACCGTAATGCATGATCCCGTGACCAGACACTTGGTCACTTTGAGCTCATTATGATGATGCATTACCGAGTGGGCCCAGTGATACCTCTCCGTCATACGGAGTGACAAATCCCAGTCTTGATCCGTGTCAACCCAAACAGACACTTTCGGAGATACCCGTAGTATACCTTTATAGTCACCCAGTTACGTTGTGACGTTTGGTACACCCAAAGCACTCCTACGGTATCCGGGAGTTACACGATCTCATGGTCTAAGGAATATATACTTGACATTGGAAAAACTCTAGCAAACGAACTATACGATCTTGTGCTATGTTTAGGATTGGGTCTTGTCCATCACATCATTCTCCTAATGATGTGATCTCGTTATCAATGACATCCTATGTCCATAGTCAGGAAACCATGACTATCTGTTGATCAACGAGCTAGTCAACTAGAGGCTTACTAGGGACATGTTGGTGTCTATGTATTCACACATGTATTACGATTTCTGGATAACACAATTATAGCATGAATAAAAGACAATTATCATGAACAAGGAAATATAATAATAATCCTTTTATTATTGCCTCTAGGGCATATTTCCAACAGCAGGGCGAATCCCCTTTTACATTGTTCTTTTGGTTTTTCAATGTATTCTAATGTGTTTCTCCTTTTTAACACCGTTTTCTATTTGTTCTTATCAACTAAATGATCTCTACTCCTAATGTCTCAGTTGGTAGTCTCCGTTCCGGGTTTATTTTCGTCCCACCTCCCCTGGTTTTTTTCGTCCTCCCTCCCACCTCCCAATTTCTTGTAGGTGCTTCTCAAGCCGGAGGACAACATATTAGTCAAGACATTAGGAATCCTCATTGATGTTTTATCTCTCGTCTGCACTTATTTTGTTTGCTCCAATTCTATATATTCTCACAAGTAGATGCGGTGTAAGCATCTGCAATGTAGTTCCTTTTTCTATATATGGTGATTGATTTCTTCTTTGGTAACCCAACTAACGGATGGTAATCAATCTTCAAATACCAAAACCAAACGTACAAGGCAACAATCAATTCACGTATCACAATCAGATTCTTCTTTAGTACCCAGCTTAACTCACGGATGGTAATCAATCTCCAAACAAAGGAAACAATCACCATCGTTTACCTCTCGCCAATGTTACATAAAAATAACGCTGAGAATTTAGATGTATTGTTTGTCATGGAGCTATGGTTGGCCGATTACATGAAATTAATTCCCTCAATTTTGGTGGCAAATATAATATACATAATCCATATTGTTATGCACTAGCGCGTGTGCGTGTGAAATAGATGGATTATGGTCCCGTACCCAATAAGATGGATATGTGTGTGTGTGTTAGAGAGAGAGAGGGAGAGGGGGAGAGGGGGAGAGGGAGAGGGGGAGAGAGAGTGAGGAAGAGGGAGGGAGAGGGTGTGTGTGAGAATTTGATGGTAAAAAAGGTCGCCAATGTCACTTAATATGTATGAGAATATTAAATATAATACTAACATAATTGATATTGAACTCTTAAAGTTAATGTGGCCCCGTTGCAACGCACGGGCGTTCAATAGTGTGTGAATAAGTTTCCAAATTCTTGAATTTTCTAATGCATGGTTTAAAAAATTGGTATATATATTCAAATTCATGGATTTCAATAAATGTCATAAATGTTTTAGGTTCGTGAGCTTTTCTTAATTCGTTAAAATTTTCAAAGGAGGGTGTTCCTTTTCACGAGTGAGCTAGAAAAGGAAACACAAGCAACCGCATAGCATGCAACTAAGTGTGATCACTATTGGGCCGCTGCCCATTTAGTATGTGCACTATTCGACGCCTGTAGCACGAAATAGGCTCCCCACGAAACCAAAGTTCATCACCAATGGATTGGCAGACCCTATTATGCGTGTGAAACTCAGAATAACAGGTAACCACGCACCCGCCGAGCGCTGCACTGTTATAGGGCTGACACATTTTGTGGTATGCTTTTAAGTGGTTATTCTTTTGTTAAGTACTTGTTTTTGCTATCTTTTTCTAAATTTTATTTCTTTATTTATTGTTTTATTTTCCTTTTTTATTATTTTTTCCAAATTCATGAACATTTCTTGAATTCACCGACATTTTGAATGCCATGGAGCTAGTTCTTCAAACACATTTAAAATGCTTCCTACAATATAGTATTTTTTATAACAATGTTTCCCACAGTATGTGCAAGCAAGCCTTGTAGATTAATTAGCTACCCTAGAGAACATGCATAAATCATGACATGGTTTAGCTAATCAATGTTTTCCTTGCACAGAAGGCTATGGATTTATATTAAAAACTTCCAATGATACAAGACATCGAGAAAAAAATTCTACCGAGTTATCACAGAGCCAAATAAACTCAATCTTCACCATGAGCCGAAGGCGTAACGCCATTGCCGCTCCATTGTCGGAGTCGACCTAACACTGTATGTCGCCATCGAGAAGTCGTCTCCCTAAGGTCCAGCTGGACCGACACCCTAGAGAAGAAGTCGTCGTCATAGAATACTTGCATAAATTGAAAATCGGAACCGAAACATCTCATGAACAAAACTTCCCTCAGCTTCGCAATGACGGAGGAGAGAGCACCGCTATGACGGATAGGGAGCACGAGAGGGAGCACGATCCATCAGTGAGTGATCTCCCGCATTATAGGGACACACAAGGGGATAAAAAGGGGTCACACCCTCGTCTCTATCGCAAAACCGGTTAGGGGAACATCACCCCGGTCTCCAAGGGTCGGTCATCCACTATCTAAGCCGTTACCTCAACACCAACAAGACACATGAAGCCCCCTCCCGGACTTAAAGGGCGCGAGACGATGTAGACACCTCCTCCTAGATCCATCACTGGTAGTTGAGAGAACCACCGTTTCAGTGAGGAATCTAAGGGAAACTTATTCGATGTCGCTATCGCCACGGATGGAGCCGAAGTCATGGACAGTGAAGGACCTATCTACTACACCGGACTACCGAAGACACGGAAACAAAGTCCTAGTGTTTTCCTCCCACCGCCACTAGAGCAGTCGATGGCGGTGAGGGGACCCTAGTAATACGCAGTTCGGGGCACATGTTCCTTGTTGTGGCGGCTAGGCCATGACCTAGGAGAAATAACAATTCACTTTGTTGATGAACTTAATTAGTTAATCAATGTTTATGGGTTTAATATTTAGTAGTGGGTTATCTGACTTTGTGGATTATTTACTGTCCTCAAGAAAACCCTAGGTCTAGCCTTCGGTGGTTGTACCTAACAATGGCGGCTCCCTAGTCATTTTTCTTGTTGAAGACATTGTTTGGAGATGAGACCTTCTCAAGAGTCTGACCATGATGGTTAGGCCGTGTTAAACCAGGTGCATATACTCTGTCACATATGGTTTAGGTAGAGGATATCTTGCGCATGAGATAAGTTCAGGAGGTAGTTTAGACTAGATCTTCTTGTTGTAACTAAACCTATCTCCTCCTCTTTCTTTCTCTCCAAGATGTATCCTCTCAACCAAATCATGTATGCGCTGTCAGGGTTATTGCGCCCCTGCTATATAACATGCAACATGTCGCCCAAGCTAGGGTAAGATGTTTCTGCCAGTCGCACATGGTAATCAGAGCCTAACCTCTTCCCATCTAAGCTTTCCATGATTCCAATCTGTGCCTAGCCATGTCTTCCTCATATTCCTCATCCGGCGCTATCTCCCAACCTACCCTCAGCAGTCAGGTCACCGAGAAGCTTTCCCGCACAAATTATGTGCTATGGCGCACGCAGATCATCCCGCAACTGCGTGGTGCCGGGGTCTTCGGCTATGTCGACGGCACCCTACCGGAACCAGCCAAACTCCTTGCCACCAAGGACAAGGATGGCAAGGAAACGTTTGAGCCCAAACCTCTCTACTCGATCTGGGTCGGGGAGGACCAACAGGTGCTCGGCTACCTGCTGAGTAACCTCTCCAAGGAAGTCCTCATCACGCTGACCACGGTCACCACAGCGACTGCGCTCTGGATGACTCTGGCGGCCATGTACTCGTCGCAGTCGCTGAGCCGCGTCAACAACATCCGCACCTCCTTCATCAACGCCCAGAAGGGCAACCAGTCCGTCGCCTCCTACTTCGCCTCCATGCGTGGTCTTGCTAACGAACTCGCCGCGGCCGGCAAGCCGATCCAGGACGATGAACTCATCTCCTATATCCTTCATGGGCTGGATCAGGACTATCAACCCCTGCTCTCGGCCCTCGATGCTCGTGTCACTCCTGCCTCCCTCGACGAGATCTTCTCCATGCTCAGCAACTTCGACCAACGCATGGCTCAGTTCCATGGCTCCGACGGCGGCGGCGGCTTCAAGTCATGTGCAAACGCTGCCTCTCGGGGTCGTGGTGGTGGTTCTCGCTACCGTGGCTCTTCCTGCGGCAAAGGATGGTCCTCAGGTGGAGGGCACGATGGTGGCGGCGGCGGGCGCTCAGGCACCAGGGGTCGCCGTGGTGGCAGCTCTGGTCGCGCTAATGCAGACAGTCCTCGCTGCCAGATCTATGGCAAGCCGGGGCACACAACAAAATATTGCTGGTACCGCTACGACGAAGATGACGACGACTCCCAGGATGAGGACAAGGTCGCCAACGCTGCTGATGGCTCCTATGGGATTGGCACCAACTGGTACGTCGATAGCGGCGCCACCAACCACATCACCAGCGATCTTGAGAAGGTGACGATGAAGGAGAAATACCGTGACAAGGACCAGATCCATACTGCTAGCGGCGAAGGTATGCGGATATGTCATGCTGGTCATTCAATTTTTAGTACCCCTAAACGCAAAATTCATCTTAGGAGAATTCTACATGTTCCTCGTGCCGACAAAAATCTTCTCTCCGTTCATAGAATTGCTATTGATAATCATGTCTTCCTCGAGTTTCATCCCTATTTCTTTTTGATAAAGGATCAGGCCACGAAGAAAATCCTCCATCGAGGTAGATGTATTCGAGGGCTTTACCCATTGATTCCGGAGCGTAGAAGATGTAACACCCACGATGCGGCTATATCTCCCACGTGTCGAGGCACGACTTAGAGGCTGAACCGCATGGTGGTTTGGTCGCAAGAGGGGTAATCTTCACACAATCCCATGTACTGAATAAGAAAGGGATAAAGAGTTGGCTTACAATCGCCACTTCACACAAATAACAAGTTAAACATACATCATCCAGAGTACAATCAAGGTCCGACTACGGAACCAAAATAAAAGAAGACAAACCCAAATGCTAGATCCCCAATCGTCCCAACTGGGCTCCACTACTGATCAACCGGAAAAGACACATAACAACGATCAAGATCTTCATCGAGCTCCCACTTGAGCTCGGTTGCGTCACCTGCACTGGTATCATCAGCAGCTGCAAATGTTTGGAAGTATCCGTGAGCCACGGGGACTCAGCAATCTCACACCTGCGAGATCAAGACTATTTAAGCTTATGGGTAGGATAAGGTCATGACATGGAGCTACGGCAAACGCAAAGCAATATATGGTGGCTAACATACACAAATAAGAGCGAGAAGAGAAGCAACGCAACGGTCGTGAAGCTAGAAGTGACCAAGAAGTGATCTTGAAACTACTTACGTTCAAGCATAACACAAGACCGTGTTCACTTCTCGGACTCTGCCGAAAAGAGACCATCACGGCTACACACGCGGTTGATGTTTTTTAAATAAGTCAAGTGTCAAGTTCTCTACAATCGGATATTAACAAATTCTATTCTACCACATAACCACGGGCATGACTTTCAAAAGTTAAAACCCTGCAGGGGTGTCCCAACTTAGCCCATCACAAGCTCTCACGATCAACGAAGGATATTCCTTTTCCCGGAACAACCCGATCAGACTCGGAATACCGGTTACAAGAGATTTCAACAATGGTAAAATAAGACCAGCAAAGCCGCCCGATGTGCCGACAAATCCCGATAGGAGCTGCACATATCTCATTCTCAGGGCACATCGGATGAACACTACGTACAGCTAAAACCAGCACTCAAGTTTCCCCGAGGTGGCGCTACAAGTGGTTCTCGGTTGGACCAACACTCGGAGGAGCACTGGCCCGGGGGGGGGGGGAATAAGATGACCCTCGGGCTCCGGAAACCCAAGGGAAAAAGGCTAAGGTTGTTAGGCAAATGTAAAACCAAGGTTGGGTCTTGCTGGAGGAGTTTTATTCAAAGCAAACTGTCAAGGGGGCCTCATAACCCCAACCGCGTAAGGAACGCAAAATCAAGGAACATAACACCGGTATGACGGAAACTAGGGCGGCAAGAGTGGAACAAAACACCAGTCAAAAGGACGAGCCTTCAACCCTTTACCAAGTATATAGATGCATTAATTAAATAAGAGATAATGTGATATCCCAACATATCCATGTTCCAACATGAAACAAACTTCAACTTCACCTGCAACTAGCAACGCTATAAGAAGGGTTGAGCAAAAGCAGTAACATAGCCAAACAATAGTTTGCAAGGAAGGTGGGTTAAAGGCTTGACATGGCAATATGGGAGGCATGATATAGCAAGTGGTAGGTAGCGCGACATAGCGATAGAGCGAACAACTAGCAAGCAGAGATAGAAGTGATATCGAGGGTATGGTCATCTTGCCTGAGATCCCGCAAGGAAGAAGAACGGGTCCAAGAAGTAGACGACCCAATGTAGTCAAACGAATCCTCACAACTCCGGAACAAAACCGAGGCTAACGAGAGAAGCAACCCGGAAAGAAGCAAGCAACATAGTAAACAACCATCACATAAACATGGTATGATGCACAACCAAGTATGATGCATGTCCGATTTAATTAAACATGGCATGGCAAAATGCAACAAACAATACTACAACTTAAGTGGAGCTCAATATGCAACGAGTTGCATATTGAGGGAACACCACATTCGATTATTTAGTTCACTCCTGATTATGTACCCAACATAATTAAATGTTGTTAGCCATGGCAAGAGGTGAAACATAATAAAACTAACTATCCAGGCAAGTTTAAATGAGGCCGGAACAACAAACAACAATTCCGAAAAATCCCCATGTCATATATATAGCAAATTTGAAGCAAAGAACAATTTAAACATTTTAGATGTCGTTATCATGATGCGGATGACATTGCAATTTTTATGCAATTTTTGTTAAAAGTTGACATGCGCATATTATGAAGTATTTGTCACCGTGGTGGAAAGAAAGGGTGCCATGGCGACGATAACGAAAACGGTGCCACGGCAATGTTCCGGTTCCGGTAACTCGATTGAGATGCCAGTGAAAAAGATAGGGCGTGAGCGAGTTGAGCAAAATGGTGGGGTGCTCCCGACTACCAGGTTCCCACGGGTTAGTGGCATGGAAACGAGTGACAATTCGGACACGGTGCAAACATAGGATGCATCTCATGCAACACATGTATTCGGTCCACGGGCGGTCGTCTCGGCGGTTATACCTTCGAAGCATGCAATCGGGACGGTTCGGGTTCGTAGAGGGAAGTTGTGGTACACGGGTCTTCGCTTTATAGTCGGACTTGGCAAATCCAAAACGATTGTCGGTGGTGGAACTTGGCGCCGTATTGGGAAGTAGTTGTACTCGCGGTCTTCGACGACAGTAGTCGTACATAGTTCGTAGACGTTCGGGTCTTCCGTAGAGGTACTTGATGCATGCGTTACACGGGTCTTCAACGACAGTAGTGGTACACATTGTAGTCGTTGTAGTCGAACTTGTCGGGACATGGGTGTCGTGGTACTCGTCGCGTTACAGAACCAAAATGGTACTAGGCATAGGTGAACTTTCGAGGGACTTGCGTATCCGAAGGGATACTTGGCGATACTTGTCGGTCCGGGTCTTGACGTATCCGGGTTCTCTCAAAGCAGTTGTATAGTGCGGTGGCCTGGAGCGGCACCGATCCAGTCAACGCAGCGGTTCTCCTCCCGTTCGATGTACAGAGGCCGTCCATGGAGGTTGAGGCCGCGACAGCGGTGTACACAGGAGGCAGGCGAGGCGGGAGGTTGCTGGTGGCGCCGCGCAACGACGCAGCTGCGACGTACGGTGGCTCGTAGTAGAGTAGCAGCGGGTTCAGGTGCTGGCCGCGGTCAGGCGAGCAACGGGCACGACAGCGATGCAGGCGAGGAACGAGAGGACGGCGCAGAGCCAAGGAAGCAGCGAAGCTCCGAGCTCGGCTCCATGGCGGTAGCTGCGAGAGGCGCCTGGAGGTAGCAGGGAAGCGGCAACGGCGACCTTGGCGCGGAGGGAGGAGGTCCGACGGTGGCCCAAGGGTGCAGGTCATCTGGGAGGCCGTAGAAGGGGCTCACCGGCGGCGAGGCAAGGAGGCGAGCAGAGGACGGTCACGCTGGCGGCTTGGCGCTGAGGAAGGAGGCGCGGAAGACGACGGATGTAGGCGCGGGTGCTCGAGGAGAGGAGCTCTCCTCGGGCGCTCGGGCGACGGGGAGATGGGGATTGAGCGTTGGGGAGCTCCTCTCCCTGGCGATGCGAGGCGGCGGCAGGAAGATGGAGGGGATCGAGGGATAGAAGAGCGAGGGAGACCCTGGTGACGGCGCTCGGGAAGGGAGGAAGGGATCGAGGGGGTTAGGGATAGCAAGCGAGAGAGAGATGGCGGCGCGCGTGGGAACGAGGAGGGAGAGATCGAAGGAGAGGGGGTCGGCCTAGGGTTTAGGTGGGCTTCTGGTGGCTGGTTGCTGCTGGGCCTGAGTGGCCTGCGGCTACAGGAGGCCCAAGAGGCAAGGCTGGGCTCTCTCTCTTAACCTCTCTTCGCATAAGAAAAAAATAAATAAAAACAACACATAGATAAGAAAGAAAAGAAAGGGAGGTTAGGGGAAGGAGTTGGACACGCGGATAAATTTCCCAGACTCACAAAAATGTGCTTTTTCCAAGAAAATTGGAGTGGGCAAGATTGCAAGGTTTAAATTCAAACTCATCCGAATTTAATGAAACGGTTTGAACTAGGACTAGGGTTTTGAAGTGCCCAAAAATGTTGAGAATTTAGGTGGAGCTCGGGAAAGTGACGAAAGAATTTACAGGAAAAGTTTGGGGACCAAACTTGAAGCGGAAAAAGGCATGTGATTATTTGCAAGTGTGTTTATGGGTGATTCCGAAAATTAATGGGATATTTATTATAGCTCCCTAAATATTGGGAGGATATGTTTTAAAGAGTATTTCACCATGTGAATTTCCCTCGATTTAAATAGATCAACGATCTATGCAATTTATTTAGTTGAGTTTTTAAAAAAGGGTGCAAGATGACATGATGCAATGCACATGATGCAAAGATGGATGCAACGAACCAAACAAATCACACGACGAATCTCGGAAAAACAAGGAAGGCATCTGGAGCACCGGTCTTGGGGCGTCACAACTCTCCTCCACTTACAAGAGATATTGACCCGAGATCTAAGGATGGCACCGGGAAGAAACGGAAGAGGAAGAGGTAAGACAAAATTGCTTCTTTGACAAACGAGTGAAACCAATGAACCTTGAGAGGTTGAAAACTTGAAAGAAAGAACACAACAGAGTTCAACGAAATTGAGAGCACTCCGGTGGAAAAGAGAAACAAGGAACACCATGTGAACCTTGGAGGTTGCAAATCTATGAATGCCGAGCACAATGGGCAAGAAGGAACTGAAACCACTCTGATTGAAACGAGATAAACAAGGAAGAACGAATTCGAACAACACTCCAGTTGAAAAGAGATACAAGACTTGATAAGATGAAAAGAACTTGAGCAGAGGACACAACACTCTTGCTAAACGGATAAGCAAGGAAAAGAACATGATATTTACAAAATAAGATGATGGGTCGAAGAGAGTAACATCACAATACCTCCGGAAGAAAGAATATAAGATATATCATTGGAATAAAAGAATGGAGAAGAAAATGCAAACTTCTGCCACAAATGATCTTGGAAAGCACCCTTCCAAGAAGGTTATAACGGAATTGTTAGAAAACCAACAACGAAACGAATAAGCTTGTAGTGGGCTTATGGAAAAAACTTCTCAGAATCTTGAGGTGAAATTCTGCCACCAACGAAAACAATAGATTGGATTGATATGAACAAGGAGATGAGAAACTTATTTCACGTGGAGGATAAATGAAGAACTTGGGTCATTTATGAGCACCATAAATAGAAACAATCCTTAGGGAAACGTTTAGGTGAAATATAACTCCAATGAAGAGATTGATGGATTGAAAAGATGTCTTGAGCGAAGAGAAAATGGTGGATTTAGATATGTCACTCTTGAAAACTTGTGAATCATGAAACACGAAGGGAAATTATCAACAATGACACAACACCACCTCAAAAGATGAGATATGAAATAATTGCACTTCGGAATGCAAGATGAAGAATGCTTGAACTTCTCAAAACAAGACATGTGTTGAGCACCATGTTTATTTTAGAGTATAGCTAGGCGGATCTTAACTCTGGGAAAAATCTTGAAGAAGAAATGAAGAATGAAAGAAATCCTTGACGAAACACCATGTAGAGTCTCCATAAAGAACTCCGGTAAGATAAAAAGATGGTCGCAAAGAAAGGAAGCTTGAAAATAATAAAATGAAGCCTTGCAATGATTTAGATGGATCTTAGTGATGATATAATGCGGAAAACTTAGAACTCTGGATAAGAAAAGATGAAGCACCTCAAACCGAGAAATTGATATCACGAACAAACTCCGGTAGAAAAGAATTAAACACTTGGAAGAAGCAAGAATAAGAATTACGTTATGCATATCCTTCACCAATTTAAATTGATGTCAAGCAACGGATTTGGAATACTACTTATTCTCGTAGAAAGGATTAAGAGAGATATAGCGCAAACTTGATAAGGACTTCAACGAACTACCGGTAGGATTTGGAAAGAATGAATGAATTGATACAATAACAACGGAAGAGAATTGTTGAACGAACCGCCGTAAGAATTGAAAATGAAAGTAGCAAAGGCACAATTCACCGGGAAGAATTGGAAAAATGAAAGAAGATACTTGAGGGGATTTAGATACATGAGAACGAAGAGATCATGAACTGATTAGAGGATATTTGAATGATGCACCGGTAAGATTTGGAGAATGGGAGCTGAAATCTAGAATGAATAATTCTGAGATGATGTGTTCCAGAGAATCAAACTGAAAATACTCCTGAATTGCTCCGGATGGGTGAAAATAATTCTCACAATTGAAAACAATATGAGAGGATGGCATGAAGCTAGAACCATGAATCTTTGGAAGAACGGGTAAGGATTTAAGAGGAAATCTTCTTCGGTCTTCAAAATCCGAGAATGACGACGAGAAACACCACCATGAATTGTTGAGACACTCCGGAATAATGCAGAATATAAAGGTTGAATCAACAATGAAAAGAATTTGAAAGATCTTGAGAAAGACGTTTGACTAATGATAATTCATTCTTACGTCAAACTTTGAACGGATTTGAGAATAATTCTAGAAAAATTAGAAGAGTCAGGTAGAATCCTGGGAAAAGACCTGTGGGTTAGGGCCCACTCAAAAGATACACCGTTGAAAAGATTGCTTGAAAAGAGAGATTGCACCTGTTGAATTAAATGACTCAAAAGAGATAACACCCTCGAGATAGCTTGAACGGATCTTGAATGAAAAGACGAGCCTTCTGAGATATCTTCAGCACTCCAGAACAAATGAATAGCGAGAAGTGAATGATTAAGAGGTGCACCGGCATGAGAAAGCATTTGAAAGGAGGAAAAGGGATATGATCAACACCAAAAGCTTGAATTGAATCCCCGGAGAAGAAAAAACGAAGAATGATTAGCATGAAACTGTTGCGCATCTTCACGAGAGATCATCGGTTAAGAATTTTGAAGGAAAAGAATGAAAAGACTCCACATCAATAAAAGGATACTTGATTAAGAAGTCTGAGTCCTTGAAAAAAAAGGGGGGGGGGGGGGGAAAAACAAAGGCAATTTGGGACGGATGAAACAAACACCGTTGAGGAAAACTGAGATTGGATCTTGCGAATGGTAAAAATGATAGGATCATCTTGAAGAGAATCACACTGGTTGGAAAGAATTGACATGACAATCTCGATGATCACGAAGGATTAGCATCCACATAGAAATATGAGAACACTGCTTAGGAAAAGGTATGGAATCCATACTTGGCATTGAAGCAACTCGAATACCCCAACTCAAAACAAAACAAAGATTTGGTTTGCAGGATAAATCGGAAACAAACATATGATAGATCCCATATCGTATCATGTGTCCGTTGGAATGATATCCTAAGTGATACTTGAATTCCCACTTATAAACTCCTGAAACTTTATGGTTATGCAATCTGGTATTGGGGATACAGCGGAAGCATAATATCTCACCCAAACTAACAATCCCTACATCCAGCTATATCCATCCGTCAACACATAACCAAGAAACCTTCGGAAATCATGTACCTCAACCTTTGAAAAGCATCCGTTATACGAGTTATGGCAATACTCCCGAACTCCCGCCCCAGTACTGGGTGGCGTCGAGGTTATCTCACCAACAACTGCATAAAAGAGATTTTCGATGTCGGCGAACTCAGCTATTCCAGAACTGCAACGATAAAATTGTGACGACAACACCTCGGAGCTCAACTCCCCGGGACACTGCCACAGCCCCTAAATGCCAAGAGGCACCAAGAACAATGTTCTCATTACAAGACTATCGGAACAATTCCAAGATACCCATGCAATCCTAAATTTTTTTAGTGAAATTTAAGGAGACCTCGCCTGAGCGACGAAGGGACTGAGGGGTAAAAAGAATCCTACTCTCCGATATATATATATATAATCCTAAGACTCAAAACATTTTTGCTCTAGACTCAACAACGTTAGTGATTCAACCAAGCAGGGGGCTCCTAAGTTGGGGCTGGCTCTGATACCAACTTGTAACACCCACGATGCGGCTATATCTCCCACATGTTGAGGCACGACTTAAAGGCATAACCGCATGGTGGTTTTGTTGCAAGAGGGGTAATCTTCACACAATCCCATGTACTGAATAAGAAAGGGATGAAGAGTTGGCTTACAATGGCCACTTCACATAAATAACAAGTTAAACATAAATCATCCAGAGTACAATCAAGGTCCGACTACGAAACCAAAATAAAAGAAGACAAACCCAAATGCTAGATCCCCGATCGTCCCAACTGGGCTCCACTACTGATCAACCAGAAAAGACACATAACAACGATCAAGATCTTTATCGAGCACCCACTTGATTTCGGTTGCATCACCTGCACTGGTATCATCGGCACCTGCAAATGTTTGGAAGTATCCGTGAGCCACGAGGACTCAGCAATCTCACACCCGCGAGATCAAGACTATTTAAGCTTATGGGTAGGATAAGGTCATGAGGTGGAGCTGCAACAAGCTCTAAGAAATATATGGTGGCTAACATACGCAAATAAGAGCGAGACGAGAAGCAACGCAACGGTCGTGAAGCTAGAAGTGATCAAGAAGTGATCCTGAAACTACTTACGTTCAAGCATAACACAAGACAGTGTTCACTTCCCGGACTCCGCCGAAAAGAGACCATCACGGCTACACACGCGTTTGATGTATTTTAAATAAGTCAAGTGTCAAGTTCTCTACAATCGGATATTAACAAATTCCCATCTGCCACATAACCGCGGGCACGACTTTTGAAAGTTAAAACCCTGCAGGAGTGTCCCAACTTAGCCCATCACAAGCTCTCACGATCAACGAAGGATATTCCTTTTCCCGGAACAACCCAATCAGACTCGGAATACCGGTTACAAGACATTTCAACAATGGTAAAACAAGACCAGCAAAGCCGCCCGATGTGCCGACAAATCCCGATAGGAGCTGCACATATCTCATTCTCAGGGCACATCGGATGAACACTACGTACAGCTAAAACCAGCACTCAAGTTTCCCCGAGGTGGCGCTACAAGTGGTTCTAGGTTGGACCAACACTCGGAGGAGCACTGGCCCGGGGGGGGGGAATAAGATGACCCTCGGGCTCCGGAAACCCAAGGGAAAAAGGCTAAGGTTGTTAGGAAAATGTAAAACCAAGGTTGGGTCTTGCTGGAGGAGTTTTATTCAAAGCAAACTGTCAAGGGGGCCCCATAACCCCAACCGCGTAAGGAACGCAAAATCAAGGAACATAACACCGGTATGACGGAAACTAGGGCGGCAAGAGTGGAACAAAAACACCAGTCAAAAGGACGAGCCTTCCACCCTTTACGAAGTATATAGATGCATTAATTAAATAAGAGATAATGTGATATCCCAACATATCCATGTTCCAACATGGAACAAACTTCAACTTCACCTTCAACTAGCAATGATATAAGAAGGACTGAGCAAAAGAGGTAACATAGCCAAACAACGGTTTGCTAGGAAGGCGGGTTAGAGGCTTGACATGACAATATGGGAGGCATGATATAACAAGTGGTAGGTAGCGCGACATAGCGATAGAGCGAACAACTAGCAAGCAAAGATAGAAGTGATATCGAGGGTATGGTCATCTTGCCTGAGATCCCGCAAGGAAGAAGAACGAGTCCAAGAAGTAGATGACCCAAAGTAGTCAAACGAATCCTCACAACTCCGGAACAAAACCGAAGCTAACGAGAGAAGCAACCCGGAAAGAAGCAAGCAACATAGTAAACAACCATCACATAAACATGGCATGATGCACAACCAAGTATGATGCATGTCCGATTTAATGAAACATGGCATGGCAAAGTGCAACAAACAATACTACAACTTAAGTGGAGCTCAATATGAAACGAGTTGCATAATGACGGAACACCACATTCAATTATTTAGTTCACTCCCGATTATGTACCCAACATAATTAAGTGTTGTTAACCATGGCAAGAGGTGAAACGTAATAAAACTACCTATCCAGGCAAGTTTAAATGAGGCCGGAACAACAAACAACAATTCCGAAAAATCCTCATGTCATATATATAGCAAATTTGAAGCAAACAACAATTTAAACATTTTAGATGTCGTTATCATGATGCGGATGACATTGCAATTTTTATGCAATTTTTGTTAAAAGTTGACATGAGCATATTATGAAGCATTTGTCACCGTGGTGGAAAGAAAGGGTGCCACGGCGACGATAACGAAAATGGTGCCACGGCAATGTTCCGGTTCCGGTAACTCGATTGAGATGCTGGTGAAAAAGATAGGGTGTGAGCGAGTTGAGCAAGATGGTGGGGTGCTGCCGACTACCGGGTCCCCACGGGTTAGTGGCATGGAAACGAGTGGCAATTCGGACACGGTGCAAACATAGGATGCATCTCATACAACACATGCATTCGGTCCACGGGCGGTCGTCTCGGTGGTTATACCTTCGAAGCATGCAATCGGGACGGTTCAAGTTCATAGAGGAAAGTTGTGGTACACGGGTCTTCGCTTTATAGTCGGACTTGGCGAATCCAAAACGGTCATCGGTGGTGGAACTTGGCGCCGTATTGGGAAGTAGTTGTACTCGCGGTCTTCGACGACGGTAGTCGTACACGGTTCATAGACGTTCGGGTCTTCCGTAGAGGTACTTGACGCATGCGTTACACGGGTCTTCGACGACGGTAGTGGTACACATTGTAGTCATTGTAGTCGAACTTGACAGGACATGGATGTCGTGGTACTCGTCGCGTTCCAGAACTGAAGTGGTACTAGGCATTGGTGAACCTTCGAGGGACTTGCGTATCCGAAGGGGTACTTGGCGATCGACGGACGTCGTGGTACTTGTCGGTCCGGGTCTTGACGTATCCGGGTTCTCTCAAAGCAGTTGTATAGTGCGGTGGCCTGGAGCGGCACCGATCCAGTCAAGGCAGTGGTTCTCCTCCCGTTCAATGTACAGGAGGCCATCAATGAAGGTTTAGGCCGCGACGACGGTGGACACAGGCGGCAGGTGGGGCGGGAGGTTGCTGGTGGCGCCGTGCAACAGCGTAGCTGCGACATACGGTGGCTCGCAGTAGAGTAGCAGCAGGTTCAGGTGCTGGCCGTGGTCAGGCGAGCGACGGGCACGACAACGATGCAGGCGAGGAACGAGAGGACGGTGCAGAGCCAAGGAAGCAGCGGAGCTTCTAGCTCGGCTCCATGGCGGTAGGTGCGAGAGGCGCCTCGAGGTAGCAGGGAAGCGGCAACGGCGACCTTGGCGCGGAGGGAGGAGGTGGCGGTGGCCCAAGGGCGCAGGTCATTTGGGAGGCCGGAGAAGGGGCTCGCCGGCGGCAAGGCAAGGAGGCGAGCAGAGGACAGTCGCGGTGGTGGCTTGGCGCTGAGGAAGGACGCGCGGAGGACGACATACGCGGGCGCGGGTGCTCGAGGAGCTCCTCTCCTCGAGCGCTCGGGCGATGGGGAGATGGGGATTGAGCGTTGGGGAGCTCCTCTCCTTGGCGATGCGAGCCGGCGGCAGGATGATGGAGGGGATCAAGGGAGACCCTCGTGACGGCACTCGGGAAGGGATGAAGGGAGCGAGGGGGTTAGGGATATGATACGTCCATTTTGCATCATGCTTTTATATCGATATTTATTGCATTATGGGCTGTTATTACACATTATGTCACAATACTTGTGCCTATTCTCTCTTATTTTACAAGGTTTACATAAAGAGGGAGAATGCTGGCAATTGGGATTATGGGCTGGAAAAGGAGCAAATATTAGAGACCTATTCTGCACAGCTCCAAAAGTCCTGAAACTTCACGGAAGTCATTTTCAGAATATATAAAAAATACTGAGCGCAAGAAGTTCCGGAGGGGGGCCAAACCCTGCCCACGAGGGTGGGGGCGCGCCCCCTGCCTCGTGGGCCCCCTGGTGGCCCTCTGATGCCCATCTTCTGCTATATGGAGTCTTTCGATGAGGAAAAAATCATAAGCCAGCTTTCGGGACGAGACTCCGCTGCCACGAGGCAGAAACTTGGCGGAATCAATCTAGGGCTCCGGCGGAGCTGTTCTGCCGGGGAAACTTCCCTCCGGGAGGAGGAAATCATCGCCATCGTCATCACCAACGATCGTCTCATCGGGAGGGGGTCAATCTCCATCAACATCTTCACCAGCAACATCTCCTCTCAAACCCTAGCTCATCTCTTGTATCCAATTCTTGTCTCTAAGTCCGGGATTGGTACCTGTAGGTTGCTGGTAGTGTTGATTACTCCTTGTAGTTGATGCTAGTTGGTTTATTTGGTAGAAGATCATATGTTCAGATCCTATATGCATATTAATACTCCTCTGATTATGAACATGAATATGCCTTGTGAGTAGTTACGTTTGTTCCTGGGGACATGGGAAAAGTCTTGCTATTAGTAGTCATGTGAATTTGGTATTCGTTCGATATTTTGATGAGATGTATGTTGTCTCTCCTCTAGTGGTGTTATGTGAACGTCGACTACATGACACTTCACCATTATTTGGGCCTAGAGGAAGGCACTGGGAAGTAATAAGTAGATGATGGGTTGCTAGAGTGACAGAAGCTTAAACCCTAGTTTATGCGTTGCTTCATAAGGGGCTGGTTTGGATCCATATGTTTCATGCTAGAGGTTAATCATAAATGGGATGCTTGTCCAAGTAAGGGCAGTACCCAAGCACCGGTCCACCCACATACCCAATTATCAAAGTACCGAACGCGAATCATATGAACGTGATGAAAACTAGCTTGACGATAATTCCCATGTGTCCTTGGGAGCGCTTTTCTCTATATAAGAATTTGTCCAGGCTTGTCATTTGCTACAAAAAGGATTGGGCCACCTTGCTACACTTTATTTACTTATGTTACTTGTTGCTCGTTACAAATTATCTTATCACAAAACTATCTGTCACCCAGTGCTTGCAGAGAATACCTTGCTGAAAACCGCTTATCATTTCCTTCTGCTCCTCGTTGGGTTCGACACTCTTACTTATCGAAAGGACTATGATAGATCCCCTATACTTTTGGGTCATCAAGACTCTTTTCTGGCGCCATTGCCGGGGAGTGAAGCGCCTTTGGTAGGTGGAATTTGGTAAGGAAAATTTTATATAGTGTGCTGAAATTTACTGTCACTTGTTACTATGGAAAGTAATCCTCTGAGGGGCTTGTTCGGGGTATCTTCGCCCCAACCAGTAGAGCAAAGAGTTTCTCCTCAACCTATTGAACCTACTGAAAATGAAAATGTCTACTTTGAGATTCCTTCGGGTATGATAGAAAAACTGCTAGCTAATCCTTCTGCAGGAGACGGAACAATGCATCCTGATGAGCACCTAATATATGTGGATGAAGTTTGTGGATTATTTAAGCTTGCAGGTGTGCCCGATGATGTTATTAAGAAGAAGGTCTTCCCTTTATGTTTTAAGGGAGATGCATTGACATGGTATAGGCTATGTGATGATATGGGATCATGGAACTACAAACGATTGAAATTGGAATTTCATCAGAAGTTTTATCCTATGCATCTTGTTCATCGTGATCGCAATTATATATATAATTTTTGGCCTCGCGAAGGATAAAGCATCGCTCAAGCTTGGGGAGGCTTAAATCAATGTTATATTCATGCCCCAATCATGAGCTTCCAAGAGAAATAATTATTTAAAATTTATATGCTCGGCTTTCTGATAACAATCGCACCATGCTCGATACTTCTTGTGCTGGCTCTTTTATGATGAAGACTATTGAATTCAAATGGGATTTATTGGAAAGAATTAAACTCAACTCTGAAGATTGGGACCTCGACGAAGGTAAGAAGTCAGGTATGACACCTAAGTTTGATTGTGTTAAATCTTTTATGGATACCGATGTTTTCCGTAAATTTAGCACTAAATATGGACTTGACTCTGAAATAGTAGCTTCTTTCTGTGAATCTTTTGCTACTCATGTTGATCTCCCTAGGGAGAAGTGCTTTAAATATCATCTTCCCATAGAACTAAAAGTAGTTGCACCTATTAAAGTTGAAGAAAAGATTGTCACTTATAATGATCCTATTGTTCCTACTGCTTATGTTGAGAAACCACCTTTTCCTGTTAGGATAAAAGATCATGCTAAAACTTCAACTGTGGTTCATAAAAGCAATATTAGAACCTATACACCTCCTAAGCAAATTAAAGTTGAACCTAATATTGCTATTGTTAAAGATCTCTTGTCTGATAATATTGATGGGCATGTTATTCATATCTGTGATGAGACTGCTAGAATTGCTAAACCTTGTGCTAAAGATAAACATAGACCCGTGGTAGGCATGCCTGTTATTTCTGTTAAAATAGGAGATCATTGTTATCATGGCTTATGTGGTATGGGTGCCAGTGCTAGTGCTATACCTCATGACTTATACAAAGAAATTATGCATGATATTGCACCTGCTGAGATAGAAGATATTGATGTTACCATTAAGCTTGCCAATAGAGATACCATATTACCCATTGGAATTGGTAGAGATGTTGAAGTCTTGTGTGGGAAAACTAAATATCCTGCTGATTTTCTTGTTCTTGGTTCCCCACAAGATAGCTTTTGTCCCATTGTATTTGGTAGACCCTTCTTAAACACAGTTAATGCTAAGATAGATTGCGAAAAGGATGTTGTTACTATTGGTTTAGGTGATATGTCTCATGAATTTAATTTCTCTAAATTTTGTAGACAACACCGTGAAGAGGAATTGCCTAGTAAAGATGAAATTATTGGTCTTGCTTCTATTGCCGTGCCTCCTAGTGATCCTTTAGAACAGTATTTGCTAGACCATGGAAATGATATGTTTATGAATGAAAGAAGGGAAATAAATGAAGTATTCTTTAAACAGGAACCCATCCTGAAACACAATTTGCCTGTCGAAATCCTAGGGGATCCTCCTCCACCCAAGGGTGATCCCGTGTTTGAGCTCAAACCGTTACCTGATACTCTTAAATATGCTTATCTTGATGAGAAAAAGATATATCCTGTTATTATTAGTGCTAACCTTTCAGAGCATGAAGAAGAGAGATTATTGAAAACTCTGAAGAAGCACCGTGCTGCTATTGGATATACTCTCAATGATCTTAAGGGCATTAGTCCCACACTATGTCAACACAAAATAAATTTGGAGAAAGATGCCAAACCAGTTCATGATCACCAACGACAGCTAAATCCTAAGATGAAAGAAGTGGTAAGAAAGGAAATACTAAAGCTCCTTGAGGCAGGTATAATTTATCCCGTTGCTGATAGTCAGTGGGTAAGTCCTGTCCATTGTGTCCCTAAAAAGGGAGGTATTATTGTCGTTCCTAATGATAAAGATCCGCAAAGAATTATTACAGGTTATAGGATGGTAATTGATTTCCGCAAATTAAATAAGGCTACTAAAAAAGATCATTGCCCCTTACCTTTTATTGATCAAATGCTAGAAAAATTATCCAAACATACACATTTTTGCTTTCTAGATGGTTATTCTGGTTTCTCTCAAATACCCGTGTCAGCTGATGATCAATCTAAGACCACTTTTACTTACTCGTTCGGTACTTTTGCTTATAGACGTATGCCTTTTGGTTTATGTAATGCACCTGCTACCTTCCAAAGATGCATGATGGCTATATTCTCTGACTTTTGTGAAAAGATTTGTGAGGTTTTCATGGACGATTTCTCCGTCTATGGATCCTCTTTTGATAATTGCTTAAGCAACCTTGATCGAGTTTTGTAGAGATGTGAAGAAACTAACCTTGTCTTGAATTGGGAGAAGTGCCACTTCTTATATTTACTAATTAGAGGCACCATACGAGGCACCACGTTAATCCTTAGAATTAAAGAATTTTGACCGTTGGATTAATATATAATCTATCCGTAGCCATCAGATGAAGTATAAGAAATGTTGTCTCAAACTACCATGTATGGAAGTCTTGACCCCTTGGGACTCTCTCTATTTCCTAGAAAAAACAAAAATCTGAGCGGCCATATGTTGTCTTATACTACCACGTATGGAAGTCTTGATCCCTTGGGACTCTCTCTATTTCCTAGAAAAAACAAAAAGCTGAGTGGCCATATCAATTAGATGAAATCGTTACATTTGTAGTCCAGCTTCCTCACGTCCAACATTGGTTGAAAGAAAGAAAATCAGCCATGGTTCCATAAAAAGGATAGCCCACTTCCAGAAAAATTGGGCACTAAAAAAGAAAAAAAAACATATCGCATCTAGAAAAGGAAAAAAACAAATCACATCTGTCACGTTATAATTTGGTGAAACAAAACTAGGAAAGACTCCACGGTTCCCTCAAAAAAGAATAATATCCTTCAATAAAAACACCACCGATGAAAAAAAAACAGATCTAATCTCCTTGCATAAAAAACTCCAGGGATGAAAAAAAAATATGTTTGACTAACAAATCTTTTTTTCCCGATTTAAAAGGAAATAAACACCCACACAAGGCTTCCATACGTGGGTGAAAGTTTTTTTTTGAAAGATACGTGGGTGAAAGTTATACGTAACATATAGATGGCCCGGCCAAAAAACCAGGCATCTACATGTAACGTTGGTGAAAAGAAAGTAGGAAAACATCATCATATAGATGGTTCCTTATATGAAAAGGGATAGCTTCTTTACATAAAAACTACACCGATGGAAAGAAAAAAGAAACAGATCAAATGTAAGAAAGGAACGACATCTCATCCTCAAAGAAAAAAGGAAAATATCCCCCTCGAATCCTGTACATGGCTACTTAATCCTATATAAAAAGGATTAACATAATTCTTTGGAGGTGTAGATTGTCATATATAGTAAGTACGTACATGTATTTTTTATCCTAATAAAAAGAGAAAAATAATAGCTATTAAAACATCATTATATACATATAAATCGCTGAATTAATAAAAAAAGAATTTGATTGTATCATTAGCCACAAATATCTCATATAAACAGTACAGTTTTTCTATAGCCACTACTGTCCCTCTCATATAAACATGATTGTCTATGTGATATGCATATGTATAGTACGGATAGAAAATATTTAAATTTTCCCATACATGTTAATCATAAGAGAAATTCTTTAATAAAAGTTGGTACATACAAGATCTTATAATCAGAATAATTTATGGTGCTTATAGTATAATGAGAATATACAACTGCCTATTTTTTAAATATGTACATTATTCGCTACGACGTGGCGTATGTTGATAAAAATTCATTCATGTATGTATCCATTATTCTGTATAGAAACAAAGTTTTTATAATTCTACCATACTTCCGTGGCAAAAAGAAGACGTCTGTCTTTTTTGGCTTAATAAGAAAGTAATATATATGCTGCAATTGGGCACTTTATCTTTATACCTTCTAGAAACTTTTAGATCATAAGTACATGATACATGCAAGAACTTCTAGGTCCATAACCATGTTTTTTACCAACATAACACATATATACCCTTATGTAATCTTGATAAGTAGGACATCCATATGTCCACATATCGGCCATAAATCTGACGTGGATCGCTGTGACATAATTGGATGCAAACAATCTAATCACAAAATAGTCAAAGCAATGTAACTTCATTGCAACCTATGTGCATGTGTGATAATAATAACTTATATCAACATATGCAAATTATTGTTTGACATTTGGAATCTCTCAAAACATTGTTATATATAATATTAAAATTGCTAGCCCGTGCAGGTGCACGGGTTGACGACTAGTTATGGTTAATGAAGGTATTGTCTTGGGGCATAAAGTTTCTGAAAGAGGTATTGAAGTTGATAAAGCTAAGGTTGATGCTATTGAAAAGATGCCATGTCCCAAGGACATCAAAGGTATAAGAAGTTTCCTTGGTCACGCCGGTTTTTATAGGAGGTTCATTAAGGACTTCTCAAAAATTTCTCGGCCTCTCACTAATTTATTACAAAAAGATATACCATTTGTTTTTTATGATGATTATGTAGAAGCATTTGAAATACTTAAGAAAGCATTGATCTTTGCACCTATTGTTCAGCCACCTGATTGGAATTTACCCTTTGAAATTATGTGTGATGCTAGTGATTATGTTGTAGGTGTTGTTCTAGGGCAAAGAGTTGATAAGAAATTAAATGTTATTCAATATGCTAGTAAAACTCTAGACAATGCTCAGAGAAATTATGCTACTACTGAAAAAGAATTTTTGGCAGTTGTATTCGCTTGTGAAAAGTTCAGACCTTATATTGTTGATTCTAAAGTAACTATTCACACGGATCATGTTGCTATTAAATATCTTATGGAAAAGAAAGATGCTAAACCTAGACTTATTAGATGGGTTCTCTTGCTACAAGAATTTGATTTGCATATTATTGATAGAAAGGGAGCTGAGAACCCCGTTGCAGACAACTTGTCTAGGCTAGAGAATGTCCTTGATGACCCGCTACCTATTGATGATAGCTTTCCTGATGACCAATTAAATGTCATAAATTCTTCTCATACTGCTCCATGGTATGCTGATTATGCTAATTATATTGTTGCTAAATTTATACCACCTATTTTCACATACTAGCAAAAGAAAAAGTTTTTTCTATGATTTGAGACATTACTTTTGGGATGACTCACATCTTTATAAAGAAGGAGTAGATGGTGTTATTAGACGTTGTGTACCTGAGCATGAACAGGAACATATCCTACGCAAGTGTCACTCCGAAGCTTATGGAGGACACCACGCTGGAGATAGAACTGCACATAAGGTATTGCAATCCAGTTTTTATTAGCCTACTCTCTTCAAGGATGCCTGTAAGTTTGTTGTATCTTGTGATGAATGTCAAAGAATTGGTAATATTAGTAGACGTCAAGAAATGCCTATGAATTATTCACTTGTTATTGAACCATTTGATGTTTGGGGCTTTGATTATATGGGACCTTTTCCTGCCTCCAATGGATACACACATATTTTAGTTGATGTTGATTACGTTACTAAGTGGGTAGAAGCTATTCCAACTAGTAGTGTTGATCATAACACCTCTATTAAGATGCTTAAAGAAGTTATTTTTCCAAGGTTTGGAGTCCCTAGATATTTAATGACTGATGGTGGTTCACATTTTATTCATGGTGTTTTCCGTAAAATGCTTGCTAAATATGATGTTAATCATAGAATTGCATCTCCTTATCACCCGTAGTCTAGTAGTCAAGTAGAACTGAGCGATAGAGAACTCAAATTAATTTTGCAAAAGAATGTTAATAAATCTAGAAAGAATTGGTCAAAGAAACTTGATGATGCATTATGGGCCTATAGAACTGCATATAAAAATCCTATGGGTATGTCTCCGTATAAAATGGTTTATGGAAAAGCATGTCACTTACCTCTCGAACTAGAACATAAGGCTTATTGGGCTATTAAAGAACTCAATTATGATTTCAAACTTGCCGGTGAGAAGAGATTATTTGACATTAGCTCACTTGATGAATGGAGAACCCAAGCCTATGAGAATGCCAAATTATTTAAAGAAAAAGTTAAAAGATGGCATGACAAAAGAATACAAAAGCGTGAGTTTAATGTAGGTGATTGTGTATTGCTATACAACTCTCGTTTAAGATTTTTTGCAGAAAAACTTATCTCTAAATGGGAAGGTCCTTACGTTATCGAGAAGGTCTATCATTCTGGTGCCATAAAAATCAACAACTTCGAAGGCACAAATCCGAAGGTGGTGGACGGTCAAAGAATTAAACATTATATCTCGGGTAATACTATAAATGTTGAAACCAATGTTATTGAAACCGTAACCCCGGAGGAATACATAAGGGACACTTTCCGGAACGTTTCAGACTCTGAAAAGGAATAGGTATGTGGTACGGTAAGTAAACCGACTCCAAAACAGTTCTAATGGCATTTTTTCCATTTTGGAATATTTAAAAAAATAGAAAAATAAGAAGCAGTCCAGGAAGGACATGAGGGCTCCACGAGGGTGGAGGGCACGCCCCCTACCTCATGGGCACCTCGTGTGCTCTCCGGACTCCATTTTCTTGCACGTTACATATTTTGGTCGGTAAAAATTCATTATATAATCTCCCGAAGGTTTTAACTCCCGTATCACGCAAATATCCTCTATCTTTGTTTCGAGCTGTTTTTCTGACAGATCCAGGTCGTCATGTCGTCTTCAAGTGCCTCCAAGGACTAGTTCTTCGAGAAGGTCATCAACCCCTACCTCGCGGAAGTGCTGCAACACCCTCAAACCATTGAGATGCGTGAGGGGTTGTTGCACATCCGCGATGTTGAGGGACCAAGGAAGACCGGAAGCACAGAGGCAAGGCTCGAGACATTGGAGCAACAAGTTTTCAAGTGTCAGGAGATGGTGGAGCGTGGACTCGATTCCAATCCCATTATGATCACGGAGTTCACCAACAACCACAAGATGGACGTCAAGGACATTGGGGAGGCCATCTTCAAGCTTCATGAGAAAATCGAGCACCTCCAAGCCCAGATCTATGACCTGCAAAATCAAAACTGTGAGTATGAATATAGATTTAAGAGGATGAGTTTGGCTGCAGATTTGAGGTTTCAGGAGACTCGATCATCCTTCTATGATGGTGAGCCTATGCCTTGGAAGAGGGACGACAAGCCTACGCCATCAACAAAACCATCAACTCCTTCACCGGCAAAAGAGATATAATCACATGGGTATGGGCACTCCCCTTGGCAACTGCCAAGCTTGGGGGAGTGCCCCGGTATCGTATCACCATCACTTCTATCTTTACCGTTTTTCTTAGTTCGATCCTTTTGGTAATATCTTGATCTAGTAGAATAAAGTTTTAGTATGATCTAGTTGTGAGTTTTGCTTTATGATCCTTCTATGTAATCGAGTCCGTGAGCTATATATAATAAAGATTAGTGTTGAGTCCAGGGCTTGATTATCTTGCTATGATCTTGAGGGAATAAAATAAAAGAGAAAGAATAAAAAGGAAATAAAAGAGATCATATGGATCTTATGGAGAGTAATGATCTCACATATAAAAAGTATGATGAATAAAAGTTGTTGAGAGTTGACAAACATAGTTTTGGTCATCGTTGCAATTAATAGGAAGTAATAAAGAAAGAGAGGTCTTCACATATAAATATACTATCTTGGACATCTTTTATGATTGTGAGCACTCATTAAAATTTGACATGCTAAAGAGTTGATGTTGGACAAGGAAGACAACGTAATGGGTTATGTTTTCTTACATCTGAGATAAATTATATTGTCATGGATCATCCAACATGATTGAGCTTGCCTTTCCCCCTCATGCTAGCCAAATTCTTTGCACCAAGTAGAGATACTACTTGTGCTTCCAAACACCCTTAAACCAGTTTTGCCATGAGAGTCCACCATACCTACCTATGGATTGAGTAAGATCCTCCAAGTAAGTTGTCATCGGTGCAAGCAATAAAAATTGCTCTCTAAATATGTATGACTTATTAGTGTGAGAGAAAATAAGCTTTATACGATCGTGTGATATGGAAGAAATAAAAGCGACGGACTGCATAATAAAGGTCCATATCACAAGTGGCAATATAAAGTGACGTTATTTCACATTAAGATTTTGTGCACCCAACCATAAAAGCGCATGACAACCTTTGCTTCCCTCTGCGAAGGGCCTATCTTTTACTTTTATCTCCTACCTTACATAAGAGTCTTGGTGTTCCTCACCCTTCCTTTTTACGTTTTATCTTTTGGCAAGAACAACATGTTGGAACGATCCTGGTATATATGGCTAATTGGATGTGAGTTTTCATGAACTATTATTGTTGACATTACCCTTGAGGTAAAACGTTTGGAGGCAAAACTATAAGCCCCTATCCTTCTCTGTGTCCGACTAAAACTCCATACCCATAAGTATTGCGTGAGTGTTGGCAATTGTGAAAGACTATATGATAGTTGAGTATGTGGACTTGCTGAAAAGCTCTTATATTGACTCTTTCCTATGTTATGATAAATTGCAATTGCTCCAATGACTGAGATTATAGTTTGTTAGTTTTCAATGAAGTTTATGATTCATACTTGAAATTGTGATTGAATTGTTACTCTAGCATAAGAGATCATATGACAAGAATTATATAAGTTGCTGTTCTAAGAATGATCATAATGCCCTCATGTCCGTATTTTATTTTTATCGACACCTCTATCTTTAAACATGTGGACATATATTTCGATTTCGGCTTTCGCTTGAGGACAAGCGAGGTCTAAGCTTGGGGGAGTTGATATGTCAATTTTGCATCATGCTTTTATATCGATATTTATTGCATTATGGGCTGTTATTACACATTATGTCACAATACTTATGCCTATTCTTTCTTATTTTACAAGGTTTACATAAAGAGGGAGAATGCTGGCAGTTGGGAATCTGGGCTGGAAAAGGAGAAAATATTAGAGACCTATTCTGCACAGCTCCAAAAGTCCTGAAACTTCACAGAAGTCATTTTCAAAATATATAAAAAATACTAAGCGCAAGAAGTTCTGGAGGGGGGCCACACCCTGCCCACGAGGGTGGGGGCGCGCCCTAACCCCCTGGGCGCGCCCCCTGCCTCGTGGGCCCCCTGGTGGCCCTCCGATGCCCATATTCTGCTATATGGAGTCTTTCGATGAGGAAAAAAATCATAAGCCAGCTTTCGGGACGAGACTCCGCCGCCACGAGGCGGAACCTTGGCGGAATCAATCTAGGGCCCCGGCGGAGCTGTTCTGCCGGGGAAACTTCCCTCCGGGAGGGGGAAATCATCGCCATCGTTATCACCAATGATCGTCAATCTCCATCAACATCTTCACCAGCACCATCTCCTCTCAAACCATAGCTCATCTCTTGTATCCAATTCTTGTCTCTAAGTCCGGGATTGGTACCTATAGGTTGCTAGTAGTGTTGATTACTCCTTGTAGTTGATGCTAGTTGGTTTATTTGGTGGAAGATCATATGTTCAGATCCTATATGCATATTAATACTCCACTGATTATGAACATGAATATGCCTTGTGAGTAGTTACGTTTGTTCTTGGGGACACGGGAGAAGTCTTGCTATTAGTAGTCATGTGAATTTGGTATTCGTTCGATATTTTGATGAGATGTATGTTGTCTCTCCTCTAGTGGTGTTATGTGAACGTCGATTACATGACATTTCATCACTATTTGGGCAATAGGAAGGCATTGTGAAGTAATAAGTAGATGATGGGTTGCTAGAGTGACAGAAGCTTAAACCCTAGTTTATGCGTTGCTTCGTAAGGGGCTGGTTTGGATCCATATGTTTCATGCTATGGTTAGGTTTACCTTAATACTTTTGTTGTAGTTGCGGATGCTTGCAATAGAGGTTAATCATAAGTGGGATGCTTGTCCAAGTAAGGGCAGTACCCAAGCACCGGTCCACCCACATACCAAATTATCAAAGTACCGAACGCGAATCATATGAACGTGATGAAAACTAGCTTGACGATAATTCCCATGTGTCCTCGGGAGCGCTTTTCTCTATATAAGAATTTGTCCAGGCTTGTCCTTTGCTACAAAAAGGATTGGGCCACCTTGCTGCACTTTATTTACTTTTGTTACTTGTTGCTCGTTACAAATTATCTTATCACAAAACTATCTATCACCTATAATTTCAGTGCTTGTAGAGAATACCTTGCTGAAAACCGTTTATCATTTCCTTCTGCTCCTCATTGGGTTCGACACTCTTACTTATCGAAAGGACTATGATAGGTCCCCTATACTTGTGGGTCATCAAGATAGCGAGAGAGAGAGAGAGAGAGATGGCAGCGCGGGTGGGAACGAGGAGGGAGAGATCGAAGGAGAGGGGGTCGGCCTAGGGTTTAGGTGGGCTTCTGGTGGCTGGCTGCTGCTTGGCCTGAGTGGCATGCGGCTACAGGAGGCCCAAGAGGCAAGGCTGGGCTCTCCTTCTCTTAACCTCTCTTCGCATAAGAAAAAAATAAATAAAAACAGCACATAGATAAGAAAGAAAAGAAAGGGAGGTTAGGGGAAGGAGTTGGACACGCGGATAAATTTCCCGGACTCACAAAAATGTGCTCGTTCCAATAAAATTGGAGTGGGCAAGATTGCAAGGTTTAAATTCAAACTCATCCGAATTTAATCAAACGGTTTGAACGAGGACTAGGGTTTTGAAGTGCCAAAAATGTTGAGAATTTAGGTGGAGCTCGGGAAAGTGACGAAAGAATTTACAGGAAAAGTTTGGGGACCAAACTTGAAGCGGAAAAAGGCATGTGATTATTTGCAAGTGTGTTTATGGGTGATTCTGAAAATTAACAGAATATTTATTATAGCTCCCTAAATATTGGGAGGATATGTTTTAAAGAGAATTTCACCATGTGAATTTTCCTCGATTTAAATAGATCAACGATCTATGCAATTTATTTAGTTGAGTTTTTTAAAAAGGGTGCAAGATGACATGATGCAAAGATGAATGCAACGAACCAAACAAATCACACGACGAATCTCGGAAAAACAAGGAAGGCATCTGGAGCACCGGTCTTGGGGCGTCACAGAAGATTCAATAAACAAGCCTATGGTGTTGCCAAGATTTCGTCAACACGGTGGCACGATCGTCTAGGACATGCTTATTTTTCTCTAGTTGAAAGATTGCTTAGGAAAAATAAGCTCCCGTTTGTTGGTGAGCGTCATGTTGAAACTATTTGTGATTCATGTGAACGAGCTAAGAGTCATCAGTTACCTTACCCTATATCTACTAGTGTCTCCACACAACCCTTGCAATTAATCTTTTTTGATGTTTGGGGTCCTGCCCCTAGTTCTGTGGGTAGACACACCTATTATGTGAGTTTTATCGATGACTACAACAAATTCTCTTGGATCTATCTTCTTAAAAAGAGATCAGATGTTTTCCAAGTCTTTAAAAATTTGCAAGCTCTTGTTGAACGCAAGTTTAATAGCAAAATTATTGATGTTCAATCCGACTGGGGGGGAGTACGAGAAACTAAACTCCTTCTTCCAAACTCTTGGCATCTCACACCATGTGTCATGCCCCCACGCTCACCAACAAAACAGTTCGGCTGAGCGCAAGCATCGCCACATTGTTGAGGTTGGACTTGCCCTCTTAGCAGGAGCTTCCATGCCGCTCAAGTTTTGGGATGAAGCGTTCCTCACTGTCGTGCATATTATCAATATGCTTCCTAGTCATGTCATTAACAATGAAACACCACTAGAACGCCTTCTCCACACCAAACCCAACTATAAGTCTCTCCGTGTGTTCGGATGTGCCTGTTGGCCTAATCTGCGTCCATACAATAATCGCAAACTTATGTTTTGCTCCACACAATGCATGTTCATTGGATATAGTGCCCAACACAAAGGAGTCAAACGCCTAGACGTCTCTACAGGCTGTGTCTATATATCTCGTGATGTTGTCTTTGACGAAACTAAGTTTCCTTTTGCTGATCTCCATCCAAACGCCGGTGCACTCCTTCGCAAAGAAATTCTCCTATTGCCTTCACATCTCACCGGTCTTGATCAAGGGGGAAACAATATTGATGATCAACTATTGACTAATCCTACTAATAGTGTGCATGAGCATTGTGATGATACAGGAGCAAACAATGAAGAAAATCACAAAAATGCAGCTCAGAATGATGAAAATGGTGCAAGGTTTGGGCCTCATTTTATGTGTCCCGAATCAGGAGGCAGATCCTCCCCGGGATCAGCTCCAGGGCAAAGAATCCGATCCTCCTCGGGATATGTTGCCGCAGACGGACCAGGCGGACCAGGCGCACGCGCCGCTGCCTCTGATCCCGCTGGCGACACGCGGTGTCCTCCCACTCGCCGTGATGCGGCCCCAGCCTCGTGCCAACCATCATCTGACATGTGGCAGCGTGCCGCTGGTGCAGGCGACACCCGATTCGGCGGCCAGCCTGTCTGCTACGGGAGGCGAGGCCCAATCGGCTCCACCGATGTGGGCCACAGTACAGGCACAGAATCTCGCGTCAATCCCCTGTGCACCCGACAGGCGCGGACTCCCGTGTGGATCCGCCTGCACGCCCAACAGGCGTGGACTCTGGATCAGATTCGCCATCATTGGAGAATGATGGGCCGGCCCACAGGTCGGGATCTTCTGTGGATCAGGCCAGTACAGAGGCGCGGCTATTGGACGCAGAAAATCCTCACGCGGCGGACGCAGAGAATCTCTCCTCGAGATCTGCTGCGGCTGATACTTCTGTGCTGCCTACGGGATCCTCTGTGGCCACAGAATTGCTCACTTCGTCACCTCGGCATACACGTCTACATAAAGGGGTAACGAAACCTGTCAATTACAAGCACATAACCAAGTATGGAATGATTTGCTCTACAGGTGAACCTACAATAGTTCAAGAGGCCCTTGGTGATGAAAAATGGAAGAAAGCCATGACTGAAGAGTACATAACACTTAAGAAAAATAACACATGGCACTTGGTTCCTCCACAGCAAGGTAAAAATTTAATTGACTGCAAGTGAGTATTTAGGATTAAAAGAAAATCCGATGGAACCATTGATCGGTACAAGGCTAGGCTGGTTGCAAAAGGCTTCAAACAGCAAAATGGTATAGACTATGAAGACACCTTTAGTCCAGTAGTAAAATTTGCTACTATTCGTCTTGTCTTGTCCATTGCTATTTCCAGGGGTTGAGTCTCAGACAACTTGATGTACAGAACGTGTTCCTCCATGGTGTTCTGGAAGAGGAGGTATATATGAAACAACCTCCTGGGTTTGAAAATAAAAGTGCTCCCACTCATGTCTGCAAACTTGATAAAGCATTGTATGGGTTGAAGCAAGCCCCAAGAGCCTGGTATTCCCGTCTCTGCCATAAAATGCAAGCACTCGGTTTTGTTCCTTCTAAATCTGACACCTCATTGTTCATTTACAACAAGTCCAACACATGCATGTTTGTTTTCATTTATGTTGATGATATCATTGTGACAAGCTCATCTAATGAAGCAATTCAAGGACTGTTGAGAGACTTGGGTGCAGAGTTTGCCTTGAAGGATCTTGGAGACTTGTATTTCTTTCTTGGAATTGAGGTGAAGAGACACAAGGATGGATTGCATCTCTCTCAGGAAAAGTATGCAATTGATCTAGTAAAAAAGGCTGGCTTGCAAGGTTGTAAACCCTCATCCACTCCTTTATCTAGCTCAGAAAAATTGTCTCTTACAGAAGGAACACTACTAAGTCAAGAGGACAGCACAAAATATAGGAGTATGGTAGGAGCTTTGCAGTATCTCACTCTTACTAGGCCTGGCATTTCTTTTGCTGTCAACAAAGTATGTCAATTCCTTCATGCACCCACTACTGTTCATTTGATTGCTGCTAAACGTATAGTAAGATATGTCAAGAACACTTTGGGTGTTGGCTTAAACTTCAATAGATCACCCTCTACTGTTGTCAGTGCCTTCTCTGACTCTGATTGGGCAGGATGTCTGGATGACAGAAGATCAACTGGTGGGTTTGCAGTTTTCTTTGGACCTAATTTGATATCATGGTGTGCACGAAAGCAGGCTACTGTCTCTAGGTCAAGCACAGAGGCAGAATACAAGGCATTAGCAAATGCCACAACAGAAATCATATGGGTCCAATCTATGTTAAAGGAGTTAGGTGTAAAAGTCCAACAAGCTTCTTGTTTATGGTGTGACAATCTTGGTGCAACCTATTTATCTGCAAACCCAGTCTTCCATGCCAGAACAAAGCATATTGAAATTGATTTCCATTTTTTGAGAGAAAGAGTTGCTCAGAAAGAACTTGATATTCGGTTTATACACTCCCAGGACCAACTGGCAGATGGATTCACCAAGGCGTTGCCTGTACGGAGTTTTGAAAACTTCAGATCTAATCTCAACTTAACTAAGTTGTAATTAAGGGAGGGTGTTAAACCAGGTGCATATATTCTGTCACGTATGGTTTAGGTAGAGGATATCTTGCGCATGAGATAAGTTCAGGAGGTAGTTTAGACTAGATCTTCTTGTTGTAACTAAACCTATCTCCTCCTCTTTCTTTCTCTCCAAGATGTATCCTCTCAACCAAATCATTTATGCGTTGTCAGGGTTATTGCGCCCCTGCTATATAACATGCAACACGACGCCCAAGCTAGGGTAAGACGTTTCTGCCAGTCGCACAGGCCGGACGAGAACGGTGTTTGTGCACTGTTACCTTTCTGAAGGCGTCGTTTTGGAGAACCTTCTTCGAAGTCTACGTGTCATCACCACTGGTCGTGCTCTTGCTGCTGCGGATTTCTATTTGCTTCGGCGGTGTCTTCATTTTACTTTGACTGTGTGTATCCTTGATGTTTGGACTTAATCTAAGCATTATGTTGTTGCAGAGCCTGGATGTATTTGGTACTATCTTGATATTAATATATCTCCTTTATTTATCAAAAAAGAAAAGAACAACAATCATTCATGAAGAGGCAACAAAAAGTGGGGTCGATCGACTTTGCGTCGCCATCTCACGGTGACCATTACCGGGGCAATTGAAAAGTATATAATTTTCATTTTTTTCAAAAATATTTACGCTTCTCTTTGTTTTTTTAATACGGTACAGACGCAAGCGCTCATATACACGTGTATACACTCATCCCTATGAACGCGCGCACACACACACTCTATCCCTATGAGCATCTCCGAAAGACTGAGCCAACATATCATCTTGGAATTTACGAAGCCACCGTAGGTACCTTGCCGTCGACGGAAACGTCTCCACCCACTAAATGCGCATCATCGAAAATTCTAAAATAAATTTAGAAAATAAATGTGAGCGACAGGACTTGAATCCTGATGGGCTGAGGATACCATAATCCCTCTAACTATCCAACCACAGGTTGGTCCGCACGCCAAATATTGTTGAGGAAGTCCTGGCGCCAAATATTATGGACAGGGAACGCCCTGGCCCTAAACAATGAATAGACCAGAGCCGTCGCCATTGCTGAGTGCTGACTACTGGAAGAGAAAAGAACGCAAGAAAACAAATTAAGCCCACGAGATAACAAGACGGAGAAATGAAGAATCCCTGCACTGCACACCTCTCGCTCCCAATATCCCACCGGTCTCCCTCCGATAACATCTATTCGCCTCCTTCCCTATCCCCCTGCTCTACTATTCGAGTTGAGATCTTTCTCCCCTCCGGCTACTCCTCCGCCCTCCAACCTTGCTCACTCACCTTGCCAGTAGGCTGCACCCCAGCCTGCCTCTCGTTGAAGAGGGAGATCGATGGCGAGCAGCGTGGAAGGAGGAGGGGACGCAGGGGAAGGGGAGTGGCTCAAGGTGGCCGAGCTGAAGGCCATGGCGGAGGCCCAGGACCCGCATGTCAAGGTACACACGCAGCCGATAGCTCTTTGACAGATGAATCGTCGATTAACTGTTAATTCTTCTTTGATTTCCCACAAAAAAAACTTCTTCTTTGATGCTCTGCTTTACGAGAGGATTTCTCTGCTGTCTTAGTTTACTGTCGATGATGCGCAATTAACCGTAGTTACTAAAGAAATGTGCAATTGATCTAGTGGTCTGGTTTGCTTTCCCCGCCCGGCCTCGTCGATCTGTTCCTCGTGACCGGTCAGTTTTCATGTTTCCACCGTCTAGGGTACAGCTACACTGCTATACTACAGAAGTAGTAGTATTAATTAGTTAGTTTAGAGCGGCAACTTGCCCCCCTTCTACAGCAACATATACTGCTGAAGGGACATCTATTAATGCTAATATGATACCAAATACACTTGGACTTTACCCATGACATGTACCGCTAAAATGTTGGTGTCGTAGTACTCTATTTCTAAATATAAATCTTTTTAAAGATTTTAATGTGGACTACATACGAAGCTAAATGATTAAATCTACACTCTAAAATATGCCTATATACATCTGCATATAATCTTCGTTAAAATCTCTAAAAAACTTATATTTAAAAACGGTGGAAATAATATAATTACTTTTTTGTAAGAATAGTAAAGAGAAGTCAACCGGTAGCTATAGCAACATAACTACTCGTTGAGATCTCTGGGATCATGGCATGGATAAATTAGACTAAGGCCATGTTTGGCAGGCGTCCACTCCCCGCTTTCCAACTCCCAGCTCCATCCAAAAACGAAGCGCACGGAGCGGCACTTTTGCAGCTCTGAAAAAGTGGCCTACAAGCCGCTCCGCTCCGCGTTGGGAGAGGCATGGAGTCAGCGTTCGGTGCCACTCCGCAGCTCCTCCCGCACCTCCAGGAGCTGAGCTGTGGAGCGGAGGCCTGCCGAACAGGCACTAAGCTAGCTGATGGGTTAACAAACTGATCAATATCGTTGACTAATCATATACTACTGGTAAAAGAAGATATGAGCAGGCTGTATACCTGGCCATACCTCGGGCCGGGCCGGGCCTCGCCAAGCCCGGCGCAAAAAACCTAGGCCCGGGCCCGGCCCGGCCCGGCCACCGGGCCTGTTTTTTGGGCCCAAGCCCGGCCCGAACATATAAAAGCTCGCCGGGCTCCGGGCCAGCCTGGCCCGACTTTCAGAAAAGTGCAAAAATGACGGGCCCGGCCATCGGGCTCAAAATCTAGGCCCGAGCCCGGCCCGGGAGCAGCGTCGGGCCAGGCCGGGTCGGGCTTTTTCGAGCCGGGTCGGGCTTCCCATGGCCAGGTATAGCAGGCTGTGTACCACCTCACATCTACCAGGCCACCTGAAGCATGGCCCTTATAGTTTTCCATCAGAGATAATTGCATCTATAGTCCTCGTAGTTGTTGGCGACGTCCAACTTAGTCCTGCAACTTGCGTATTGCTTTAATACGGTCTCGATGCATGAAAATACGTGGTCAATATGATCCCTGAGATTGAAACAACAGTCCTAGCTCTACACATTGCATACGTATGTCGTATTTACGTAGGAGACATGTGGGCCAAGAAAAAAAAGCAACCCACCAGAACAAAACGTGGGCCATGACGTCTGTCAGTGGGCCAAGAAATAAGAGGGAAAAAGGGGCAGCCCCTGGGATTCGAACACGCACACCGTAGCACATACTTGCGCGAGCAAGCCACCGTAACAAGCACATGATATTGTACGTAACGGGATGCAAAATTTATTAGTATGTGCGTTCTTGTCTTTTAGAAAAAATTGTGAATTTATAGAATGTTTATGAGTTTTTTTAATGCGTTCATCGATTCAAAAAATGTTCTAGCTAAAAAAAATAAAGGTTCGTATCTAAAAGGAATGTCCATGATTTTGTAAAAATATATTTGAAACAATGTACGGGAATTTTTAAAAATTCCAAAAAAGGTCCGTCGCAAACAAAAACTGTTTCAGAATACGAAAATTTGTTCCAAAATTTCAAGAAATGTTCGCCTATGCATAAAAACTTGTTGACGAGTTCTAAAACAATGTACGCAATTTCAAAAAATGCTCGTGAATTCAAAACATAGTCACAAATTTTTAACAAAAATCATCATTTTAAAAATATTCGCATTTTCAGTAAACAAATGGATTTTTACTACCTAAAAAATTCCATAATTGTATGTATATGCACAACATTTTCAAAATTGTATAGTAGCACAATATCACTGTGCAATATTTCATCAATATATGTGCTTGTATGTGACAGATACAAAAAAGATGAATACATGAAAAAGGACTTCTTGAAAAAATATTCATCAAAAACACTAACATTATTTTAAATTCTGGATCATTTTTTAGAAAAGGGGGAATTTTTTTGTATTGCTGTAGAAAATTTAAAATTCAGAAGAAGAATTTATAACCGGGAACAATTTGAAAATCCGAAAATTAAAAAATGCAAATGAAAACATTTTTCAAAACTTCTAATAGTTTTTTTATACTGTGACCAAAATTTGAAACTTCAAACTATTTTCGTAAAATCTGATTCGTTAAAAAAATTCTGAACTAGTTTTGAAAGCGTTAACAAATGTTGAATACTTTAAACATTATTTTACAATTTATACTAAACAGAAAAGGAGGAAAAGAAAAAATAAAAAGAAAAGAAACTATGGTTTAAAACCATGCGCAAAAAAATACTACTGTTTTCGCAAAAATAAAAATACTACTGCCAGCTTAATTCGCTAGCACACGCGTTTTCAAAAAATGTGTCTGGGCCTGCTATAGCGGAATGGACAATGATGTTTATATATAAAGCAGTTCATCATGATTTTGTCCCTACAATGCCCTTAGTGTGGTGACTTCCGCGCGCAATTTTTTGCTGGGGGTCGCGGGTTCGAAACTTGGCTGCATGCATTCTTCAAATTCTGTTCGCACTTTTTATATTCCTGTACATTGTTTTGAATATTTTTTATAAAATTGTGGACATATTTTGTAGAAACGAACCATTATTTTTAATCTTGAACATTTTTTTAGTCGACGAACGTTTAAAGAAAACTCATGAACATTTTATAAATTCACGATTTTTTTAAAAGCCAAGAACGCACATACTAATGCAGTACGCATCACGTCATATAATAGATTACGCGCTTGTCCCGGTGGCTTGCTCGCGCAGATATGTGCCACGGTGTGCAGGTTAGAATACCAGAGCCCGCGCTATTTTTCCCTTTTTCCCGCTTTTTTCACTGTCCACTGTCATATGGGCCATATACAGACGTCACGGCCCACGTTTTGTTCAGGCGGCTTGCGTTTTTTTTTCTCAGCTCACGTGTTACCTACGCAAATACGATATACGTATGCAACGTGTACAGTCAGGACTGTTGTTTCAACCTTAGAGGCCGTATTGACCACGTATTTTCATGTACCGAGACCGTATTGAAGCAATACGCAAGTTTCAGGACCAAGTTGGACGTCGCCAGCGACTACAAGGACTATAGATGCAATTATCTTTTTTCCATCACAACGGAATATGCTCGATCACGAAAAAAAAGGGTAAACAAGCTTTCTTCGATTGACCAAGTGAACACGGTTGATCTAGCTAAAATAAACCATGATGCATTAGCTGGGGCTGAGCAGCTGAGATGCTTCGAGGATTTGTGCATTAATCGATCGATGTAGGTGTCAAAAGTGTCCAAACGAGCAAGATTGTAAATTAAATACTCCCTCCGTCCCATAATATAAGAACGTTTTTTGCACTATATTAGTGTCAAAAACGTTTTTATATTATGAGACAGAGGGAGTATCTTACAATATCATGGAAGGCCGACCTGAGATTTATGAGGACCAGAAGTACTTTACGCAGTACTTGCGGCACTGAAACTTCTCGGTTGATTGGGAATTTGTTTTTCCAAGTCAATGATTTTAACCTTTTGAATCTATATCCAACATCAGTCTCGAGCAAAATTACCACATTTTCCAAATTGCATGCATTTTTAGTTTGAGAGGAATCCATACTACAACACTTGACTCTTTCATTTGTCCAAGATTCAACCCTAACTATCAAAATTGGCTGGGAATCAACCCTCCCCTCTACTCAATCCGGTTTTCATTGAGTAGGAATTGTTTTGACCTGTTGACCGGCCACCTCCCCTTGAATTAAATTTTGACAAAAAAAAGAATGTGTCCAGATTTTTATTAAACAGATTCTGTAAAAATCAGCACAAATATAGTGATCATTCTAGGAACTGTTCATAATTTTTCAAACATATTTAAAAATATAATTAAATTACATTTTCAGCAATTGTTTGGTTACATTTTGACAAAAAATTACAAGTGTCCAGCAAAAATTAAATCTATTTTCTAAAATCAACACTAATATAGTGAGCATTTTGGGAAGTTTCACCTATTTTTCCAAACAGAATTTATAATACACTTAAATTATATTTTCAGCCCCTTTCCGGTCAAATTTTGACCCAAAAACTGTCCAAAAAGAATTGAAAAAATGTCGCGAAATCACCATTCATATAGTGATCATTCTGGAAAAATTTCACACTTCTCTTATATATCTACACATATTTAAAAATACACTTAAATTGCATTTTAAGCCCCTTTTGGGTAAAAGTTTGACCAAAAAATGAAAGTCTCAATACAAAATTGAAAATATTATAAAATCAACACTAATATAGTGACCATTCTGGAAAGTTTCAAACATTTTTGCTGAACAGAATTAAGAATTCCCATAAAATTTGACCAAAAAAGAAACTGAAAATGTAATGTAAGTGTTTTTTCAGAACTGTAAGAAACTTTCCCAGAATGATCACTACATTACTGTAAATTTTTGACCAAAATTATACTAGTGTGTAGATTTCTTTTTAAAAATACTGTAAACCCAACACTAATATATTGATCATTCTGAGAAGTTCTTCGAATATTTTTGCCTAACAGAATTAAGAATGCCCTCAAAATTTGAACAAAAAAGGGAGCGGAAATGTATTTTGAAATCTGTTTGGGACAATGTGTGAAACTTCCCCAGAATGATCATAAAATTAGTATTGATTTTACAGGATTTTTCAAAAAAAATTGGACTCTTTCATTCTTTTTTTGGTCTAAAAAATGGGCTGAAAATGTAAATTTAGTGGGTTTGCTTATGTAGCTGCTGCCTGGGATGCCAGCTGGTCGGTCAATCGGCCCAAATCAGGGCTACTTAGAGAAAATCAGTTTGAGGAAAGGTGACGGTTGATTCATAGCTACTTTTGACAGTTCAGGGTTGAATCTTAGACGAATGGAAGAGTTAAAGATTGCAATATAAACTGGCTTCTTTAGTTTCAGAAAACGGTCTGCTAATGTAGGCCTGACAGCTGCTTTAGAATGGCAAACCCGTGGAAGCAAGTAATTCTGGTGCTGAACTGCAGGAGGTGGACAACATGACGCTGCGGAGGTTCCTGCGCGCGCGCGACCACGACGTGGGCAAGGCCTCGGCGATGCTGCTCAAGTTCGTGGCGTGGAGGCGGGAGGCCGTGCCGGGCGGCGTCGGCGGCGTGATGCCGGCCGATCTGGTGCGGACGGAGCTGTCGCAGGACAAGGCCCGCATGGGCGGCGTCGACCGCGCCGGCCGCCCCGTCCTGCTCGTCTTCCCCGCCAGGCACTTGTCCGCCGACCGCGACATGGCGGAGCACAAGCGTGCGTGCACGCACATGCTGCAGATGATCCCAAGCTATCTGCCAATGCAATGAAACTTGATCATATCATGCATTTTCGACTCTTTTTTGCAGGACTTGTCGTGTACCTGCTGGACAGGATCAGTGCCAGGATCCCGCGGGGGCAGGACAAGTTCATGTGCATCGTGGACCTCAAGGGGTGGGGGTACCCCAACTCCGACGTGCGCGCCTACATCGCCGCCATCGAGATCATGCAGGGCTACTACCCGGAGCGGCTGGGCAAGGCGCTCATGGTCCACGTGCCCTACATCTTCATGAAGGCCTGGAAGATGGTCTACCCCTTCATCGACACCAACACCAGGGACAAGGTGCGTGTATCCATGTTCAAACAATTACTAGTAGTAAAAATGCCAACGTTGCTCTGCTTCTGCTTGCTTAACTGTTTGCGCGCGCATGCAGTTCGTGTTCGTGGACGACAAGAACTTGGAGGAGACTCTGCGGCGGGAGATGGACGAGAGCCAGGTGCCGGAGATGTACGGCGGGAAGCTGCCCACTGTCCCCCTCACCGACGATTAGCTAGCTACAACGTACGATCGATCCATGTACCTAGTACCGAGACAAACAATGGTCTCCTGTAGATGTAATTGGGGGAGAGATACGCTACTAGCTCGCACCGTCACTGTCTGTTTTGTAGGATAATTTCTCATCAAATCCGTTTTTTAGAAAGAAGGCTCGAGACAAAGCGCTTTCAAATTAATGAAGTCATCCCTGACCGGTCAGGGAGTAAATTGCAGGAAACCACCACATTCATGGACCCTAAATCAAAAACCACCAGTTTACGTGTTTTTTTAGAAACCCATAAGTATTGTGCTGACAGTTTGGCAAAAACACTGAACGATCGATTAGCACCTGTTGACGTCAAATCTGACCGGTGGGTCCCATCGATGGTGCCATGTAGGCAACATTTGGTTCATGAATTGTGAGGCTAAGGAACCCAAGGCATTACCAGATGAAATTGACCAAACCAATCAAAAATATAGTTCTCATTGTATGACAGAACATGACGTCATGGATGTGGCCTACTTCCATGGCGGTCGAAAATTCATCATTGATGGTGCTGAAATTGTCATAGAAGTGCCCACACATGGCCCGCTTAACTTATATGACAGAGTTGGTTACAGTTCTATGTCCGTTTTTTAGGTTCCGTCATAGATTGTGTCAACCTCTCCTGGAAGTACACATACAGTAATGCTATACCGAGGGACAGTTACAGGGTTTTACGGGGTGAGTTTCAGGTGGCAAATCGTGATTGGATTAAGGGGAGTGAGGGGCCCCACCCACCTGAAAATCGAGGGGGGGGGGCAATGTTTAGTTGGTTAGGAAGGAGCCCATAGGAGCATGTAAAACCCCATACATCTAGCATTTTTGGTGCACATATACATGCCTATTTTTTTCTCGTCAAGTCATTTCGTCATAGATATCACTATATGTTGTAGTGATGATTGATGAAATTCACTGAAAAGCAATTAGTCTCTCCTAAATAAAAATAAAAATATGCCGTGCACCTCATTGATAACAACGAGACAATATTACTATTTAGAACAAAATGAAAATCATGCAAGAAGTTCAAAATACGGAAGGACACTATTAAAGAGTTATTTGTGGTTTGTCCTCACTCCTTTAATAGTACTTCAAAATTTATCCAAGTTTCGCAACAATTATGTTATGTTCAAATTGCTACACTACACAAATAATAGATTACTACACTACATAAATAGCTAGTTAATGCATAATAGTATTGTTAGTGTGAACATATCAACATGGACTTGAGTGCACTCAAACAAAGAAACCATATGCAGATAAGAAATATGCTTGTCTTTTATTTCCAAATTAAAACTAGTACAGGTCCGGTTTGCACACGGTAGTGCATGACACTTTATTTGTCGCCACTACATCAATCGAACCATCAACTGATCAACGGCGAACAATCTATCTAGTATTACAGCTCTAGTCAGTTACCAACAATGCCACCAAATGAGTCGGTGATGGTGGAGCGATATTGTGAGACATACGCACCGCACACCGCCGGTAGTGTTTGCAAGACAAACATCCTTATTGCCTCAAATGGAGGTTGGATGGAGCCCTGGCCCGACGGGTATTGTTGTTGAGGTAGCTTGAAGGTGCCCACACCCCACGAGTATTGTTGTTGTTATTGTTGATGATGATGATGCAAAATAATGGCATGAACGACAGTATTGATGGCCAGGCATCATGACTGCTCAGGGAGCTGCATGAACTGCTCACAACACTCTTTCCGCATCACCGCGCAAACATTTTCCTGCAACCCATCCCCCCCCCCCCCCCCCCCCCCCCCCCCCCCCCCCCGCACGCCCTTGCATATTTACTAAAGGATATTTTTAGAGGTTAGAAGTCGATGAGGGGAGTGCATGATGAGGCGTTTACGTTCGCGTCACACCAGATGTGATGGAAGTCGGCGTAGTCGGTGATGTTGTACAACGTTTACGTCCTTGTCACACCGCTAATATGTTTGAAGATGTTTCACAAAGTTTAGTGAGTATATGTTGTCTATCTCATGTTATGTACATCTACAATCTACGGAACGTATTAGTGCTTATATTTACACATTGTGTAACTAAATATCGAATAGTTGCAGTTCTCGGTACACAATGTGAAGCACTCTCCCCGTAAAGAAATATAAGAGCATTTAGATCAACACGGAAGAAGTAATAAAGTAATGCGGTGTGACCGGGCTTCCACGAAGTGCTACCTGCCATGAACAATGTGGGGTAAATAATTTCAAAAAAATTAATTTAGCATTTTGATCACTACTTTACAGAGGGAATAATATTAACTATGTTGGAACGAGACGAAAGTTCTTCGGAAACAAGACCAATAGCAGCCGGCTTACGAGAAGTCAAACTTGCATCCGTGCTACAAAAATCTCCACGAGAATGGAACGCAGGAAAACAAATGCACCCGACGCCACGACAAGCAGAGGAACGGAGAATCACTGCATACTCTCCTCTGGCTTATATTCCACCGGTCAAACACGTGTGCATACTAGTAGTAGCTTGCCACTCCCTTTCTATCCTGCATTTCTCCTCCTGCACAGCCAGTGACGAGACAGGCACAGACTCCCCGCTATACGAGTGCTCACGGTGCCAGTTAGAAGGACAGGAGCCGGGAGGAGAGGAGACCGATGGCGAGCAGCGTGGGGGGAGATGCCGGGGAAGGGGAGTGGCTCAAGGTCGCCGAGCTGAGGGCCATGGCGGGAGCCCAGGACCCGCATGTCAAGGTACGCTCCTTCCTTCATCTTCGTCGCTGTCGTACGTCCTCCTTTCGAGAGATGGACTGTGGATGCGTATGCACGCTCGACGGTTTGTCACCGGCGATCGATATGCAACTAACCAGAAATCCCCGGCCGCTTTGCATGCTTAAGCTGTGTTCGGCAATGCTCCGCTCCTTTCTCAGGAGCAGAGCAGGTGAAGCACCCATTTGGCCGCTCATCAAAATTTCACTGTATGCCGCTCTGCTTCGCTCAGGAGTTACGGAGAGGAGAGATTCCGAACGGCCTCTTAATTTTAGTAGGTTGCGAGCAGAACGCAAACAACCGATTTTCTTTTTTTGATACCGAGACGAAAGTATCGGTAGCATATATGAGTACGTTATACGGCTGGTAACCTGTCACTTTCATTGGTCAATAAGGTATACGGAGGAACTCCCTGCCCTGCTTGAACTACCTCGTGATCATGCAAAAATTCTGCCTGGGTTTGGGTGGCGTCCGCTTGATGATGGAATTATCAAAATCGATACACACGATGCCATCTTTTCTGATCTGTGGAAGGGAGGGGTGGACCGTGGACGGCGTTGCTCGTTCTGCTTCGTCGTTTATTGCTGCATGGAGCAAGCCTTACGAGGATGTTACCGACCCGCTAATCATAGAGACCTTATCCTTCTGTGATGGCGTTCGTCTAGCAAGCATCCACGGTTTTAGTCATGTGACCGTGGAGTCAGATTGCCTGGAGCTAGTTAATCTCTGGCACACTAGGTGACTGTCACGCTCGATGTAGCGTCTCTTTTAGATGAAATAGGAGAGCGTATACCTCAGTCTATTTCTTTTTTCCTTTCAGCATGTAATTTGTACTGCTAACCTCCCGGCTTACCTCTGTGCGAAGTTTGCTTGCACTCCAGATGTGTCCGAGAATTGGCTACATGTTACACCCAGTTTTCTGAACAGTAGCCTCACGGCTGACTGTCCCAGGGCTGTTTTTGTTGAATAAAGCTCTTCAAGTTTGCCCGCAAAAAAATAAGGTATACAGAGCATCTCGGTAGCAGTTCGTTGTATGAACAGATCATGGGGGATTCATCTTAACAAATTGATCCTTAACTGAACAACCAGATGCTCCAGAAAAAGTGATGGGAACAGGCGTATCGTACTCGTAGCTCAACTTTAGCTAGCAGAGCCATGTGGCCACGTGAAGCAAGGGCGCCGCGCCGACCCTACTGTTTTTCGAGTAAATAGGCAAAAACTATCACAGTTGAGACAACTTTTTTTCCCAGAACTACCACTTCCAATTTTTTTTGCCAAAACTTACCAATTTTGTGTTGTTTTTTTCTTCTAAAAACTATCGTATTTTGTTGATGGCCGATTGACCTCAAACTATCGTATTTTGTCAGCTCAATGGTGGTTATGACATATATGGCCCACCCTTTAGGACCGACGTAGCACAAAGCCACAAAGTCAACCCCATTGAGCTGCATTGTAATGTTGACCGTTATGACATGTGGGACCCACACGCTATTTTCAAGGAGGGGGGTGGAGGGGGGCGCTCGCGCGCACGCACTAGGCGAAGCACTTTCAGTTTGTGCGTTCGGTTAACCAACCGCTCGCACGGATGCAGGAGGCGAGGCTAGGTTTAGCAATAATCCTACATCTACGTATCCACTACGTAACCTTACGTAATCTTCCTAATATAATTCTCTCTTCCCCCCTTGATTTTTGCGGGATGGGGCCGTGCCATTTTCTCTTCCAATCAGAGCATGCCAAACCAACTCTTACGTAGCTTTACGATGAATCTCTACCCCGGCTGCCTCCAGCCCCGAACACGTGGCGCGTGCTCTGCCTCGCAGGGTGGCCGTCCCTCGTGGGCCAGCACGGGTTCCTCTTCGCGGTGCCACTGCGTCGACTCTTCGCGGACGCTTCCCCTTTCCCGGGCCCGGATGTCAGGGAGCTTGGCGCCGAGGGCATCCCTGCGAAGAGCGTCTCCATGGTGGACGTGTATTACAGGCCTCGTGTTGTCCCATGTGGTGGAGATGACCGTGTCACTGCCATGGTTCCTTAGCTCACAGCTCTGCGTCGAGGTCATGGATTACAAGAAGCTGGCGCCGGTGGCGGTTGCGTTCTCTTCGGCGGAGGTCGAGCTGAGCTGGTTGGTCGTCAACCCCGCCCGCGGCCAAGCGATGAAGGTGTCTAGCAGGCATGCAGTCGCCTTGGCCCGGCAATGGTACGCCGGTGAGATGTTGGTGCGGTTCGCGATGGTGCTGGGCAGCTGCAACTTCAAGATCACCGTGACTTGATCCGAAGAGGCCAGACACGTCAGCAAGGTCAGCCTCGCAGTGGAGAATGCCCACGGCGCTGTCGTCTACAAGCTGCCCGAGGAAATTTCCCATAGATAAAATGTTTCGAGAGAGAAAATGGTTGATGCCGACATGGGTCCCACCTATAATAGTGGCTGAATAACGGTCAAAGTTAACGGAGTTGACATTTTATGCCGTGTTAGCCCTGACAAGTGGGGCCAGCATGTCATAAACGATTCTAAGATGCCCAAACCCGTACCCAACTCGAAGGAGTATGTTTTAGCAAAAAGTTAGCGCAAAATTGGTAGGCTTTGACAAAAAAAATGTAAAGAGATAGTTCTAGGGAAGGTTGCCCCAATCGTGATAGTATCACTCACGATAACTATCCAAGTAAGCATACAGCGGATCGAATAAGCTCGAATCACCGAGACACGTGGCGCAGAGTAATACTACATCTACAAAGGTTTACTTAAAAAAATTACATATAAACTGATGTGGATGATTGTGATTGGTAATAGAGAGGGGTGAGGGTTCACCCCACTTAAATTTAGGGGATAGAGACTCTTATAGGGTGTTTGTTTCCAGGGATTTATTGGCCTAGGGACTTAAAAAAAGTCCCTATGAATCCCATCTAAACCAAACAGGAGGGACTTATAGGGACTTAAAGTGGGCATTTAGGACTTATGAAATAAGACTTTCAAGAAGGGACTTATAGAGACTTATAATTGTAATATGATCTTATAGAGACTTATAAGTCCCAGGAACCAAACAGGTAGAGATTTTTTAGGGATGTGGGACTTATAAGTTGGGACTAAAAAAAGTCCTACAACTTATGAATCAAACATGGCCTTAGTTTGAAAGGTTAGTAAACCTTTGTAGATTCTTTGGAGGTCAATGCTCGCAGCTAGAAGAACTCAGTACAGTATTAACTTAGTTAATTCCATTCAGTATTTTACCTGATCGAATATACTGACGCGTACGTGCAGGAGGTGGACAACCTGACGCTCCGGAGGTTCCTGCGCGCGCGTGGCCACGACGTGGGCAAGGCCTCGGCGATGCTGCTCAAGTTCATGGCGTGGAGGCGGGAGGCCGTGCCGGGGGGCGTCGGCGCCGTCATGCCGGCGGAGCTGGTGCGGGCGGAGCCGTCGCGCGAGTTGGCCTCCATGGGCGGGGTCGACCGCGCAGGCCGCCCCGTCCTGCTCGCCTTCCCGGCCAAGCACTTCTCCGCCAACCGGGACATGGCCGGCTTCAAGCGTACGCACATCGACCCCGCCTTCACCCCCATGGCCTCCGATCTTCGCTTGCTAACGATCGACGATGGAGCTTGATGAGCTTGGTTACCTTCATCCGGTGCAGGGCTCGTTGTGTACCTGCTGGACAGTGTCTGCTCGAGGATCCCACGGGGGCAGGACAAGTTCATCGTCGTGGTGGACCTCAAGGGGTGGGGGTACGCCAACTGCGACGTGCGCGCGTACGTGGCGGCCATCGAGATCATGCAGAGCTACTACCCGGAGCGGCTGGGCAAGGCGCTCATGGTCCACGTGCCCTACATCTTCATGAAGGCCTGGAAGATGGTGTACCCCTTCATCGACACCAACACCAGGGACAAGTTCGTGTTCGTGGACAACAAGAGCCTGGAGGGGGCGCTGCGGCGGGAGATGGACGAGAGCCAGGTGCCGGAGATGTACGGCGGGAAGCTGCCCGTTGCCCCCCTCACCGACGACTAGGTAGCACCGAAACAAACAGGACAGGGTCTCTTGTATGTTAGATGTAATTGGGGGAGAGAGCTCGCACTGTTACCGTCTTTATGGTAAGGTATTTTCTGACAGAAAGCATTCCTTTCAGCGGTGCGATATGGTAAGGGATTAATGGCATTTTAAACACGACAGAATTTGGACCCGAGTCTTGTTGATAGGATATTCGTAGTACTACCTCCGTTTCAGTTTACAAGTCCTGCGCGTATATCTAAATTACCAATTTTATTACCTTAATATAAATTATATAACATAAAAATTATACGGTTTGAAAATAGAACATCTGAAGTTTATATTGTTATATTTTTTATAATATATGACTTGTATTAGGTTGGTCAAATTGACGACCTAGAGGCACGCGCATGCCCTGTAAACTAAGAGAGAGGTAGTATTATTTAAGAAAACATTCAATTTACCCCATTACTTGAGGACACTGGACTTAAATGTGAGAGTGAAATGCGTCATTAATCCATTAACTTAGAGAAATGTTATATACTAGCTGACGTCAGTTTTTTTGACGATTCTCAATGAAGAACTTGCTCGCTGTCGGATGGCCAACACGAATCCCAAAGCGATGGAGCGCGTCATGTCAGCCGACACCATCTTTTGCCCGATGCGAGTTCTCGTGCGAACGACCTCTTTAGTACGACCTTGTCCTCTTAGCCACCATACACCGCAGCTCCACTCCCCATTTCTCTCTATTAGAGATATATTTATCATGTGTTTTAAGGAGCAAAATTCCTAAACTTTGCCATGTGTTCATGGAAAATTCCTAAATTTGACATCTGTTCAAAGAAAAAAAAATCCCCAACTTTGCCATGTGCCCATTACAAAATTCCAACAAAATCCCCCTCATATTTCGTCGATCATTATTTTTTATGCTTCATTTTTTTTTCTTGTAGAGGTTGGATCTGTGCTTTCCATGCTTATTTGAGCCGATAAAATTCATCCTCCGTCGAAAAAGACGCTACAACGAGATGGAAGTTTTGTGGACACCAGTCCGTCCAATAGCAGCCGGCCTACCAGAAGTCAACACTTGCGTACTCCACGGAAAAGGGAACGCAGTCAAATGCAACCCACGCCACGACGAGGAGAAGGAACGAAGAACCATTGCACCACTCCCATCTCCGCATCTCGCTTATATTCCACCCGGCCAAACAATAAGTAACACCTAGCCAATCACGTGGCGTCTATACAGCTAGCTTCTCTGCAGTCAGGGAGACCAGAGAGGCAGAGACTCCTCCGTCCCGCGCTCCACAAGTACTCACAGAGTCAGAGTACCAGTAAGAAGGACGGGACCGGGGAGGAGAGGAGATCGATGGCGAGCAGCGTGGGAGGAGAGGGGGACGCAGGGGAAGGGGAGTGGCTCAAGGTCGCCGAGCTGAGGGCCATGGCGGAAGCCCAGGACCCGCATGTCAAGGTACGCTCCTTCATCTTCGGTAGCTCCGTCGATAATAAACACTCGTTCTCCTTCGTCGTCTTCCTTTCGCGGGACGTCTCACGGTGGTCGATCTGATTCTGCAACCAGCCGAAAATCCCCGTCCCCGGCCCTGTTCTTGTTGTTTCTTTTGCCCGGCCGGTCGATCCAACTCAACTGTTCTTCATGACCATGGGGATGCTGCCGTTTCCTTGCTGTTCCTAGTCTGCCACTCTGGCCTTCTCCTGGCCTTTGGGAGCAGAACACAAACAACAGACTGTATTACTGTAGTATTTTATGGCCGGTAACATGTCACTCTAATTGCCCAGTGATGCGTACAGTGCTACTGACGCTGTCACCAGTCACCAGATAACATCTTGTTAGCAGTTGGTTGTATGGAAAAATCAATTGATTAAGCTAGCTGATGGAGATTCTTCCTAACAAATTGCTCGTTGACCGAATAAGCAAATACTCCAGCACAAGTGATGGGAACGGGTGCACCTCTCTCTAGCTAGCAAAGGCAAAGTCGTGGCCACGTGAAGCATGGCCACGATAATTATTCGAGCAAGGATATAGTATTACAACGGATCGAATATGCCCGAATCACCAGCGCACATGGCGCGTGCAGCTAGAACATCTCAGCAGTAATTTAATTGATTCAGTTCAGTAATTCAATGATCCACCGGACCGAACATAGACTGATCACGACGCGTGCAGGAGGTGGACAACCTGACGCTCCGGAGGTTCCTGCGGGCGCGCGGCCATGTCGTCGGCAAGGCCTCGGCGATGCTGCTCAAGTTCGTGGCGTGGAGGCGGGAGGCCGTGCCCGGCGGCGTCATGCCGGCGGAGCTGGTGCGGACGGAGCTGTCGCACGAGATGACCTACATGGCCGGCACCGACCGCGCCGGCCGCCCCGTCATGCTCGCCTTCCCCGCCAAGCACTTCTCGGCCACCCGCGACATGGCCGGCTTCAAGCGTACGTTCACATCTCACCTTCACTCTCATGATTGAAGTTTAGACTTGCAGGTGGGCTGAATCAACTGGTCAAAACAGACTCTATTACTATGAGACCCAATTGATTCCTCCAATCCTAGTTAATTGAAGTTTAGACTTATCCAAAGTCAAACTTCTGGATGTTTGACAAAAATTATATTTTAAAATGCGCTAATACCTATAACATCCAATAAGAAAGTACAAAAACATGTTTTGTGATGGAACTATAACAGAATAATGTAATATTGTAGACATTGATATATATATTTCAATAAACTTGATCAAAGTTGTTTAAACCTTAACTTAGGACAAAGCTAAATATTTACTTTTTTGAAGAATGAAACCATGACATGATGTATTCAATACAAAAACATTTGGAGCGCCCATTGATATAATTTTCTTCTCCTTCCTACAGGCTATATTGTCTACTTGTTCGACGCCATGTGTGCCAGGTAGCGCGTTCATTACCACACCCACATGTCTGTTGATCAGCATGATTTGTGGCAGAGTTTAGCATGACATTGGAATCGAATTGTTGTAGGATCCCTAGAGGGCAGGAGAAGTTTCTGTGCGTCGTGGATCTAAAGGGGTGGGGGTACGCCAACTGCGACGTCCGCGCCTACATCGCGGCCATCGAGATCCTGCAGAGCTACTACCCGGAGAGGCTGGGCAAGGCGCTGATGATCCATGTGCCCTACCTGTTCATGAAGGCGTGGAAGGTGGTTCAGCCCTTCATCGACGCCAACACCAGGGACAAGGTAATTAACCTCGCTGCCCAAGAAGATACCAGTGGTTCATGCATGTTTCTCGTCTCTGTTGTCGATTATTTTTCTTGTGTTTTGGAGCATGTTTACCGGTTGAGCTGGCTGATGAATGTTTGCTGAGAAGTCAAATCCTGGCTAATTGCATTGCGTCGTCTCGATTGACCGGTGCAGTTCGTGTTCGTGGACGACAAGAGCTTGGAGGAGACGCTGCGGCGGGAGATGGAGGACGGCCAGCTCCCGGAGATGTACGGCGGGAAGATGCCCATCGTTCCCCTCGCGTAGAGTGAGGAGGGGCACGGAAGAGGAATGGATGTACCTGAAACAAACTAACCATGTGTGCGATGTCGATGTAACCAGGGGAGGGAGACGACCGCAGCTTGCTCTCGCTCTCTTGCAGCGCTGTGACTGCTTCGTACGTGTGGCCAGCCCAGCCGGTGCTAACGTCGACGGATCAATAATACGGAAGAACTCTATGGTATATTATATCTTTTATTATCTTTGCTACTCCAGTAGACTACTAGTAGGGGGTAGAATATCTTTGCTAGTGGCAGCGTGTTGCCATCCTTTGTCACTGTTTGAGACCTGGTGTCGTTACCAGAAGACCTGTATGCGTGTTTGGTTTCGTTTTCTATGAAAATGGAGCCCGGGGTGCTCCCCTTTGATCGAAAAAAGAACTCTATGGTACTTAGTGTTAGGTATATATCAATATATGGGATTATGTCTGGTCACGTGAAGATACCACCTTTTGTGCTGTATCACATATCTGTGGGTCTATGCTTCTCTCGTGTAGTTGTGATGAACAAATGGGAAACTTGTTTATGTTTATGTACTATATGGAATAAATTCAATCACATTAGCCGTCCTAGCTCAGTGGTAGAGCGCGTGGCTTTTAACCACGTGGCCGTGGGTTCGATCCCCACGGACGGCGTTTTCATGTTCTTGGCACACAAACATTTTACTTTTTTTTTGAGAAATACACAAACATTTTTTACTGAAGCGGCAACTTCTTTTTGGCCCACAACATTTAACCAAACCATAAATTTGATGCATTCTACTTTTTGGCTCACAACATTTAACCAAACTACAAATTTAGTAAAAGCATCTTTATGTAAGTATACATGCAACCACGAGTCAAACCATAAATTTGGTGCATTCTACTTTTTGGCCCACAACATTTAACCAAACCATAAATATTTGTGTGCATTCTACTTTTTGGCCCACAACATTTGACCAAACCACAAATTTAGTAGAAGCATCTTTATGTAAGTATACATGCAACCACGAGCCAAACCATAAATTTGGTGCATTCTACTTTTTGGCCCACAACATTTAACCAAACCATAAATTTAGGCCCCTCCCAATGCTCCACCTTGTACAGGTGCTAAGGTTGCCAACTAAGTAAAAAATATGATGTGGCATGCTAGTTAAGAAGAGAGAGAGAGTAGTATGGTGATCCCAGGAAGAAACAGTGCTAAGCACGTGCACCTAGGTGGAAGCATGATTCTAAGTGTACAACGAATTAAATGTACGAAGCTTAGCACCCAAAAGCTTAGCACCTTTGCATTGTGGACTTAAGTTGTTAAGGCATTTAATATACTTAGCAGCTCATCTAAGCACCTTTGCATTAGGGGAGGTCTTAGTAGAAGTATACATGCAACCACGAGCCAAACCATAAATTTGATGCATTCTACTTTTTGGCCCACAACATTTAACCAAACCACAACATTTTACTAAACCACAAATTTAGTAGAAGCATCTTTATGTAAGTATACATGCAACCACGAGCTTGGAGACGAGCTAGCTCTTACCCTGAAATTAATGATTCAAATTTGGGGGTTGACTATCTAGGAAAAAAATAAACCGTTTGTCCCCTTACTAGGCAATTCCCCATGTCCCAACCTTTGAAACTTAACCCCGGCCTCCTTTGGTTTGGAGGAATTTCATAGGAATTCTAGAGGATAGGATTCTTATAGGATTTTTTCCATTAGAGCCCTTTGGTTCATAGGAATAGATTTCTACTCCTATATAGGATTGGTTCCTATCCTCCATATTTTATAGAAAAATAAAAATGAGCCTAGACTCAATGAAAAAATTCTTTTGGTGTCAACCAAATGACATCTCATTTTCTATTCCTACTCATAGGATTTGGGATACATGCCATCTCATTTGCTACAAAATTCCTATTCCTATGATAATCCTATCCTATAAACCAAAAGAGGCCTAAACAGTTAGTAATCTTACTAAGTCAAGAAGGAGGCGAGGAGGGGGCGAGTAAACTGCATGTTGGTCGAGGATGCAAGTCGCTGGCCTCGTGGCCAGGTCAGACGCCAACCTCTGTCACCTAGTCCTTGGGTTCAGCACCTCGCCCGCAATTGATCACAATTCCCTACGTCGCACATCTTTGGGAAACGAAGAGACGAGGAGCGGCAGCGATCAACCGGTTGTATTTCCTCTCGTCCACAAAAGTTGTTTTGGTCGTAAGTTAACTGGGTTGGGCTATGAGCATGTGACTGCTGAAGGAGACTCACACACTTTTGCTCGGGTAAAGCACGATACAAAGCAGGTTTAACCCATTGTGACGGGGTTATCCTTATTGTTGTAGAGCCAGCGAGCCCGAGCAAGTGCCTAGGCCATTGGCTAAAGGGAACCTGGCTTCAGCCCTTACGACTGCCGATAGTCTGTGAACTCATCGTGATTTCAAGCTCCTTTTTGTGACCATGCCACTTTAATCATCGGGGCAAAACAGGTTTAATGTCAAGACACAATGAAAAGTAGAAGGGGATACAACAAATTGTATGGTGTGTAATAACATGCTTCAATGGGCCAAACAACAAACCGGGTCTTTTGGAACATTCTCAAAAAAACAAAAATGATTAATATGATTATGACACTGATGAACATTTTTCTAATAATTCAGGTTAACCATCTCTGTAAGCAAAGTGTACACAGGAAAAAGCTTCAGCCTCAATAAAAAATGTATTAAGATGTAAATGTCTCTACATATAGGATCGACTGAAAATGTATAAAGATGTAAATCTATATATAGGCTCAACCAGGCTCTATGTAACTTAACCAAATGTAGGACATGCGCATTACCTTGGTTAGCTGAGAAAACTGAAGGGCGCATGAACTTGGTCAGCCACACATGTGCCTCACAATTAATAAAAGTGGTTGGTCCCCTACATGTGTCCAGCTCTTGATTACTTTAAGGGCGTTCATGCAAGAATGCTTTCGGCAGAGATTGCATGCTTCATCCATCCTGCCTTCCATACTTTTTTACTTCTATTTTTCAATCTATTGCATCTTTTGAACATAACGTTCAATTTCTATACCATTTGCATATTCGTGTTCCTTTCAACGAGGACTTTGAACCAGGACCACTCTTAAATGCATTTTTCACAAGTTTTAGCATTTTACCAAGTTTCAAATATTAAAAGTTGATAATTGTATTAATATTATTTTTGCAAGTTTTAGCAAGTTCCATTTCGCTCTTAGGGTTTACTGTTTAGGGCCTAGGACTTAGGGTTTAAGTTTTAATCTGTGTAACTTGGTGAATGTCTCTTCGCTCTTATCAAGTTTTAAAGGTTGAAACTTGGTGAAAAATTTAAAACTTGTCAAAACATATTCAAAGTGGTCATGTTTCAAAGCCCTCATCACAAGGAACATGAATATACATGTGAGACAAAATTTGAACATTTGGTTCGAAAGATATAATAGATTCAAACATGGAAGTCATAAGAAAAACACATGGGAGGTGGGGTGAGTGGAGCATGCAATCTCATGCAAAAGCATGCATGCATATCCCCTAACGTAAGCAAGGGCTTAAGCCATGCAGGGGACCAACCAACTTTTTGAATCACAAAGTAGATAGGCGGTCCACAATTAGCACTCGTTCAAAGTAAGTTGAGATTCAAACAATTCCCGTAAGCTAGTAAGTCAATCAAAGCTATAAACTCTATTTGTTAGTTTCAGGAGACTAGTACATATTTCTATAATATATCTATATTATTATTTGGTATTTACCAATTTTAGACTAAGCATAAATTCATTTGGAAAGAAAAGGGGAATCCCCTGAAATAAAGGATTTTTACTACATTGCCCCAAAAAGAAGAGTCATTTTTCTATACTACTATTAAACAATCAAACCAGAACTTTTCTACGTGCACCCAACAATTAATCCCACAACCCCGCACGAACCAATCAGCACCGCACGATTAGACTCACAATTCTAAATTTAACAGCCATCATTGATCTAATACCTCTATTGTGTGCACGTAGCAATTTTCTATGGCTGACCGTGCTCCAGCAGGGGAGGAATATTCGAACCCGCGTGCACCCTGTCCTGTATCCTATTCACGTTACGAATTAAAGGCTAAAATTAAGGGCTTGCTGTTTTAGATAGGTGAGAGGACTAATGCATGTACCTTCCAAAACACACGTCGCCTCGCATCCCATGCCCCGCGCCGGCATCCTCCATGCGTCTCATCGTCGAAGTCGGAGACGTGCCGCGCCTGGCAGCGTCCGGCGGCCGAAGGGGGAGGCGTGCCGCGCCCAGCCACCGCTGCAACCCCAATCACCGCACTAAAATCACGCCGCGTCCTGCCCCTTGTCCTCTCTCCTATCAGATGTTCGCGCGGCTGGGACACCGCTCGAGGATGCCGCCGGCGCAGGAATTCGTCCGCCACAGAAGCTGCAAAAACGGGGTCACCAGCCACCATCACGGCCTCCCTCCCCGCCATTCTCACGCGCACCTTCATCGCGTCGCTGTCGAGGCCGGAACTGCTGTTGCCCCCTCTACGTCATCTGAATCCTTCCAAGGTAGACCACTTGGGTTTTCTTTCACAGCTCACTGCCGAATCGATGTTGTTAATTTATCTTGCATTTCAGCCTCCTTGGCATTATCGTTTGTATTTACAGCATGAACATGATTTAGATGCTCAGGTTCAAGTTGCATTCTTGGGTGAGCTGTAGATTTTGTTTCAGTGCGAGACAGTTTTTTTCTTTCATTTTTATTTTGCTCCTCATTCCGTCTAGCTAGCATAGGATTACACCACCGATCATGCTTATCAGGATTTGCTGCACAACATGGTGCCCGCACATGCCTGCATATTTGTTGGAATTTGTGTCAAAAACTGATATACTATAAGGCATACTCCCTACTAACATGCTACTTGGTAATCACAAGATATATACCTATTCTCCATTCCTTTTTTGCTTCAGTTCTAGAAGAATAATTTTTTACCTTCTGTTACAATTTTAAGTGAGGAATTGTTCTCCCAAAGTTGAGTGATATACGTAAATATAAGATGTGGAATTACCTGACGCCCTTGTCTTCACTACTATATTTTTCTACCACTTCACTGGCTGAGTATATTGATTTGAATGAATGTCTTCCCTTGTTTGTTGTTGGCATTTAGCTGACTTGGCTCTCTACTTGCTTGGATTGGTTGCATGTCGGAAAGGAGTATGGAGTTGAGTTCTAATTTTTACTACCACTGATCGCAATGGCGCAAGATGTTCCCTTGATAGTTTTATGTGGGTACGAGTTTCTTTTGAAAGTACATATGGCTAAATGTTGATCTTCAATGTTATTTCATGGTAACCTTTGTTCTAAGGAAAATATGCTTATTAGTACTCTTGATTATTTATGTTATTTTTGCAGGTTTTCTCTCAGCTTTGTTCTCAGCAGTGGGCTTTGCTGATGGTTTTGTCCAAAATAAGGTATTTCAACGGAAATCATATGGCATGCATGGATTAAATTTTGAACTTTGCTGCTAAATATTTGTACTAAACATGGTGTAAGTCGCTTGTCAGTTTTGCCTCATAAGCCTAGCTCTCATTGGTTGATTTTCATGACGTTGCATACATTTTACTGAGGTTATCCTCTAAAACACGATTTTTATATCTGTGATCTTTTTAGTAATGGGCACTGTAACTTAAAAATGCTGTATATTTCTGGACTCGCATGTATAGTATTTTGATGGAAACATGCATGCTTCTGTGGTATACTATGGTGGACTATCATGCTTGATGGCAAGAGGTATGCTGTTACTTGACTACACATTTATCTTCTGATGATCTTGAACAGTGTGTTTCAAAATAGATTGACATAGTAGCACACTATCTTGCCCTTCTCACTAATTCTATGGGCATAGGCTATATCTATTTTAACGGTCAGTGCAATTTACAGGTTGCATTTCACGGCATGGTGTTCTATCCTTCACTTAATTTTCAGGTTTAGCAACCTTTTTTTGCTGGTTGGTGTCAACATGGCTGAATAGGTTCTTGAGTTGCTGTACTAGAGTTTTATTTCAACTGAGATCTATAATTTTCTGATTGCTAGCTAACAAAAGTAACTTGTAAGTACCATGTCGTATTATATATGAATGTAATCTTGCTTTTTTTGTTATAATTTACTTACATTGTCAGTACGTACTTAAAGTATATGGCAAATATGAGACATGCTTGCGAATCGTCTTCTATTTTACTGATTTACTATGAAAGTATTGGTCTCCAATGTTGCGTGCGGACCAATGAGCAGCTCAATACCTTTTCAGTAGTGAATAAGGATAAATAGAATGAAGACAATAAAATACATTTCAACGGAGATGCGATAGTGTTGTACAACTGTATTTATTGCTTGGTTTTTATAAGCCCTTTCTATTTTATTATTATGCATTAGCACCTTGTAATAGAAGATATCTCACAATCAGATTTGAAGTGAGTCTACATAAGTCAAAAGATGGTTGGACATTGTTGTCCAAAACGTTATGTTTGATATACTCCACCAGAATTCATTGTTTATTTCTGGTCATATGCTCTTTTACCAATTGTTTATTCATTTTATATTATATTTATTTCCTGCTCATAGTCCGTTTCATGAGTAATATATTGTCCCTTTTCCCACTGTTGATCTAATCTTGGGTACTTTAAATGCATGTTCGTCATGGTTTACTTAGGCATGTGCAAATTGAGACGTGCGTTGCACGTGCAAGCTTACTAGTATTAAAATGATCTCAACCAAGTGTGAAACAAATCATGCAAAATGACAGGAATTGATGGCAAAATTAAAACCACTTTTTAGTAAAATCCACACGAGCCTCACGACAGAACATGTGAAAAATAGATGGCCTATGCTTTCATTGTACAAAATACACATGTTTTGTCCCGTGCTCACTTGCCTAGATAGGTTATGTCTAGCCAAATATCAACCAAAGGAAAACCTTAATTTCAAAGGGAATCTTGACTTTCCATAAAAAATTGTGTGGGAAGCCAGCGGTGTTTGAAATCCGATTTTATACAAATACCTAACAGTAAATACACCATTAGCTTAAGCATCCATCTTATTGGATCCTTCCTACCTGAAAGAATGACATCACCATAAAGTGTCCACTAGAGAAGACATTATCTGCTGAGGTATCATGATCAAAGAGGATGGTATGTCGCCTTGGGAAGCAAAGCTTTAGAGGTCTGCAGCCCACCCACCTCCCCCCTCCCCCAAAATATAGTATTACACCTATTCACAACTAGCTTTTCGCAATGCTGATAAAAAATGTCTTTCACAGTCCTGAGACTTGACCAAAACTGAGAGTCGTCGCCATGTCTACTCCTAGTACCAATAAGAGACCAATTCTTAGCATATCCATTCAGTATGAAAGATTGCCACATTCCTTGCTTGTTTCCCAGAGCTAGGAGGGCTTTGTTCATGATGTCCAAATTAGCTACACGTATGTGCCCTTGGTCTTTGGATAGACAAATTATTGTTTAGTTAACTAGGTGGTATTTCTTCATCCCCTTGACAGACAGACCTAGCCCTAAAAAGGTCACTCCTCTTCATAACTCTAACAGGAATAGGGTAAAAAAGACATCATGTACAAGCGAGTATTACTTATACGGCCTGAAAAAGGGTTAACATATCAACAATGTTTGTTAACTTGCTCTGCGAACATGAACATTTATTCTCCATCTTTTTCTTGACGCCCCTTGAGTGTTTGTAAAAATATGAATCTCTGCGTATTTCAAAGGCATGCCATCAAGTTAACAAGTAGAAATCTCTTGGTATAAATCATACTTGCTCCTAGCCTGCCCAAAAGGGAACAATTCACTCTTATGGAAATTAATGGTGAGGCTTGACATTTTCTCGATAGCACGTAAAAAAAATCATTTTTCCACTGTCCTCACCAACTCTCACCAAAAAATGGTGTCATCGGCATATTGCAAAATATTAATATATTTTCAATTATCTCTCCAAAATCCATTTTACCACACCATCATGTGTAGTCATATTCCATGATAATGGCTAAAGCATATGTTGTTAGGTCAAACAGAAGAGATAAAGATCCCCACTGTCTAAGAACTTTATAAGAATTAAAATAGGGTCCAACATCCTCATTAAAGCTCACCTCCATGTCCTATTGTTTTTAACCATTTTTTGCTACGAGCACCATTAATGTAGAAAACCATCCACCCCGCACCCATTATCGTGTCCAGGGAATACCTATGTTATTTTTTCCTGGCTATGTGTACTGTCTGGTTAGATTTTAGCGAGACCAACTATAAAATTCAGTTGGAATACATATTCATTGCTACAACACGATGTTGTCTTGTAATTGCAGTTCTTTTTTTCGCGCTAGCTCGTGAATATTCAATCGTACACGCATGCCCATGCCACATCACGTCCAGTAATATATAACCGACCGACCCGGTTATTTATGCTACACTCCATTCGTGGATTCTTGAAGCACGCACCTATTTTTTTCCCTCTCCTTTGCAACACCATTATAATAATATATAGAGCTTTTCGCACAACACTATTTTTTACACAAAAAGGAGCGAGGGACACAGATGGAGAGAAGAGAGCATGTTCAAATTTCAAAAGTTCAAAGCACCCGAAGTATATGCGCTTTAGAGAGATTAGCAGTAAAATACATCTGAAATACTTATTTGTTTTTATGGCACACCTCTGCCTCATATTTGTAGCTAACGTTGTCACACCAGCTCGTGAAAGTATAATCGCACATGTACGTCGACGCCATGACACGTCGACTAATCTACGTCTTGTTGGCCCAGTTATTAGTGGCTTGAAATATTGAATATAATAATGAAACTAATTTTAACCATTTTTTGTTGCAAAGACCATTAACGTGAAACTGAAAGTGCTAGTTATTGACTTGATGGGGGTGATGTTGGGGACCGTAGCAGAAATTCAAAATTTTCCTACGTGTCACCAAGATCTATCTACGAAGAAACCAGCAACGAGGGGAAGGAGAGTGCATCTACATACCCTTGTAGATCGCTAAGCGGAAGCGTTCAAGAGAACGGGGTTGAAGGAGTCGTACTCGTCGTGATCCAAATCACCGGAGATCCTAGTGCCGAACGGACGGCACCTCCGCGTTCAACACACGTACAGCCCGGTGACGTCTCCAGCAAGGAGAGAGGGAGAGGTTGAGGAAGACTCCATCCAGCAGCAGCACAACGGCGTGGTGGTGGTGGAGGAGCGTGGTACTCCAGCAGGACTTCGCCAAGCACCGCAAGAGACGAGGAGGGAGAGGGGTAGGGCTGCGCCAAGAAGGAGAGGAACTCGTGTGTCTTGGGCAGCCCAAACCTCAAGTATATATAGGGGGGGGGGGGGGGCTGCGCCCCCACCTAGGGTTCCCTCCCTAGGGGTGGTGGCAGCCCCCAGATCCCATCTGGGTGGCGGCCAGGTGGAGGGGGAGAGGGAGGCGCACCAGGCATGGGCCCTAAGGCCCATCTGCCCTTAGGGTTTGCCCCCCTCCTCCCCTTAGGCGCCTTGGACCCTTGTGAGGGGGGGCGCACCAGCCCACCTGGGGCTGGTCCCCTCCCACACTTGGCCCATGCAGCCCTCCGGGGCCTGTGGCCCCACTTGGTGGACCCCCGGGACCCTCCCGGTGGTCCCGGTACGTTACCGATAAACCCCGAAACTTTTCCGGTGACCAAAACAGTACTTCCCATATATAAATCTTTACCTCCGGACCATTCCGGAACTCCTCGTGACGTCCGAGATCTCATCCGGGACTCCGAACAACATTCGGTAACCACGTATATCTGTTCCTTATAACCCTAGCGTCATCGAACCTTAAGTGTGTAGACCCTACGGGTTCGGGAACCATGCAGACATGACCGAGATAACTCTCCGGTCAATAACCAACACCGGGATCTGGATACCCATGTTGGCTCCCACATGTTCTAGATGATCTCATCGGATGAACCACGATGTCAAGGACTTAATCAATCCCGTATACAATTCCCTTTGTCTAGCGGTACGATACTTGCCCGAGATTCGATCGTCGGTATCCCGATACCTTGTTCAATCTCGTTACCGGCAAGTCTCTTTACTCGTTCCCTAACACATCATCCCGTGATCAACTCCTTGATCACATTGTGCACATTATGATGATGTCCTACCGAGTGGGCCCAGAGATACCTCTCCGTTTACACGGAGTGACAAATCCCAGTCTCGATTCGTGCCAACCCAACAGACACTTTCGGAGATACCTGTAGTGTACCTTTATAGCCACCCAGTTACGTTGTGACGTTTGGCACACCCAAAGTATTCCTACGGTATCCGGGAGTTGCACAATCTCATGGTCTAAGGAAATGATACTTGACATTAGAAAAGCTTTAGCATACGAACTACACGATCTTTGTGCTAGGCTTAGGATTGGGTCTTGTCCATCACATCATTCTCCTAATGATGTGATCCCGTTATCAACGACATCCAATGTCCATGGTCAGGAAACCGTAACCATCTATTGATCAACGAGCTAGTCAACTAGAGGCTTACTAGGGACATGGTGTTGTCTATGTATCCACACACGTATCTGAGTTTCCTATCAATACAATTCTAGCATGGATAATAATCGATTATCATGAACAAGGAAATATAACAATAATCAATTTATTATTGCCTCTAGGGCATATTTCCAACAGTCTCCCACTTGCACTAGAGTCAATAATCCAGTTCACATCGATATGTGATTAACACTCAAGGTCACATCCCCATGTGACTAACACCTAAAGAGTTCTGGGTTTGATCATGTTATGCTTGTGAGAGAGGTTTCAGTCAACGGGTCTGCAACATTCAGATCCGTATGTACTTCGCAAATCTCTATGTCATCTTGTAGATGCAACTACTACACTAAATTTGGAGCCATTTCAAATAACTGTTCTACTTGGAGCTATTCTAAATTGTTGCTCCATTATACGTATCCGGTATCTCTACTCAGAGCTATCCGGATAGGTGTTAAGCTTGCATCGACGTAACTCTTTACGTCGAACTCTTTATCACCTCCATAACTGAGAAACATATCCTTATTCCTCTAAGGATAATTTAGACCGCTATCTGGTGATCTACTCCTAGATCACCTTTGTACCCTCTTGCCAGATATGTGGCAAGGCACACATCAGGTGCGGTACTCAGCATGGCATACCGTATAGAGCCTATGACAAAAGCATAGGGGACGGCCTTCGTCCTTCCTCTTTCTTCTGCCGTGGTCGAGCTTTAAGTCTTAACTTCATACCTTACAACTCAGGCAAGAACTCCTTCTTTGACTGATCCATCTTGAACACCTTCAAGATCATGTCAAGGTATGTGCTAATTTGAAAGTACCATTAAGCGTTTTGATCTATCCTTATAGATCTTGATGCTCAATGTTCCAGTAGCTTAATCCAGGCTTTCCATTGAAATTCTACATCATTTCCGATCAACAACATGTTAACAACACATACTCATCGGAAATTCTATAGTGTTCCCACTCACTTCTTTGGAAAAACGAGTTTCTCATAAACTTTGTATAAACCCAAAATCTTTGATCATCATCAAAGCATACATTCCAACTCCGAGATGCTTACTCCAGTCCTTAGAAGGATTGCTGGAGCTTTGCATACTTATTAGCATTTTTTAGGATTGACAAAACCTTCCGGTTGTATCACATACAACCTTTCCTCAAGAAAATCGTTGAGAAAACAATGTTTTTGACATCCTATCTGCAAGATTTCATAAATAATGCAGTAATTGCTAATATAATTCCAACAGACTCTTAGCATCGCTACGAGTGAGAAGGTCTCATCGTAGTCAACTCCTTGAACTTGTCGGAAAACATCTTAACGACAAGTCAAGCTTTCTTAATGGTGATACTTACCATCATTGTCCGTCTTCCTTTTAAAATCCATCTGTACTCAACAGCCTTACGACCATCGAGCTGTTCTGCCAAAGTCTACACTTTGTTTTCATACATGGATCCTCTCTCGGATTTTATGGCCTCGAGCCATTTATCGGAATCCGGGCCCACCATCGCTTCTCCGTAGCTCGTAGGTTCATTGTTGTCCAGCAACATGACTTCCAAGACAGGATTACGTACCACTCTGAAGTAGTACGCATCCTTGTCATCCCACGAGGTTTGGTAGTGACTTGATCTGAAGTTTCATGATCACTATCATAAGCTTCCACTTCAATTGGTGTAGGTGCCACAGGAACAACTTCCTGTGCCCTGCCACACACTAGTTGAAGAGATGGTTCAATAACCTCATCAAGTCTCCACCATCCTCCCACTCAATTCTTTCGAGAGAAACTTTTCCTCGAGAAAGGACCCGATTCTAGAAACAATCCCTTATTGCTTTCGGATCTGAGATAGGAGGTATACCCAACTGTTTTGGGTGTCCTATGAAGATGCATTTATCCGCTTTGGGTTCAAGCTTATCAGCCTGAAACTTTTTCACATAAGCGTCGCAGCCCCAAACTTTTAAGAAATGACAGCTTAGGTTTCTCTAAACCATAGTTCATACAGTGTCATCTCATCGGAATTACGTGGTGCCCTATTTAAAGTGAATGTGGTTGTCTCTAATGCCTAACCCATAAACTATCGTGGTAATTCGATAAGAGACATCATGGTATGCATCATATCCAATAGGGTGCAGTTATGATGTTCGGACACACCATCACACTATGGTGTTCCAGGCTGTATTAGTTGTGAAACAATTTCCACAATGTCTTAATTTTGTGCCAAACTCGTAATTCAGATATTCATCTCTATGATCATATCATAGATCTTTTATCCTCCTGTCACGGCGATCTTTCAACTTCACCCTGAAATTACTTGAACCTTTCAATAATTCACACTCGTGATTCATCAAGTAAATATACTCAACATCTACTCAAATCATCTGTGAAGTAAGAACATAACGATATCCACTACACGCCTCAGCACTCATTGGACTGCACACATCAAAATGTATTACTTCCAGCAAGTTGCTTTCTAGTTCCATTTTACTGAAAACGAGGCTTTCAGTCATCTTGCCCATGTGGTATGATTTGCATGTCTCAAGTGATTCAAAAACAAGTGAGTCCAAATGGTCCATTTGCATGGAGTTTCTTCATGCATATACACCAATAGACATGGTTCGCATGTCTCAAACTCTTCAAAACGAGTGAGCCCAAAGATCCATCAACATGGAGCTTCTTCATGCGTTTTATACCGATATGACTTACGTGGCAGTGCCACAAGTAGGTGGTACTATCATTACTATCTTATATCTTTTGGCATGAATATGTGTATCACTACGATCGAGATTCAACAAACCATTCATTTTAGGTGCAAGACCATTGAAGGTATTATTCAAATAAACAGAGTAACCATTATTCTCCTTAAATGAATAACCGTATTGCGATAGACATAATCCAATCATGTCTATGCTCAACGCAAACACCAATCTCGATGGTAGAGGGAGCGTGCGATGATTGATCACATCAAGCTTGGAAAAACTTCCAACACATATTGCCAGCTCACCTTTAGCTAGTCTCCGTTTACTCCGCAGCCTTTTATTTCGAGTTTACTAACATTTAGCAACCGAACCGGTATCTAATACCATGGTGCTACTAGGAGTACTAGTAAAGTACACATTAACACAATGTACATCCAATATACTTCTATCGACCTTGCCAGCCTTCTCATCTACCAAGTATCTAGGGTAATTCTGCTCCAGTGGCTGTTCCCCTTATTACAGAAGCACTTAGTCTCGGGTTTGGGTTCAACCTTGGGTTTCTTCACTAGAGCAGCAGCTGAATTGCCGTTTCATGAAGTATCCCTTTTTGCCCTTGCCCTTCTTGAAACTAGTGGTTTCACCAACCATCAACAATTGATGCTCCTTCTTGATTTCTACTTTTGTGGTGTCAAACATCGCGAATATCTCAAGGATCATCATATATGTCCCTGATATATTATAGTTCATCACGAAGCTCTAGCAACTTGGTGGTAATGACTTCGGAGAAACATCACTATCTCATCTGGAAGATTAACTCCCACTCGATTCAAATGATTGTTGTACTCAGACAATCTGAGCACAAGCTCAACAATTGAGCTTTTCTCCCTTAGTTTGTGGGCTAAGAAAATCGTCGGAGGTCTTATACCTCTTGACGTGGGCACGAGCCTGAAATCCCAATTTCAGCCCTCGAAACATCTCATATGTTTCGCGACGTTTCAAAACGTCTTCGGTGCCTCAACTCTAGACCATTTAACTGAACTATCATGTAGTTATCAAAATGTGTATGTCAGATGTTCGCAACATCCACAGACGACGTTCGAGGTTCAGCACACTGAGCGGTGCATTAAGGACATAAGCCTTCTATGAAGCAATGAGGACAATCCTCAGTTTACGGACCTAGTCCGCATAATTGCTACTATCAACTTTCAACTAAATTTTCTCTAGGAACATATCTAAACAGTAGAACTGAAGCGCGAGCCACGACATAATTTGCGAAGACCTTTTGACTATGTTTAGGATAATTAAGTTCATCTTATGAACTCCCACTCAGATAGACATCCCTCTAGTCATCTAAGTGATTAGATGATCCGAGTCAACTAGGTCGTGTCCGATCATCACGTGAGACGGACTAGTCAACATCGGTGAACATCTTCATGTTGATCGTATCTACCATACGACTCATGCTCGACCTTTCGGTCTCTTGTGTTCCGAGGCCATGTCTGTACATGCTAGGCTCATCAAGTCAACCTAAGTGTTTTGCATGTGTTCCGAGGCCATGTCTGTACATGCTAGGCTCGTCAACACCCGTTGTATTCGAACGTAAGAATCTATCACACCCGATCATCACGTGTGCTTCGAAACGACGAACTTTCGCAGCGGTGCACAGTTAGGGGGAACACTTTCTTGAAATTTTAATGAGGGATCATCTTATTTACTACCGTCGTTCTAAGCAAATAAGATGTATAAACATGATAAACATCACATGCGATCAAATAGTGACATGATATGGCCAATATCATATTGCTCCTTTTGATCTCCATCTTCCGGGTGAAGGAAATATGCCCTAGAGGCAATAATAAAGTTATTATTTATTTCCTTATTTCATGATGAATGTTTATTATTCATGCTAGAATTGTATTAACCGGAAACATAATACATGTGTGAATACATAGACAACCAGAGTGTCACTAGTATGCCTCTACTTGACTAGCTCGTTAATCAAAGATGGTTATGTTTCCTAACCATGAACGAAGTGTTGTTATTTGATTAACGAGGTCACATCATTAGTTGAATGATCTGATTGACATGACCCATTCCATTAGCTTAGCACCCGATCGTTTAGTATGTTGCTATTGCTTTCTTCATGACTTATACATGTTCCTATGACTATGAGATTATGCAACTCCCGTTTGCCAGAGGAACACTTTGGGTGCTACCAAACGTCACAACATAACTGGGTGATTATAAAGGAGCATTACAGGTGTCTCCAAAGGGAGATGTTGGGTTGGCGTATTTCGAGATTAGGATTTGTCACTCCGATTGTCGGAGAGGTATCTCTGGGCCCTCTCGGTAATGCACATCACATAAGCCTTGCAAGCATTACAACTAATATGTTAGTTGTGAGATGATGTATTACGGAACGAGTAAAGAGACTTGCCGGTAACGAGATTGAACTAGGTATTGGATACCGACGATTGAATCTCGGGCAAGTAACATACCGATGACAAAGGGAACAACGTATGTTGTTATGCGGTCTGACCGATAAAGATCTTCGTAGAATATGTAGGAGCCAATATGGGCATCCAGGTCCCGCTATTGGTTATTGACCGGAGACGTGTCTCGGTCATGTCTACATTGTTCTCGAACCGTAGGGTCCGCACGCTTAAAGTTACGATGACAGTTGTTATGAGTTTTATGCATTTTGATGTACCGAATGTTGTTCGGAGTCCGAGATGAGATCACGGACATGACGAGGAACTCCGGAATGGTCCGGAGATAAAGTTTGATATATATGATAATAGTGTTTGGTCACCGGAAGGGTTCCGGAAATCACCGGAAGGGGTTCCGGATGTTTCCCGAAATGTTTGGGTATGAGAACACTTTATTTGGGCCAAAGGGGAAAGCCCACAAGGTTTTTGGAAAGCGCAAAAGGAAGTTTTGCGGAGTCCAGGGGCCAGACGCCAGGGTCCCTGGCGTCTGGGTCCAGACGCCGGGATCCCTGGCGTCTGGCCCTGGAGTCCGAGAAGGACTCTTGCCTATCGGGTGAAACCGACTTTGTGAAGGCTTTAACTCCAAGTTTCGACCCCAGGGCTCAAGATATAAATAGAGGGGCAGGGCTAGCACCAAAGACAGATCAAGAAACACAAGTTGATCCACGTGATCTATTCCTTAGCCGTGTGCGGTGCCCCCAGCCACCATAGTCCTCGATAATATTGTAGCGGAGTTTAGGCGAAGCCCTGCTGCTGTAGTACATCAAGATCGTCACCATGCCGTCGTGCTGACGGAACTCTTCCCCGACACTTTGCTGGATCGGAGTCCGGGGATCGTCATCAAGCTGTACGTGTGCTAAGAACTCGGAGGTGCCGGAGTAACGGTGCTTGGATCGGTCGGATCGTGAAGACGTACGACTACTTCCTCTACGTTGTGTCAACGCTTCCGCAGTCGGTCTGCGTGGGTACGTAGATCATACTCTCCCCTCTCGTTGCTATGCATCATCATGATCTTGCGTGTGCGTAGGAAATTTTTTGAAATTACTACGAAACCCAACACGGGGCTCCTTGATCATCATCGTCACCGTCATGACACCATGATCTCCATCATCATGATCTCCATCATCGTGTCTTCATGAAGTTGTCTCGCCAACTATTACTTCTACTACTATAGCTAACGGTTAGCAATAAAGTAAAGTAATTACATGACGTTTATGTTTGTAGGATCGAAAGTATGTCTAGAGGGGGGTGATTAGACTACTTGACCAAATAAAAACTTAACCTTTTCCCAATTTTAGTTCTTGGCAGATTTTAGCTATTTTAAGATAAGTCAAGCAATCATCACATAATTCAAGCAAGCATGCAAAGAGTATATTGGCAGCGGAAAGTAAAGCATGCAACTTGCAAGAATGTAAAGGGAAGGGTTTGGAGAATTCAAACGCAATTGGAGACACGGATGTTTTTCCCGTGGTTCGGATAGGTGGTGCTATCCTACATCCACGTTGATGGAGACTTCAACCCACAAAGGGTAACGGTTGCGCGAGTCCACACAGGGCTCCACCCAAGGGTAACGGTTGCGCGAGTCCACACAGGGCTCCACCCACGAAGGGTCCACGAAGAAGCAACCACCCACAAAGGGTCCACGAAGAAGCAACCTTGTCTATCCCACCATGGCCATCGCCCACACAGGACTTGCCTCACTAGCGGTAGATCTTCACGAAGTAGGCGATCTCCTTGCCCTTACAAACTCCTTGGTTCAACTCCACAATCTTGTCGGAGGCTCCCAAGTGACACCTAGCCAATCTAGGAGACACCACTCTCCAAGAAGTAACAAATGGTGTGTAGGTAATGAACTCCTTGCTCTTGTGCTTCAAATGATAGTCTCCCCAACACTCAACTCTCTCTCATAGGATTTGGATTTGGTGGAAAGAAGATTTGAGTGGAAAGCAACTTGGGAAGGCTAGAGATCAAGATTCATATGGTAGGAATGGAATATCTTGGTCTCAACACATGAGTAGGTGGTTCTCTCTCTCAGAACATGTGAGTTGGAATGGTGTATGTGTTCTGATGGCTCTCTCCATGAATGAAGAGGAGGTGGAGGGGTATATATAGCCTCCACACAAAATCCAACCGTTACACACAGTTTTCCAATCTCGGTGGGACCGAATCAACAAACTCGGTCGGACCGAAAATGTAAACCTAGTGACCGTTAGAGATTTTTGGTGGGACTGACATGCAACTCGGTAGGACCGATATGGTTAGGGTTTGGACATAACGTAATCTCGGTGAGACCGATTACACAAACTCGGTGAGACCGAATTTGGTAATTAGCTAACCAGAGAGTTGGTCAGGCAAACTCGATGGGACCGATTTGCTCTTTCGGTGAGACCGAAAAGTTACAAAGGGGAAACACTGAATTTACATTGCAATCTCGGTGGGACCGATTCGCTCTTTCGGTGAGACCGAAAAGTTACGAAAGGGAAACAGAGAGTTTGCAATCCCATCTCGGTGAGACCGAGATCCCTATCGGTAGAACCGAATTGCTAGGGTTTGGCAGTGGCTAATGACAAGTGAAACTCGGTGGCGCCGGATAGGAAGAATCGGTAGGACCGAGTTTGGCTTAGGGTTTAGGTCAAATGTGGATATGGGAAAGTAGTTGAGGGTTTTTGGAGCATATCACTAAGCACATAAAGCAAGAGGCTCATTAAGCAACACCTCATCCCTCCTTAATAGTATTGGCTTTTCCTAAAGACTCAATGTGATCTTGGATCACTAAAATATAAAATGAAGAGTCTTGAGCTTTTGAGCTTGAGCCAATCCTTTTTCCTTAGCATTTTGAGGGTTCCACTTTCACATCCATGCCATGCCAATCATTGAGCTTTCCTGAAATAATCATCTTGGAATAGCATTAGCTCAATGAGCTATATGTTGTTATGAATTACCAAAACCACCTAGGGATAGTTGCACTTTCAATGTTGACACGCAGGTCATAAATAAATTAAGACAACTCCTATGGCTCCTGCCGGCTGTCATACTCATCGACATGCAAGTCGTGATTCCTATTACAAGAACATGATCATCTCATACATCACATATATCATTCATCACATCCTTTGGCCATATCACATCACATAGCATACCCTGCAAAAACAAGTTAGACGTCCTCTAATTGTTGTTTGCATGTTTTACGTGGCTGCTATGGGTTTCTACCAAGAACGTTTCTTACCTACGCAAAAACCACAACGTGATATGCCAATTGCTATTTACCCTTCATAAGGACCCTTTTCATTGAATCCGATCCGACTAAAGTGGGAGAGACAGACACCCGCTAGCCACCTTATGCAACTAGTGCATGTCAGTCGGTGGAACCGGTCTCACGTAAGAGTACGTGTAAGGTCGTTCCGGGCCGCTTCATCCCACAATGCCGCCGAATCAAGATTGGACTAGTAACAGTAAGCATATTGAACAAAATCAACGCCCACAACTACTTTGTGTTCTACTCATGCATAGAAACTACGCATAGACCTGGCTCATGATGCCACTGTTGGGGAACGTAGCAGAAATTCAAAATTTTCCTACGTATCACCAAGATCTATCTATGGAGAAACCAGCAACGAGGGGAAGGAGAGTGCATCTACATACCCTTGTAGATCGCTAAGCGGAAGCGTTCAAGAGAACGGGGTTGAAGGAGTCACACTCGCCGTGATCCAAATCACCGGAGATCCTAGTGCCGAACGGACGGCACCTCTGCGTTCAACTCACGTACAGCCCGGTGACGTCTCCCATGCCTTGATCCAGCAAGGAGAGAGGGAGAGGTTGAGGAAGACTCCATCCAGCAGCAGCACAACGGCGTGGTGGTGGTGGAGGAGCGTGGTACTCCAGCAGGACTTCGCCAAGCACCGCAAGAGACGAGGAGGGAGAGGGGTAGGGCTGCGCCAAGAAGGAGAGGAACTCGTGTGTCTTGGGCAGCCCAAACCTCAAGTATATATAGGGGGAGGGGAGGGGCTGCGCCCCCACCTAGGGTTCCCTCCCTAGGGGTGGTGGCAGCCCCCAGATCCCATCTGGGTGGCGGCCAGGTGGAGGGGGGAGAGGGAGGCGCACCAGGCATGGGCCCTAAGGCCCATCTGCCCTTAGGGTTTGCCCCCCTCCTCCCCTTAGGCGCCTTGGGCCCTTGTGGGGGGGGGGGGGGCGCACCAGCCCACCTGGGGCTGGTCCCCTCCCAAACTTGGCCCATGCAGCCCTCCGGGGCTTGTGGCCCCACTTGGTGGAACCCCGGGACCCTCCCGGTGGTCCCGGTACGTTACCGATAAACCCCGAAACTTTTCCGGTGACCAAAACAGTACTTCCCATATATAAATCTTTACCTCCGGACCATTCCGGAACTCCTCGTGACGTCCGGGATCTCATCCAGGACTCCGAACAACATTCGGTAACCACGTATATCTGTTCCTTATAACCCTAGCGTCATCGAACCTTAAGTGTGTAGACCCTACAGGTTCGGGAACCATGCAGACATGACCGAGATAACTCTCCGGTCAATAACCAACAGCGGGATCTGGATACCCATGTTGGCTCCCACATGTTCCACGATGATCTCATCGGATGAACCACGATGTCAAAGACTTAATCAATCCCGTATACAATTCCCTTTGTCTAGCGGTACGATACTTGCCCGAGATTCGATCGTCGGTATCCCGATACCTTGTTCAATCTCGTTACCGGCAAGTCTCTTTACTCGTTCCGTAACACATCATCCCGTGATCAACTCCTTGGTCACATTGTGCACATTATGATGATGTCCTACCGAGTGGGCCCAGAGATACCTCTCCGTTTACACGGAGTGACAAATCCCAGTCTCGATTCGTGCCAACCCAACAGACACTTTCGGAGATACCTGTAGTGTACCTTTATAGCCACCCAGTTACGTTGTGACGTTTGGCACACCCAAAGTATTCCTACGGTATCCGGGAGTTGCACAATCTCATGGTCTAAGGAAATGATACTTGACATTAGAAAAGCTTTAGCATACGAACTACACGATCTTTGTGCTAGGCTTAGGATTGGGTCTTGTCCATCACATCATTCTCCTAATGATGTGATCCCGTTATCAACGACATCCAATGTCCATGGTCAGGAAACCGTAACCATCTATTGATCAACGAGCTAGTCAACTAGAGGCTTACTAGGGACATGGTGTTGTCTATGTATCCACACATGTATGTGAGTTTCCTATCAATACAATTCTAGCATGGATAATAATCGATTATCATGAACAAGGAAATATAACAACAATTAATTTATTGTTGCCTCTAGGGCATATTTCCAACAGGTGAATGGGAGATTTTTATGAAAGTATTTGAAACAAGCAATGTCTTCGAAGGCACGGAAGCAACATATAAGTAGAGCTACTCTAAGCATGCAATCAATGAGAAGCTAATGACATTAGCATAAGAGATAATAGGCAAACTAGGTAGTAGTAAATATAGAACAGGCAAACATACAAGCAAACAATCTTAAGAACTACAAATTGGAAGACAGAAAAGATTATCATGAGGAATGTCTTCAAGCAATGTCTTGATACGGAGATGAGCAAGCAATGGCTTCACAATACAAATATGGAAAGTAAAGTAATGAAGAGATAGAACCAGTTGCTCGGTGAAGACAAATGATTTGTTTGACCAATTTCTGTTGATGTGACAACTATATATCTGGTTGGAGAGGCTGAGATTTAACTCAGAAGACTAGGCGTTCACTTTACTCTCTAGGAGCTAAGATCACCTAGACCTCACTCAGTCACTCAGGCAAGTCTTCAAGGTAGACTTCTGAAATCTTTACAAACATGTTCACTGGCAATCCATAAATGACTTTTGGATGCTCAGAACATGACGCCTAACCGTCTAGAAGATCACAACCTTCAAGTGTAACAAGTCTTCGGTTCACTAAAAAATGTATTCGATAATGCTCAATCTTTGAGATCTAGGTGTTTGAAATTTTCTTCATAGTAAATCTCCCTCAAAAGTTTCAGAGGTGGGTTGCTCTAAAATGACATAAGTCGTGTAATAACTTGGAGCAGGCACCAACTTATGGTGGAAGGGGGCTGCTATTTATATTTAGGGGCAAACCGACATGATACAACTGAAATGAACCTAGGTCAATGGCCAACCGACACGTTTACCGACGATCAGATTTAAAACACACGTGACAACCTTACTTGGGCTACAAGCAACGCTGAGTCAACCAACTGTGAAATAGACTTTCTCTCAAAGTCTTCACTAGAAGGCATGGGATTTTAGGTTGAGCACCACGCCAGTTTATGACTTCGTATCACCTTGCCCCCACTTAATAGTATGGTGGTTCCTATGACTTAAGAAAGAAGAAAATGAAACCAGCAAAAGAGTAAGTCTTCATCTCATTGTCTTCAAGCGATAGTCTTCGCATACCACCATTGTCTTCAAAGTCTCCAGACATTTTTATGGGTCATCTTCGACTAGTTAAGTCAAATCTTCAGAGACTTCTATCTATGGCATCATGTGTACACTGACAAACACAATAGTCCCTTAATCGGATTTGTCATCAATACTCCAAAAGCAATAAGGGGTGGCAAGAGTTGCCTTTGTAGAAACCATCCACGCTGAAACCATTAGCATGTCCACAAAATGCTTATGCCGCACTTTCCTGATTAAGTGTATTGTTGGCTGGATTTCAGCGAGACCAACCGTGAAATGTGGCTGGTACATATTCGTTATTTATAGCATGCTGCTGGTAATTGTAGTTCATGCTTTCGCGATAGCTGTAACGCCCCGTCCACAACCGCCGTTTTCCAGACGTTACGCCTGATGGGATCTAGACTATCTCCACAAACCAACACTAGTCTTTTCTGCATACTTTATCTTCACTCATGCACACCCGAGGAGCAACTTGCCGGTCGGTCACCCATCCTCAAATCAATCCAGGCCAAGCATGCTTAATTTTGGAGTTCTTTGCGAATGAGCTCCCGGAAAAGAAGGAATTCTTTATTGATATGAATAGTCTATCATTCCTATTAAGTCAGGATATCTGACGTAGGGTGGAACCCTAGATGGCCGATCTTTCACGAAAGGAGCGGATCCCAAAGAGAAACACGAAGAACACGAGGGGATTCACGAGGGAAAACACGAGAGAATCACTCAAACCAACAAGATTCGATTACACATGTGCTAGATCCTCGAAACACAAAGAGAGATACAAGATCCAAAGTCAACAACGGACGATACACGGTAACCGGTTCTTCTCCGTGAGGAGGTCTTGATGGGGCCACCCAAGAGGGGGTCTTGAATCCAAGCAGATCTTCTCCGTAGAGGGGCCGCGGTCTCTCTCGTGGAGTAGATCCGTAATGGATGAGCGTAGCTCTATCTCTCAAATGAGCTATCACAACGCTAACCCTAGAAAGGAGGAGGGAGAGGTCTATTTATAGTATTAGTGCAAATGGGGGTGAAGTGAAGGGGTACATGGGCCTCAGCCCGCAACTGGACACAGCCAGGTACCGGACGTCCGCTGGGGACTGGTCGTCCGGTGGCTCGTGGGCGGCCGAACGTCCGGTAGGGGCCGGTCGTCCGCTCGATCTCGCTCGGATGCTGGTGTAGCGGATTTATGGTCTGGACCGGTCATCCGGTCGCTGGTTGTCCGGTGGCGTCGGACGTCCGCTCGTTTGGCTCGGGTGCAGGGACACCGGTCGTCCGGTGGATCTTCAGGCGCAGGACGTCCGGACCCGATCGGTCTTCCGGTGGCTGGAGCTTCTTCGACAGCTCTTCTTCTTGTGTCTTCGTTTCCACGCTTCCCTCGCGGATGGTGTAGGTGTTCCTTGGCGCTTGCACTCCTCCATGTTGTGCACATCGTTCTGACAATACCTATGCATGCACACGGGAGAAGTGTCAAGTAGTATACCATCCTCGAAGGGGTCAAGTGAGCACGTGTAAAGGATATGATTCACCTTTGTGTATGTGAAGTAGAAGTCCCACGTGTCACTTGCCAAACGGACTCTTGACATGGTGATGCCCGTAGGATGCTCCGCATCATCTCCCCTCCCTTGGGAAAGATCCGACCTCGGATCGAAATCCAAATCACCATGGGAAAGAGATGGCGTCGCCGTGTAGGAGTGGTCGATCACCAAGTTCTCGTCATCTTGAAGCTCGAAATGGGCACTCTCCAATGTCGCACCGTCTCGTGATTCCTTCAAAAGGATCAAGGAGAACAAACACTTGGAAAAACAAATGCGGTTAGCGTTAGTGCAAAACCAAGCATTCAAGAGGTGATTCACCCAACAAGTGTTGTCATCAAGCATAGCATATGGTGTGACAAAGGATTGTGACATGGCATGTAAGCACATAAATTGAGCACAAAGAAGGACATCATGGAAACAAGCATGTAAATGTGAGGTATTGATGCAAATATGTTGGACAAGTGAAGAAGCATCTACCTCAAGTTCATAGCAAGCATCCACAAATTGCTCAATGAAAGGTCTATGGTAGGCATAGGAATAATTCACAACACCAAATAAAATGAAGTGTCTAAACACATGTGTCAAGTGCAAGACAATCCAATCATAATGTGCATTGGGTGTAGTGAATATCGTGTGGCACTGAACACAATAGAAAGAGCAATTGTTCATCATGTGTGAGGCAATCAAGTCAAGCATAGTAATCAAGTCGTCCAAGCTAGTAGTGCGAAGATGCAACATACTAGAGGGAATCATGGCAATCATGTCATGTGAGCAAATAATAGACATGGACAATGCACATGACACATCGCAAGCACGAACACAAAGCAAAATGGAAGTATCATCATAGGCATGGGGCACAAAGCAAACATGTCAATAACAAGCAATGTCTCCACCAAGCTTGTAAATACACATACAAGTATGAGAATCTATCATCATGTGTAATGCAAAGCATGGGTCACGAATGCATGGCAAAACCATAGTAATGAGCATAACATGCAAAGTGAACATGGCAAGATGGGCATAGAATATGTAGTGGACAATAACCCATAGCCAAGTGAGGGTCATGTAGAAGAAATGTGCAAAGACTTCGCGTGAAGAGAGCGGCGGGAAATGCAATCCATGGGATCCCAATTCATCATTGCTCTCTAGAGCTCGTTTTGTCAACTCGTGGGATTGCGAGGTTGACAAGAATTCATGGGTACCTACACAAAAGAGACACAAACCAAAGAAATTGTGCGCGTGGTAAATGTACACATCATCCATCATGATGTGTATGTGTACGTGTGAGTTAGCACAAGATAAGCATCCGTCAAAGAAATTTGATGCATGGTATAAGAACATGTCATCCATCATGAAAGAATAGTTATTGTGTATAACATGATGAGGATGCAAATTGAGCATACAAGTATATGGGACATCAATAGCATGTTTATTCATGGGAAGCATATTGTGCACATAAGTATGAGGATCATGCAATGGATGGGAGTGATCAAAATCTCCTAAAATGTATGAGGAAACTATGGGGGTCTCCTCATGAGCAATGTTGGAAACATCATGGAGAAAATGGACAACATCCAAAACAATGCATATCCGAAGCTAGGTGGTTATGGCATGGCATATGAGATAAATAATGCAAAGGTAGCATGGCATATGAGATAAATGATGCAAAGGTAGCATGTCAATATCATCACAAGAGAAACAAATGCCAATAACCATAGGCTTGTCATCTATGCCATATGTGCAAATTGGGTTCATTTTAATAGCATATGCATAGTCACTATGAAGAGAATGCAAATATGACATATGATTGATCTCATGCATAGCATATGACAAGTCAAGTGGATTGGCAAACATGATGTGACCGAGAGAATTAGCACAAGAAATTCTATGTAACATGGCATCACAACTAAAAGACTCCACATGGCAATCATCATACTCATCATAAATGGGTAAATCATCGCATGGGGAAATCATACTAGCATGAAGCATGTCAATAGGGGGATCAACATCATGCAAGCAATCAATGTCATGAATGTCCACTAGTGGGACTAGAGCATCACCTTCACCTATGTTACCTTGTTCATTCCACTCAAGTGGTGTAGGTGAGGTGGGAAAGACCAAATGGTGGTCAAGATCATCATTGTGATGGAACCATGTGGGGGTGCATCATATTCCACCATGGCCATCATCTTGTCCAAAGGTAGGACGAAGTCGTCGAGAAGCGGCGCATCATCGTATAAGGGACCTAGCACCAAATGAGAAGACACAATAGAGGTAGAGGTCAAGTCGTTAGTGTTAAAAGTGGCCTCACATGACCTATCAACTATCTCACTCTCTCTATGTGGTGGTTCACTCACTCCCTCAAAATAGGTGCACTCAAACTCACATATGGTGGAGTCACTCATCTCACTCAAGAGGTGGGGGTTGTGGCTCTCCTCGCATGGGAATAGTGGAAACACATCATATATGGGGCTAGTGGTGAAATCACTCTCACTCTCAATATGGTGGCTAAAGTTACTCAAGTCATCACATGTCGCCGTGGTCGAAGGGAAAATCCCATGCTCAACCGTCTCGTAGTCGTCGTCGTGGATGAAGGCCGAAGATGGCACAACATCACTCTCGCCGTGGATGAAGGCCGAAGATGGCACATTATCACTCTCGCCTCCTAAGATGGAAGCATCATCCTTGCTCACCACCGTGTCGCTCGCCTCCAAAGCTTGGTCCTTGAGGGTCTCCGTAGTCGTACTCGTCGCCGCACCGTCTTGAAAAAGAGTCATGGAGGACTCGGCATCGTCAATGCCACAAAGAGGGATGGCGTCGAACTTGGGAGTACAGTCTTGGAGCTCGTCGGGCTTGGACATCGTGGTGGTACTAGCCTCATGCTCGTTCTCATGGAGCTTGGTCGTCGCGAAGTGAGCTTGGGGTGGAGAAAGTTTGGCCTTCATGAGTTCTTGTTCCACCTTGAGAGCACCAATGTAGTTGTCGTTGAGGGACTTGTAGTTCTCGAGGAAGATCGTCTTGGAGATATCGTTGTGCAATCCCATCATGAAGTGGAACTTCATCGAAATGGGGTCGTCCACGCCGGCTCGTCGCAAGGCAATCTTCATCTCCTTGAAGTACTCGTCGATGGACTTGGATCCTTGGATGGTGTTCTCCAATTGGCGTTGAAGTTTTCCGTGTAGGTTGGAGGCACAAACTCTCACCGCAAAGCTCTCTTCGTCTTGGGCCAACTCATGTCGTAGCTCTCCGAAGGTGTGTGAAGCCACCAAGTGGACGCGTAGTCGTGGAAGTTCCTTGTGGCGCACTTCACTTGATCTTCGGGAGAGACTTGATGTACCTTGAGGTAGTCGTCCATCAAACGCTCCCACTCGAGATACTCCTCGGGTTCTTGAGTCCCATAGAAAGGAATCGTGTGGTCGATGTCGAGGTCGTAGTAGCTCGTTTAAGTCGCGGACTTGAGCTTGGGGAGCTTCTCTTGAGCGTAGTCTTGAGGTGCTTGTTGGCGAAGATGCCATATATCCGAAGGCGAGGATGCCTTGAAGTCGCTTGGCGAAGATGCCAAAGTGGTTGGTGTAGCCGTAGCTCCGTCTTGGTGGTGCTTGTCTCGTGGTCTTCTCTTGTGGTCATGAAGTTTGGACTTGGCGTGAAGTAGGGCTTGTTGCGACTTGTAGGTAGGCGCATCTCGAGCATCTTCATGATGATGTTGTTGTTGTCGTGCTTGAGCTCGATGTAGATGTCGTTCGTCGTTGTCGTGCACATGTTGCTTGGAGGTGACTTGCCCTTCATGACGAGGTGGATCACAAACGTGATGGTGGTCGCCATGGAGATGTGGACGAGGACGACTTGCACTTGCATCATTTTTGCGCTCCGAAGACTTGTGAATTGAACGTCGCCGCCTTAAGGATGATGAAGGGGAAGAACGGTTGATCAACAAGGTCCGAATCTCCTCCATCCTTGCATCTTGCTCCTCCTTTTGTGCGGAAAACTTGTTGTTGATGTAGTTGTACACGCCGTCGTTGTTGTGGAAGACCGGAGATGAAATGCCTTGCCTATCCATCACAAGATTCGAGCGAATATGAGTGGAGAAAGAGAATAACGAATACCAAATGTACCTTGACCGAAGTTGAAAGTGGATCAATGATCACTCCAATGTGGACAAGGAAATAGCACAATTGGTACCAATTCTTGTCGGTTTCTCACACCTACACAAGTAAGGCTTATGGTGGAGCTCGGTGAGGATAGTGGCACAAACATTTGGTGTAAAATGTTAGCAAGAGTCAATAATGTTGAAAGAGATTCACAAATTCGCAAGTGTAACAAGTAGACCAATAGCAATATGTGGCACACAGAAACACACACACACGGATAGATAAATGGGGTCGTGCAACCAAGGATGAGCACAAAATGTGGAATCCACGGAAAACGCTCGTGTTGCACAACTCAAGAGAGACGCTAGCACGATTGCTTAATAGGCGGATACGACACTTGTGCACAACCTATAAGATGCAAAATGGATAACTTTCTATCCCAAGTATGCTATGTATGTATGGTTCCCGGTGTTTGATCCAAGATGATCGGATATGACAATCTTATGCAATGTGGTGGATGCTATGGCTATTTCTTACAAGCTTCTTTGCTCTTTCTCTTCTACTTAAAAGCTTATTCTTTTTTTTGTATATGGCCACTTTGCGAAATGCACAAACCAAGATAGCAATTGTGTATATGCGGGAACAAACTTGAGGCACACGAGATGATATGATACCGATATGGTATGGTATGTATGCAATGTATGGTGTAGATCACTAATGTGCACAAGTAAGGTTGCCGGCAATACTCAAATGGCTAGTCTCCATAGGCAAGTGACGCAAAATGGGCTAGGGGTTATCAATGCAATGGCAAGGGAATATACAATGGAGGGATACCACGATACCAAGATGATATGGAGGTTACCGTCCACGGTGATGATGAGTGGCGGTGATCTTGATGGAGATACCAAGATGATGGTGACTCGTCCCTAAGTAGCCGACACACCTTAGGAAACGGAAAAACCGCGAACTCAAAATCTCAATCGTCAAATGTCAAAATGGTGGTAGCGGGAAGTGGTGGTGTTGCACTAGGCAATGCGGAAGTGGAGGTTATGGTGGTGGACTATACACGGTGTCAGAGTTGAAAGCACGGTCCCTAAGTAGCCGAAACACCTTAGGAGACACAACTCACAACACAACCAAAATTGGGTTAAGTTGGGGTGGCGGAAGTGTATAGTGGTCAAGCCTATGCGGAAGTGGTGGTGGTGGTTGAAGAAGAAGCAACCGTCCCTAAGTAGCCTAGACACCTTAGGAGACTCAAATCACTCCTTAAGCAACCACTAATGCGATGGGGAACAAAATTGGTTAGGTTGCGGAAGTCGGTGGTGGTGTAGCGGATGATGTGGTGGAAGCCCTAGGAAAAGATGCCAAAATTTTCAAACTTTGATGGAGTCAAATGGTGATGGTAGTATTTTTGTGGGAAGGGGGATGTCAAGAGCTTTCCAACGAGCTAAAGAACGTCAAAATCGGAGTTCGGATGAATTAGTTATGGCCGAAACAAAAATCAGCCGAAGTTGATATCTACAGGTAGCGGACGTCCGGAAATGGACGGATGTCCGGTCGCCGGACGTCCGGTCGGGTCGGAAATCCGCTAATTTCAGCTCGGGTTAGGGGTTCCGGTCGTCCGGTAAGGTCGGACGTCCAGTGCTTCCTGGGTCTCCGGACGTCCGGTAAAGGGCCGGTCGTCCGATGTATCGGGGTTAACTCGAGATCCGAGATTCGGAACGCGATTTTGGGCGGAATTTGGGGATTTTGGGGTCAAAATTGATGGGATTTCATGGATGAAAGATGGGAAAACTTGGGGAAATGCTAGATCCACTCAAAACCAAGCAAATCCATGGATCAAAATCAACAAAACATCATCAAACCAACAAATCACAAAAAACTTTGGGGCTATTTTTGGTGGGGATTTTCGAATTTAGGACGAAATCAAGCAAAAGAAGGCTAGAAAACGGTGGGGGAGGCTCCGAAATCGTGATCAACATGGCTCATGATACCAAGATGATGTAGGGTGGAACCCTAGATAGCCGATCTTTCACGAAAGGAGCGGATCCCAAAGAGAAACACGAAGAACACGTGGGGATTCACGAGGGAAAACACGAGAGAATCACTCAAACCAACAATATTCGATTACACATGTGCTAGATCCTCGAAACACAAAGAGAGATATAAGATCCAAAGTCAACAACGAACGATACACGGTAACCGGTTCTTCTCCGTGAGGAGGTCTTGATGGGGCCACCCAAGAGGGGGTCTTGAATCCAAGGGGATATTCTCCGTAGAGGGGCCGTGGTCTCTCTCGTGGAGTAGATCCGTAATGGATGAGCGTAGCTCTATCTCTCAAATGAGCTATCACAACGCTAACCCTAGAAAGGAGGAGGGAGAGGTCTATTTATAGTCTTAGTGCAAATGGGGGTGAAGTGAAGGGGTACATGGGCCTCAGCCCGCAAGTGGACACAGCCAGGCACCGGACGTCCGCTGGGGACTGGTCGTCCGGTGGCTCGTGGGCGGCCGGACGTCCGGTAGGGGCCGGTCGTCCGCTCGATCTCGCTCGGAGGCTGGTGTAGTGAATTTCCGGTCTGGACCGGTCATCCGGTCGCTAGTCGTCCGGTGGCGTCGGACGTCCGCTCGTTTGGCTCGGGTGCAGGGACACCAGTCGTCCGGTGGATCTACAAGCGCCGGACGTCCGGACCCGACCGGTCTTCCGGTGGCTGGAGCTTCTTCGACAGCTCTTCTTCTTGCGTCTTTGTTTCCACGCTTCCCTCGCGGATGGTGTAGGTGTTCCTTGGCGCTTGCACTCCTCCACGTCGTCCGCAGCGTTCCGACAATACCTATGCATGCACACGGGAGAAGTGTCAAGTAGTATACCATCCTCGAAGGGGTCAAGTGAGCACGTGTAAAGGATATGATTCACCTTTGTGTATGTGAAGTAGAAGTCCTACGTGTCACTTGCCAAACGGACTCTTGACATGGTGATGCCCGTAGGATGTTCCGCATCAATATCACATACACCCTCACTCAAAGGAACCGACATCCTTGTCGGCCCATCACAAACGTTCCCTCTTGATACAGGTATGTGCATCTAGTCTGGCACATGTGCCATGCCGTGTGTCACAACGGGCACAGGCGCCATGCGCCACATGCCTGCACACCTGACCCGCGCATTCCCATGCCGTGTGCCACAGCGGACACATGCGCCATGCGCCACATGCCCGCACACCTGACCCGCGCATTCCCATGTAACCACAACAGTCGGTTCTGATACCAATTGTAACGCCTCGGCCACAACCACCATTTCCCGGCTATTACGTCTAGCGGGGTCTAGACTATACCCACAGACCAACACTAGTCTTTTTTGCGCATTTTGTCCTCACTCGTGCGCAGCGCATACAGGAGCAACTTCCCGGTTGGTCACCCATCCTAAAATCGCTCCAAGACAAGCACCCATAACTTTGGAGTTCTTTGCGAATGAGCTCCCAAAAAAAAGGAATTTTTTTGTTGATATGAGTAGTCTATCATTCGTATTAAGCCAAGCTCTGACAATAGCTCATGACAATTCTGTCGTACATATATTCTCATGCCATGACATGTCGGTTAATCTATGACCGGTTGGCCCGGATATCTATGTTACCCTCCACCCACGGAGTTTCGAAGCATACGCCTTTTGTCTATATGTTTTGCAACACCATTATAATAACATGTAGAACTTTGACGACACTGTTTTTACACAAAAAGGAGAGGTACATAGATGGAGTGAAGAGATGAAGCACTGTTCAAAGGACCTATAGCATCCCTGCTTCAACACGTTTAGTTGTAAAAAAACATTTGGAAGACATATTCATTGTCTACGATGCTGAAGGGATTCGTTGCAAGGAAAGCAATTTTTTCCTACGAGAAAACTAATAAACTCAAGATCCAATCTACTAGACGCTAGCAATGAGTGGGAAAAGGTATACACACCCTCGTACAACATGCGTTTTTAATGATCTAAAGATCGTGGGCGATGTAGTCGTACTTTCGTCGAATCAATTCGATGTAGCACCGCACGAATGATGCCTCCGAATTGCACACACGTGCAGCTTGATGTCGTATCCTCCTTCTTGATCCGGCAAGTGAGGGGGAGAGGTGGATGAGATCGATCTGGTAGCACGACGGCGTGGTGGAGGAAGTATGGTTGAAATCCAATAGAGCTTTATTAAGAACTGCGCGGATGAGTGACGTATGGAACGAGAGGGAGGCAGCCAACAACCGAGGTGTGTGGTCCTGTGGCCAGCCCATCCCTCCTCTATTTATAGGCGTGGGGGAGGAGTCTTGGCCCCTCCGCCAAACCTCTAGGGACTGCGCACCAAAGGGGGGAAGGAAATCTCCTCCTTCCTTCCCCACCAATCATGACCCCTCCTTTTTAGGGATCTTGATCTTATCCCTTCGGGATTTGATCCTATTCCTTTTAGGGGGGGGGGGGTATTTTGGTGTGTATGGACCAGAGGTATGGTGCCTTGGCCACCACTCATGTCCAAGTGGGTCCGACTCGGGTACCTTCTAGAACCTACCCAGTATAATACTGAAAATCCTAAACTTTTCTGGTAACCCCGAAAATACTTTTCATATATGTTTTCTTTGTCTCTGGACCATTCCGAAGCTCCTCGTGATGCCCGGGATCCTGTCTAAGACTTTGAATCAAAATTCGATACACACCATCTTATTGTCTCATAAAATCCTAGCGACACTGAACGTTAAGTGTGTGACCCTATGGGTTCGTGAATATGAGGATATGATCAAGACTCCTCTCCGATCCATAACCAATAGTGGGGCCATGGATGCCCATAATGGTTCCCAGACATTTCATCGATTGAACCACGATGTCAAGGATTCAAATAATCTCGTATACGATTCCCTTTATCTGGCAATATGTCGCTAGCCTGAGATTCGATCATTAGTATCACCACAGCTAGTTAAATCTCGTTACCGGCAAGTTCTCATTAGTCGTTCCATAATACAATACCCCCGTGACCAAACACATTAGTCACATGCTTGCAAGCTACTTATGATGTTTTATTACCGAGAGGGCCCAAATATATCTCTCCGTTACATGGAGTGAGAAATCCTAGTCTTGATCCATGCAACCCAACTAGTGCCTTCCGAGATACATGAAGAGCACCTTTATGATCACCCAGTTACAAAGTGACGGTTGATGCCCACAAAGCATTCTTCCGGTACTATGGAATGGCATGATCTCATAGTCTAAGGAACAAATACTTGACATTAAGAAAGTTGTAGCAATTTAAACTTAGTGACACGGTTAAATGCTAAGCTTATGATTGGGTATGTCCATCACACTATTCTCCTAATGATATGACCTTGTTATTAACTGATAACTCATGTCCATGGTTAGGAAATCTTAACCATCTTTAATCAACGAGCTAGTCTAGTAGAGGCTTACTGTGGACACAATATATGTTTATGATCTATACATGTATTTAAGTTTTCGGTTAGTACAATTATAAGATAGAGAATAAACACTTATCAAGAATAAAGGAATACGAGAATAACAACTTTATTATTGCTTCTAGGGCATCTTTTCAATCGATGCACTGCTGGCTCGTAATCCTAGTTAGTGCTACCAACTGCTACAGTATATTGTCAGACAAGAGTTCAGCAAGACCAGTTGTTACATATTCATTGTTTGTAAGGCACCGATGTCTCATACTCGCAGTTAATGGTTTCACGCCAACTCGTGATACAATTGTATTGTCAGACTAGATTTTAGCAAGACTACCTGTAAAATACAAGCGCAATACATATTCATTGTTTATAGCACAATATTGTCTCGTAATTGTAGTTAATGCTCCCGCGTCAGCTTGTGATAGCAAAATCGTACATGTATGCCCACACCATGACACATCGACTATTCTGCGCCTAACCGTCCGTATTGTTTTTTTAGTTGCGCTGGGTAACCAATGCTACCGTCTGCATGTAAATTCTAGAAGCGCGCGCTTAAAGCTACTTTAAATATATATTCTGTACCACCACTAATAGTATACAAAACTTTTCAAACCATGCCGCTTACCCAAAGGAGAGATGGAGAGCTAGAACACCGTTTAAACTTTTTGAAACTCCGATTGCTCCTGTTTTCCGAAATAAAATAAAATTAATGAAGAAAACAGCCCATGCTGCAACTATTATCGTTCCAGAAAATGGTTTTTGTTCTCTTCCTTGACCGCGCGGATTGTCTGACTAGATTCCAGCGAGACCAGTTGTAATTGTTGTTTTGTAGCGCACAGTGGGCTCGTAATTGCAGTTAATGCTCTCGCGTCAGCTTGTGACAGTTAAAGCGTACTACATGCATGTATGCCCGTTTATTTAAAAAAAAGAGAGATGGGCATGCTAGTTGCTACTCCCTCCGTTCCTAAATACTTGTCTTTCTAAACATTTCAAATGACTACTACATACGGATGTATGTAGACATATTTTAGAGTGTAGATTCACTCATTTTGCTCCGTATATAGTCACTTGTTGAAATGCCTAAAAAGACAAGTATTTAGGAACGGAGGGAGTAGATGGAGAGGAGAGGAGGGGCACCGTTCAAATTTCAAAAGCAGCCGCGCTTTCTACAGGGGTCAATGGGGGGGGGGGTGTCGCAAGACGGGAATGGAAACCAGTGTGGCCTATGATGGGCCTATAGAGGCTGGCAGGAGGCACGAAGAAGGAAAGAAAATGTCTCACGGGCTCGCACTGGCCCGTTGGGGGCTCCCCGCACTGGCGCGCGCCGATTTGACTGCCTTTCCGAAATAAAATACTAAAACCGACTGCCCGCACCCCCATCGGACGGCCGCGCGGCGCGGGCGGCGAATCCTGGGCCGTCCGATGCCCGCCGCGGTGCGCCCGCCCGAATTTCAAATCCGCCCCGCCCGTGCGACGCCCCGCGTGCCACACACGCTTTGATGGGTGGCAGCGGCGGGTGATTTCGTCGTACCTTCGGGGGCAACACGGTAATCCCGCCTCGGAAAAGGGGAAGCGGCAGCTGGCCCTCGCTATTTTGCTTGGTCTGTGTCCCCTGTTTCCTGCCCCCCTCCCCCATCGCCTTCCCCTTCCTCTCCCTGTTCCGTTTCCGCCGCCTCTCCACCTCCCCCGCCGCCGCGTCGCTCCTCCGCGCCGGTAGAGGTGAGTTCCGCTCGGTCTGCTCCGTTCAGCCGTCTCGTGCTCGTGCTGCCGCGCCTGTCGGCGTGGTTTGGTCGCTTCGTTATGCAGAGCGGGTTTTTTTTGCCGTCGATTTTGGGGGGTTTTGCTTGTGGTTTTCTGGGCGATTTCCTGCCGATTGTTCGTCTCCGGACGTCTTCGCTTCGTCTGTGGGTGCTATCGGGGTGGTAGGTTGGAAGCTGATGGTGCTGTTCATTTCTGGGGTTTTTTGGTCACCATTTGTGGGGGTTTTGTGTGTGTGTTTTCCGGGCGATTTCCTGCCGATTATCCATCTCCGGTGGTTGTTTCTTCGTCCGGGGCTGTGATTAGGGTGGGAATTTGCAATCTGGTGCTTCCGGTCAACAGGGCGAGGGTTTTGGTGGGGTTTTCTGGGTGCGATTTTCTGCCCCCCATTGCTGCAGATTGCGCTGTATGCCTGTATCTTCTATTTTTGGTCAGCAGTGTCATGTGTAAGGAATTCAGGAAGGAAGGGAGACGAGAGCAGAGTATCTGACTATGCTCTATTTTTTCGCTGCAGAGTTTGTGGAGCTCCCGCTGATGGAGGGGATGGATTCGGTCGCCGTGATGGAGGTGGCGCCGGTGCCGGACCCGCTCTTCGTCGGCGCCACTCCCCTGATCCCGGCGCCACCGGAGTCGGAGCTCGTGCTGCGCCGCAGCGCCCGCTGCCTCGGCAAGCCACGCGTCCCAGTCTACGCGGAGCCGGAGGAGCCCAAGCAGTCCACCGGCCGCCGGGGCCGTCCTAAGAAGAAGAGGGACGAGGAGAACCAGGACCCGGCTCCACAGGTCGCTGCCAAGGTGCCCAGGAAGGCCGCCAAGGTCGAGCCAAAGGAGAGGAAGCCGATGCCGGTGGTTGGGCAGGAACCGGTTCCTGCTGATTTCACCGGAGCTGCCGCGGAGGACGACGCCCTGGGCACCGGGAAGAGTGCCAAGCTGCGGGTCAAGGAAACCTTGCGTGCCTTCAACAGCCACTACCTCCACCTTGTCCAGGTAGCCTCGTCTGTCTGAACTCTGAATGTTCAGGTTCTTTTCAGTTTACTGTATGCTTTGTCTGACTCTGACTCTCTGCTTATATGGGTGCAGGAAGAGCAGAAAAGAGCACAGGCTGTCATACAGGAGATTGCAGCCAAAGGAGCTGCCAAAAATAAGGTGTGGATTCTCGTGCAGTTCAAATTATGTTTCTACATGTGTCATGCCGCCTGTCTCTTAGTGCTGTAACTCCTGTTCATTGTGGTGAATGGTCAGATTTGTAAGTTCTTCTGTTGTCCTTGTAAATGTAGGATGGCAAGAAAGGCGGCGAAGGTGAGGCCAAAGAAAAGCGCCCATCCAAGCGGCCTGATTTGAAAGCAATTACAAAGGTGTTCTGTTCTCTGCTTTTATTTTCATTGGTGCAAACCTACTTGACTTCTTTATTTAGGCTGAACTTGCCATAATTGTTGAAATCTTAGATGCAAGAGAACAACTCTTTTCTTTATACGGAGAAGGTGTTAGGGCCAATACCAGGTCAGTCTGTCCTTCTAGTTCTATATACCAGGAAGAAAATTTGTAATTTGAGTTATTGTGAACATGATTTCAGTTTTTAGTATCCACCATATTTGATATTACGTTATCACCCTCTGGATGTATGATGCCCTGATATCCTCCTTCTCAGGGATCGACGTCGGGGATCAGTTTTATTCTCGTGCGGAGATGGTTGTCTTGGGCATTCACAGCCATTGGCTGAATGGTATTGACTATATGGGTATGAAATACCAAGAAAAGGTAACATCAATAAACATTTCCATAGCAACTGTCATACTCAACATCTTTTCCTTTTTTATCCCTTTAATGGTTGACGACAACTTGGTTAGTCCCAATAGTTTTTCTGTCCTACCACACATGATTATTGCCAATGTGGAGGAGTGAAAAGGATCAGAGAGAAAATAGCTCTCTCTTGATTTGGAGTCTGACTCTTGTATTAGTTAAATGTTGAAACTGCAAATTCAAAGCTTAGTGCCTTTGTGCGCTGCTGTCTCCTTGTATTGACTCTTCGTGTAGGCAAAAACTTAAGTCAGAAGCCGCTGTACAAGTTGTGTTTAGTGTTGACTCTACATGATCTAGAGAGTATAACAGTCATCAGCCGACTACTTTTCACGTGCCATTGTGTGACTGCAGGTTGTGACCCACTCTTAGCAGCACTGTTCATGAAAGTGTTTTTAAGCGACACTTAAGCGCTGAGTGATGGCAAAACGTTTTGCTTTGGCCCTAAGTGGTAGATTGAGCGTTTTTTTAAATTGACCAGAATTTGGTTGTTTTTAGACAACTTTTGCTTGGCTGCTTGCGCAATAATGACAATTTGCTATTTATCTTAATATCAGGGTCTATTTGAACTGAACTGCATTTTAATTGGTAATTTGCTTGCTGTGTGAACCTCATGTGTATTTGCTATGGTGTGAACTGAATTTTAGATGTTATTTCAGTTACTTGTGTGCTATGTTTCCTATTTTCCTGTGCATATTATTTAAAAACAGTCAAATTCTGGCATTTTGAAAATGCTTAAGTGCTCTTAAGCGTTTTTAGGGTTAGGGTTTAGGATTAGTGCTCCGCTTCGCTTATGCTTTCCCATTTTTTGAAAATTGTATAGCAGTAAGCTATATAACATTTCCACTTTAGATCTCCCAATTGTCGAATTGATTTGCTGGGTGCAATTGTAATCCCTTCCTAAATTCTACTCTAGTTACCTCCTATTTCATCTCCAAGTTGATAAGCAACCATAATTTGATTCATGCTAGAGTAGAATTTGTTCAGATCATCTTCATATGTTTTGTTGGTATTTTTAGTTAGCTAACACTTTTGACATTTATGCAGAAGGAGTACGAGAACTTCACTTTCCCCATGGCAACTTGCATCGTCATGTCAGGGATATATGAAGATGATCTGGACAAGGCTGATGAAATTATTTATACTGGTCAGGGAGGAAATGATTTACTTGGCAACCATCGCCAAATTGGTTCTCAACAACTGAACCGTGGAAATTTGGCATTGAAGGTTAGTTTTAATGGTTCTTATCAGTTACATGTCATTAAAGTAAATCTCATTATAGTAAATCTAATGTTGTTTGTAATAGTTTCTCAACTTGTTTGTCAGTGATAACTTAGTCCATCTTCTAACTTGAATCTTCTTATATGTTAGAGTTTTGGTTGCCATACAATCTTGGAAGCTGTTTATCTTTATTTCACTGGAATCATGCCTAGCAATTTGCAATTTGCTGATTTTTTCATGCATCAATACCAATAGCAATTTTTTGATATATTGTATGTTCATTTCTTGTCATGTCGCAGAATAGCAAGGATAATGGCAATCTGATACGAGTTATTAGAGGTCATGTGGCCAAGAATAGCTACACCGGCAAAATCTACACATATGATGGCTTGTACAAGGTCTTATCCTTCACTTATCCCACATCGGTCACATTTAGACAATGTCATGTCAACAATATGTATCTTTGACTGTTACTTTTGTATGTATATGTTAGTAGAAAATTATGAACTGTTTCATTGATACTAGTTTTGGCCTTTATCAATATGACCATTTTTGTATATTAAAATTAAATTATAAAAGTTGACTGCGTACTTTCTAGAAACTCTTGTATTTATGAACGGAGGTAGTTTCATTTAAATGAATTAATTTTGTTTGATTACTTCCTTTACCACACTAGTTGTTACTTGTTATTGATGAATGCTGGGTAACTCTCTCTGCCCTTTGGCACTCAACCACAAGCAGGATACGAAATAGCCAAATCCTTACCCAGAAATATAGTTGTTCATGAAACAACAAGATATGGTTCTTAGCATCTGCTAGTTCTGTACTTCTGTTATCTTCCTTTGGCTAATATTATTCCCCTCTGTTTTCAATCTGTAGGTTGTAGATGACTGGGTGCAGAAGGGAGTACAAGGACATGTGGTATACAAGTATAAATTGAAGAGGCTTGAGGGTCAACCGTCGTTGACAACCACTGAGGTATATATGCGTGAAACCCGAACTTAATTCCCACTGTACGTTGTGGTGGTGCTACAGGATTTCTTCTGCAACCGTGTACTATCTGATTTACAGATACAAATTACATTATGATTTGAGGGTATAAAATTTGCTCAAGTTTAGCCTACAGTAAGTTACATGACTGATGCTGGTGTAAGAATGCGCAATTGATGCTTGTTTTGGCGCTATAGATGGGTCTGAATAGAAAAAAAAATCTGTCACAAGGCAGATTTATCTCCAGTATGCTCACTGCAGGTTGAAGTAATCTAAAGATGATTGGTCTCTGTTTTTTATATCTTGATGCTGGATATATTTAACACCTTAACACACATTTATCTGCATTTTGTTCTTTGCCTTACTTTTTCCACATAAAATGTTTATTTCTGCAGGTGCGATTCACTCGTGCGGAAGCTCCCAGAAAGATTTCTGAATTACCTGGGTACATGATAGCTTTCCTGTTTTACCTTTCGTGATTTAATATGTTTATGATGGAGTTTTGATTTTTCAATCGAGGAATCTCAAACTGCTGAACTATTAATGTTTGTTCCTCACCCTGCTACCTATCCTAATAGGAATCATGTGCTGCCTTTTATTTGATAGGTTGGTTTGTGATGACATCTCTGGAGGACAGGAGAACATTCCAATTCCTGCTACTAATGTGGTTGACGACCCACCTGTTCCTCCATCTGGTATTACTAATTCATGATTTACGTTTTTTGTGTGCTTAAGTTTCAGCAGACAGCATATACCTTCAAGTAAAAACAACAATAAACACACAAAGACTCTTAGTCCCAAACTAGTTGGGGTAGGCTAGAGTTGAAATCCATAAGATCTCAAAACCTAGTCATGGTTCTGGCACATGGATGGCTAACTTCCACGCACCTTTGCCCATGGCTAGTTCGTTGGTGATACCAGTCCGTCAGGTTTCTCTTTAGAGACTCCTCCCATGTCACGTTTGTCGTTTGGTCTACCTTGACATCTCATTATCATCACGCTTTATCCTTTTGCTATGCATTTGTGCTTCTGTAGGCCTACATTGTATATGCCCAAACCATCTCAGATGATGTTGGACATGCTTCTCTTCAATTGGAAACTAGTCCAAATCGAACTCAAAAGCAACTGGGCAATCCAGCTTCCCTGGAACTAGTTAGCCCAACTCTATCACATATATAAAAATTCCGGATCCGATCCTTCGTTGTTTGGCCACCTATCCACCTTAGCATGTGCATCTCTAGTATACCAGAAGCTTCGTGCCACTTCATCCACCCAACTTTGATTCGATGACTCACATCTTCATTGATATCACCATCTTTTTGCAGCATCAACATCAACAAAACGTTTGTTGATGCAGCACTCTCAGGTTAAGATTTATTTAAATTCAAGACCAGATATTTCTCCATGCATGTTCTAGTATATCTCAGCAGCAACTCAACCTGGCAATCGGGTCGGGTTTGGTCGGGTTGACCTCTACCAGACCCATGCACAACTACACTATCGGGTCAATCATCAACCCACGACCCTACCCATGGGTCTAGAAAGATACCCATTCCCGAACCCACCGGGTAACCCGACCCAGTCGGGCACCCATCGGGTATGGCAGCACAGGCCATTTAAATATTTTTTGTGTTTATCAATTTTGCTTGCCTAAAATTTCAAGGTAGGTGGGGTCTTTTCAACCCAATTTTTTATAACAAAGCTTTTATATGCCATATGCCACAACCAGTAACTAGGTAGTCAGCCTCCTGCTAGCTTTATAGTGATATGCTTTCATTCTTCCTGGCTGGTATCTACCTGCAGTTTTGAGGTAGTAGTGTCGTGTGGCTGGTATCTGCATGGGCCGATCTCAAAACGAATTTTGGACCTGCAATGCTTCAGACCTGTGTGAATGATAAAAGGATCAAAGCCTTCTCATGTGTCAGATTGTTGGTTGAATGACGAATTTTGGTCTGAGTTCGTCTTGGACTCCTTTACTGCATGTGCACTGTGGCCTGTGTACCAGTCGATAGTAATAATATAGTACTCCCTCCGTCCCAAAATAAGTGTCTCATGCTTAGTACTAACTTTAGTATGGTTAAGCACTTAGGCTGCATGTTGTGGGCTGACCAATGATTACTCTATTTTGCTGGGAAAGCTGGCAGCTAGTTCTGAACTGCATAGCGCAGTCTACTGGATGCTATTTTAGAGAAAAATGTCTATATAAAGTGACCTTTTCAAATAGCAATTGGCAAGTAAAACAAATAAATATGATTATTAATATGAATCGGGTGACCCATGGGCACAAACTTGCGCCCATACCCTAGGCAAGACCCATGGGTGAAGATGGCGACCCATACCCTACCCATTCAGGTCGGGTGGCCATGGGCGGCCAAGCCCATGGGCCGGATTGCCGGGTTCATCAACCGCTGTAATTAATAGTCATCAGTTTTTATCATATACAGATTACATTTCTTTGAAGTGTTCTTCTATCAGCTTAACTACCATGTTCTTTCTATTTTGTTTGTCTCCATGTCCTCCTTTTGTCTTCAAAATATGCAGTACTCTTTAGTGGCTAAGTTGTTGTCTGCTTTTGGTTCCCTTACCTTTGGCAATTCTGTAGGTTTTGTGTACTCCAAATCACTAAAAATCTCAAAAGGCATAAAGATTCCATCTGATTGTGCTGGCTGTGACTGTGAAGGAGACTGTGCTAATAACAAAAATTGTTCATGTGCTCAACTTAACGGCTCGGATTTGCCTTATGTATCATTTAAGAATATTGGCAGGTAAAGTGTAACGGTCCAAATTCCTTAGTTAAGCAAGACCATCTCTTGCTTTGTGAGCTAATGGTTTTTCTTTAGGTTGGTGGAGCCCAAAGCAGTCGTATTCGAGTGTGGTGCTAACTGCAGCTGCAATCGAAACTGTGTCAATAGAACATCTCAACAAGGGCTGCAACATCGCCTAGAGGTTTGTATTTTGCTCTTCCTCTAATCTTTTAATGTTTCCAGTTTCCACTTTTCTACCTTGCCAGGAACTTTCACATGTGCTAATCTGATAATTGTGCAATATTATATAGATGTAACTGTAGTTGATAATGATGGCTTTGGTATATTTTTTTGTATTTGTATTTGTGGTAGTAAAATTCCATAGATAAATCACATGTTATATATGCGGGCTCAACTTAAATAGTTTGTTTTAACCAAACATCACTCATTCTCTGTCCATTCTTCAGTTTTCGTCCCTCTAGGTTTATGTACGCCACTGCCATCGTTTATCCCGCGTATTCCCTATTTTCATTCAAGGAAGACACTACACATTTTAGTGATTCCAAATTTTGATATTAGCCTGCCCAATGCCTGGAAGCAACCGTATCTGTTAATTTAACTGCTGTCCTATATCTTGTTACGTTTGCTATTTTCATTCAAGGAAGACACTACACATTTTAGTGATTCCAAAATTTGATATTAGCATGCCCAATGCCTGGAAGCAACCGTATCTGTTAATTTAACTGTTGTCCTATATCTTGTTACGTTTGCTATTTTCATTCAAGGGAGACACTACACATTTTAGTGATTCCAAAGTTTGATATTAGCATGCCCAATGCCTGGAAGCAACCGTATCTGTTAATTTAACTGCTGTCCTATATCTTGTTACGTTTGCTATTTTCATTCAAGGAAGACACTACACATTTTAGTGATTCCAAAGTTTGATATTAGCATGCCCAATGCCTGGAAGCAACCGTATCTGTTAATTTAACTGCTGTCCTATCTCTTGTTACGTTTCCTATCTTTTATATGCTGTAGTTGCTCAACAAACTGAACCCCAATGTAGGTGTTCAAGACGGCTTCCAAAGGATGGGGCGTTAGGACCTGGGACACAATCCTCCCGGGGGCTCCAATCTGTGAGTATGTTGGGGTGTTGAAGAGGACTGAGGAAGTGGATGGTTTGCTACATAACAACTACATATTTGACATTGATTGTCTTCAAACAATGAAGGGTTTAGATGGACGGGAGGTACTAATTGCTTCACTTAAAGCTTTCATTTTGCTTACATTACATCATTTGTCTCATTGCTCGGTTTCGTAGCTTGTTTCTGAAAAATGGAGGGTTTTAAATTATTTGTTTCTGCTCTTGCACAGAAAAGGGCAGGGTCTGATATGAATATGCCATCACTTCACGCTGAGAATGATTCAGAGGCACCACCGGCACCGGAGTACTGCATAGATGCTGGCTCTATTGGAAGTTTCGCGAGGTTCATAAACCACAGCTGTAACCCTAACCTCTTCGTCCAGTGTGTCCTAACCAATCACCACGACGTCAAGCTAGCCAAGGTGATGCTTTTTGCTGCTGACACGATACTTCCACTTCAGGTGAGTTGATTTCTGTTGCGTCTCTGTAATTTTTCCAGTTACAGCCCTATAACTTCTCTCGAGTTCTAATAACTGGTATGTGCTTTGCAGGAGCTCTGCTACGACTATGGCTATGTCCTGAACAGCGTCGTTTCTGCGGATGGCGAAATTGTCAAGCTGCCATGCTGCTGTGGTGCCCCAGACTGCCGCAAGCGACTCTACTAGTTGGGCTCTTCTGTTCTGGATTTTGGAGAAAGCAGAAGTATATGTAGTAGTATTGGGAGCATGAGCGTGGCCATGCCTGCTGTGTATATGACAAGCAGGACATCCTATGATTATTAGCGAAAGAAGCGCGTTCTCATTTTGTGTAGGATAGATGACATGCTGGACATGCTAATTATATTTAGCAAACAAAGTTTGTCTAGGTGGTGACATGTTGGTCATGATGGCATGATATTTTGTGAACAACTGATCCATATAAGCAACCGAAGGATTAACCGATCTTTTGACATTTTTATGTGTTCCTTGCATCATGCTTCTGAAATCCCTCTTCATATTTCAGCATATTACACATAATTCGGTGTGAGTGCTGTGTTCTGCTGTCAAAATTATGACAGAAGATGAGATATAATTTATTGCCATATACCCCCTCTGTTCCTAAATACTCCCTCCGTCACGGTTTATGCAATGCGCCCTAAATCTTGTCTATTATGAAAACGCATGTAAATTTAACTATGCCTTCTAAACTGTGATGGAGGGAGTATAAGTTTTTTCTAGAGATTTCACTATGGACTACATACGGATGTGTATACATGTAGTTTAGAGTGTAGATTCACTCATTTTGCTCTGTACGTATTCCATATTGCAATGTCAAAAAGGACTTATTATTTACGAATCGGAGGGAGTAATTTCTACTTCTGTCTGTCTCATTGCTCGAGAAATGCCAGCCTGTGCTCTCTGTGGCTGTGGATGCGAATTGATAGTGCTGCCATACCCATACTGCTGTCGAACAAATTAGTCCTCGGCAAATTCATATATCAGCATTGATTTGTATCTCCTCTTGGGTACAGGTAATGTTTGGGGTGGCATATTTGTTGCTTTACAAGTTTAATTTCCTGCTGATTTTGGGCTGTGCTGCCAGCAGTGGTATGGCAGTAAATCTATTAACTTTTTTGGATAAGTGCAATGAGATATAGATGGCACTAGCTGTGCAGGGTTAAGTTCTTGCCAATTTCTGCCCTGCCGATTTTAATGGCCAAGGAAACAGCAGTGCATAAATCTCAGCCCGGCGAGGCCTCTCGATCTCGACGCGTGCCCATCCTCTCCTGATTCGAGCCTAAGGAAGAAATGATGTCTGCCAACGGCGACTCTCCGGCCGGCGCCGCCGTGACGACGCCGAGGTCGCGGCTGCCGCGGTGGACGCGGCACGAGACGCTGGTGCTGATCCAGGCGAAGCGCGTGACGGAGCAGCGGGCGGCGCAGCCGGTGCGGCTCAAGTGGGCGGTGGTGTCGGCCTACTGCCGGCGGCACGGCGTGGAGCGCGGGCCCATGCAGTGCCGCAAGCGCTGGGGCAACCTCTCCTGGGACCTCAAGAAGATCGTCGCCTGGGAGAAGAAGCACGCCGCCGCCGTCGCCGCCGTCGCGGGCGACGCGGACTCGGCGGCGCCGGAGCGCGAGTCGTTCTGGGACATGCGCGGGGAGGAGCGGCGCGCCAGGCAGCTGCCGTCGTCGTTCGACCGGGAGGTCTACGACGCCATCGTCGGCGCCGGCGGTGCCGCCAACCAGCTGAAGCCGGACTCCGCCGAGGAGATGGAGCTCGCCGACGACGCCGACGAGCACCCGCCATCGCCGATGATGGTCATGCCCATCCAAGGTAAGGGCCGCCACTACATTCGATCGCGAACTTACTTGCCACTTGCCACGTACTCATATGTATCGCACGTTTTTTTGCCGCTGCGCAGCGAGAATGTACGTGCCGCCGGCCTCCTCCCAGTCCCAGCGCGAGTGCTCCGATCCGGCGACGGAGAGCGCCAAGAAGCCGGCGTCGGACAAGAACTCGACGTCGCAGCAGGACAGCGAGGCGACGTTCGGCGCCGGAGTCGGGGCGGAGGACACGGACACGGCGACGGCGACGCCAACGGCAGGGGCGGGGACGACGAGCATGGGGAGGCAGATGTCGGAGGCGCTGGAGAGGGGCAACCGTTTGCTGGCGGAGCAGCTGGAGGCGCAGAGGGCGAACTGGGAGGCGGACAGGGAGCACCGGAGGGCGCTCCTCGCCGCCGTCAACAAGCTCGCCGACGCCGCCGCCAGGATCGCCGAGAGGCTCTGACGTCTCGACCGGATGAATTCTCGTCGTCGACACCGATCGATAGCAGAGATAGGAGATGAGGCCGATTCAGAGTTTCAGATACTACTAAGTTAGACCAAAATTAAGAATGATGCTTTCCGTATGACTATCAAATCTATCATAGATAATGTTGAGTATTCTTCTCTAGTTGTTCCTGATGTGAATGGTGGATTGGCCTGATATGATGACGGAATAATGTTTGTTGTCTAGATTAATTCCTTGGAGGATGTACAACTAGGAATCCATCCAGGTAATCGCTCAGGCTGGATCAGTTACTAGTGTTATTTATTTTGGGAGAAACATATTGTTAGATAAAGTGAGAAATGGACAAATCAATTTTCTCTCTTTGTGTTGAGAGGATACTTTTTCGTGATTTGTGGCAAGAGCATGGAGAGCCCCCCCCCCCCCCCCCCCCTTTTTTTTGAGGGGCGCATGGAGACCACTTTTTTTTTAGAAACACATGTAACTTTATTGATCATAACAATTATAGGTAACACTGATTTGGACCTAAGATCCAAGAAAATAGAAAGTAACTCCTATGACTAAGAATTACAATGAAATCTCTTGTAACACCTTCTTCGCGGTAACAATCTCTGCAAAGACTTCGGTAAAGAGGCTGCAATTAGACTGGAGCAACGATGTTGTTATTTTTTCACCCGCATGAACGTTACCAATAATGATTTTTGAAAGCCCCTTGAGTTGCCCATCTAAATAGATGGGAAGCCTTGGTCTACTTGGGCCAGGGATGATCCCCTAGAAGTTCAGGCCCTCGAATCACTATATCTTCACCATGATGTCGATGAAAAATTTCACCTCCGCAAAGAATCAAACCAATAAAAAAAGCTTGACACAACAATATAAACTCATCAGATCAGAATAATCGAATCTGCGAGGACAAAATACTCTCTATCCTCATGGCACTACCAAAAGAATGAGAGAAAGTTTATTCTCACAAAACTATAAAGATCATTAGGTGTTGACAAAGAACATAGAGGTCTTGAAGATCCGTGGTCCCCCACCTCTCAGCGCCAAGATGACAACTGGAGGCGAGGGGAACAAATTTTCTCAGATGAAGGCGACGACGGCGGCACGAGAAACCCTAGCTAGCGTGCATGGAGACCACATAATCGGCGCCTTATGCCTCGGTCTCGCGCCCACTCGCAAGCAAATATGCGCCGGCCCATAAGGCGCGCGAGCAATCGCTCGCCCACCTGGTTGATTGGCCAACCGTTGATTTGCAAAAAAAGAAATCGCAAAGATTTGAAATAAAGTTCGTGAATTCAAAAAAGTTCACAGGTTTAAAAAATAATTTGCAAATAAAAAATATGAATTTGAGAAAGTTCACGGATTTTGAAAACAAATCATGGATTTGAATTTTTTTTGCGGATTTTGACAAAAAGGTTTGAGGATTTGGAAAAAAGTTCATGGATTTAAAAAACAAAAAAATAAGAATGCTGCTTTCCCTATGGGTGAATGGTGAATTAGAGTTTCAGATACTAAGCCGTTTCAGAACTTCAGATACTAAGTTAGATCAAAATTAAGAATGCTGCTTTCACTATGACCATCAAATCTATCACGAATAATTTTGGCGTGCCAAATTAGAGTTTGCGACTCGACTATGGGTGAATGGTGAATTGGCCGGATTCAGTTGATCTTCATCCGTGATATGGTGATAGAATAATGTTTGTTGTCTTGATGAATTCCTTGCAGGATGTCTGACAACTAGGAACTCGGTTCAGGGGATCGATCAAGATAGATCAGTTACTTGATACGTATTGTTAAATTTATTTCTAGTAGAAACATATTGTTAGATAAAATGAGAAATAGGCAAATAAATTTTCTCTATTTGCGGTGAGATATACAAGAGTATCGGTCTAAACTAACATATATTCCTACATGATACACAAGAGTAACACTCCTAATACTCCCTCAAACTTACTCGCAAAAAAAAACTCCCGCAAACTCAAGAAGATCTAAAAAATTGAGTTTTAGAACATGAAACGACATTGTTCTCTAGTTTGAGGCATGATGAAGAAGTCTGTCAAATGAATCTCTTATGGAACATATTGGAAACAAGGGCGGCAGTTCCAAATGCAGGTGCACAAGGATGGCAGTTCCGGATATGTTGCGTCGCCTGTCGCCCGCTGCCGCAGTGCTGGCGCCGGCGCTGGACCTTCCTGCCCCGTGGGCAGCTCACTCCGCGTCGCCCGTCCATCGACTCTCCCCCTTCCGGCCGCTGCTCTGGCAAGGCATCGATGGGTTTTAGTAGCCGCTCCATCGGCTCTGAGGACGCGCACACCTGAATTGCAGGCGCACGCTGCCCGCCGCAAGAGGCAACGGGCAAGGGAGGAGGCAGCCACATTGGAGGCGGTCAGATAGTACTCTTGCCGCTTTGGAGGTCCGTAAAGCTGCATAATAGCGATGCAGCCGCGTCGAGGTCGGGTGAGGAGGTGATTCGTTTTTTCTTTTCTTTGGTGGATGTTGTGGTGGTGCCGGATGCAAGTGACGAACATTGGTGTTAAGCTTAGAGATGTTCTGCTATCTTTTTAGTTTTGTCAGGTCGATCTTTACATGACTTATACTTTGATTTTTATGATATAAATGAGACCCGTTTTACCTCGCCAAACAAAGAGAGAATGAAAATTCAGAAAGCCGGTTGGTTTCTATGATACCCCAATTGCTTCTCGTAGAAATTGAGCCAGAACACATCGACATTGAATGTGGTCACGTGTCTCATCCACGCACATCTATTTCTCATTTATTATCGAAAAGCCAAAGAGACAATACTAAGGCCCTGTTCGGAGTCACCCCAGCTCCTAAAAATACGAAGAGCTGGAGCATATGTTTCCCAGCTCTATGCCTTTTGACTCCAGCTCCGGGAGCGGACTCGTGGAGTGGCGGATCTCTAAACAGGGTCTAAATAAGGCCCTGTTTGGTCCATAAGAGGGTGTTTGTTTCCAGGGACTTATTGGTCTAGGAACTTAAAAAAGTCTCTATAAGTCCCATCTAAACCAAACAGAAGGGAATTATAGGGACTTAAAGTGGTCATTTGGGACTTATGAAATAAGACTCTCAAGGAGGGACTTATAGGGACTTATAGTTGTAATATGGTCTTATAGAGACTTATAAGTCCCAGGAACCAAACAGGTAGGGACTTTTTAGGGATTTGTGACTTATAAGTTGGGACTAAAAAAAGTCCTAGGACTTATGAACCAAACAGGACCTAAGTCTTAGGATTTTTTTTAGTCCCAACTTATAAGTCCTAAGTCCCTGTCTGTTTGGTTTCTGACACTTATAAGTCCTTATAAGACCATATTATAATTATACGTCCCTATAAGACTCTCCTTGAGAGTCTTATTTCATAAGTCTCAAATGCCCACTTTAAGTCTCTATAAGTCCCTCCTGTTTGGTTTAGATGGACTTATAAGGACTTTTTAAAACTTTTTTAAGTCCCTAAACCAACAAATCCCTCGAAACAAACACCCTCTAAAAATCACATCTTCAGTGAAAGCTTGGAAACCCGCTATGTGCTATTTGCATTAAAAACGCCTGCTGGCAGCATTTATATTTTGCACATAGCCGCTCAATGCTAGCAGAATTAGAAGCCTGCCCAACAGTACTCTGCCCAAAAAAGAGAACTATGCACAGGAATAAATACAGGATACCGCAAACAGAACAGTTGCAAGTCTATTAAAATCTTGGGCGTCCAAATACAGGATACTGCAAACAGAACAGTTGCAATTCTACTCCTTCCGGTCCTTTTTACTTTGCATATTAGAATTCTCTGCAGTCAAACTTCACAAAGTTTGACCGTATTTATATGAAAAAAATATCAACATCTGCCATGCTAAAATTATATAATATGAAACTTTAAGTCATGGCACATCTAGTGGTATTGATTTCAGATTGTGAATGTTGGCACTTTTTTCTACAAAGTTGGTCAAACTTTATGAGGCTTGACTTCAGTCAAATCTTATATGCAAACTAAAAAAGACCGGAGGGAGTATTAAAATCTTGGGCATCGAAATATGTAGCCATGTTCGAGTTCAAAGGCAGCAAAATGGATCATCAAAAGACAAAGTCTTGTTCGCCCAAATATGTAGGCACGTTTGAACAGGACTTTGCAGTCTCTACTAGCCCAATTAGCTGAACGGGATGGCTCAGCGCCTCAGCCTCCATCGGGATTATTCTGTACCGAAGTACAGGATGGTTGTGGGGTTCTATTTGCAATTTGTACAGGTTTTCATCAGGCAACCCACATTCTCTATCAAACGGATCAAGATGAAGTTTTCATGTTTTCACTGAATGAATGTATGGTTTCCACTAGATATATATGTACTCAATGCTCAAAATCCGACGTCAGATTTTTTAAGGATAGCAAACCGAACATTTTCAGATGGCAAATTACGATTTACGAGTAGCGGCAAATCCTGGTAAAAACCTAAACATGCCCGAATTTGCGTAATTTACCCTAAAAAAGCGTTCAATGGGCCGTGTTTAAAATCCTTTATTTTTACATTTTATAAAAACACCGTGAATGCAACTGCGCAGTGCCACATTAATGGACGGACATGTACAAGAAACGGGAAGCATATGATCATCTAGGCGAACTTGGCGAGCTCGACGGCGAGAGCGGCGGCATGAGGCTCCTCGACGCAGCGGAGCACCACCCGGACGCCTCCACGCCTGGGCGCTGGCGGCCTGACGTAGTGGAGCTGCACGATGAAGTTGTCGTGGTCGTTGAGCGGGGACACGTACCCGGGCACGCCGAAGCCGTAGTCCACCTCGTCCAAGCCGAGACGAGTCCAGTCCGACAGCGTCACCGTGCTGTAGTCCAGCGGCGGCACGTCGTACTGCTCGACGCCGCGCATCCAGCCCGCGAACCGAGCGGGGACCGCCTCCTTGGCCTCCCGTACCGCGCCGACCACCTCCGCCAGCGCCGCCTCCCGGACGGCCTTGCCTGCCCTAGCGACGCACGCCAGGAATACGCAGTTGCCGTAGTATCCCTCCACCGTCGGTATCGGCAGCACGCCGCGGAGAAGGCGACGGGTGCTGACGGCGAAGGCCACCCGGACCTCGGCGTCGTCGTCTGGGAGCGCCGACGCCAGCGCCAGCGTGCGGCACTTGAACACGATGGCCGTCACCGCGTCGAAGGTGGAGCAGACCTCCCCCGCCGATGCCGCGGAAGCTTGCTTGAACTCGTCCTTGACGCGCGCGATGCTCTCCGCCGAGATGTCGGCCACCTGGGTCACGAGCCTGAACTCCGTGACCTGCCCCGGCAGCGGGCCTGGAGGGTCTGGGATCGCGTCGCGGTCCCACACCGGAGCCACCGACGGCGCCTTGAGCCCCCGCGCTAGCTCCCCTGCCGCCGTGAGAAACTGCGCCGCCCCCTGCCCGTCGAACACCGCGTGCCTGAAGATGATCCCGACGGCGAAGCCACCGCAGGTGAACCTCGTCGCCTGGACCATGAAGATGAGGCCGTCGAGCTTCTCGCCGGGGGGAGGGCGCGGGAGGAGGAGCTTCTGTGGGATGGGAAGCGGGCAGCACTCGAGGCCGTCGACGTCGGCGAGCGCGCAGCTCGCGGCGGCCTCCACGAACCAGATGCCCTCGCCGGTGCAATCGACCGCGAGGCCGCTTGGGGCGACCCGTCCGGCCACTGGGTAGTACGGTACAAGCGCCCTCGCGAACCCTTCGCGCATTGCGGCCACGGCCGCGGCGGCGCCCAGGTCTCTGCGGGCGGCGGAGGGCGAGGGCGGGGAAAACACCTGGATAAGGCACACGAAGCCGGAGCCGGCGACGGTCTTGTCGATGGAGGAGAGCGCGAGTGTGCCCCGGGGAGTGGGCCCCGCCGGCGGGATGAGCGCCGGCGGCGACTTGGTAACGGTGGGCGTGCTACTGCTGGTCATATCGAACCGAGCAAATGAGCCGATGAGGCAAAGCGTCGTCGTTGGCGGCGGCGGGAACTGGGATGGGAAGGCAATTGGAGATGTTCACCTCGCGGAGTACATCTTTGAATTTTCATACTGGCGGCGACTTGTCCCGTCGATGTGGTCGTATAATCTTCTCGATGTCACATCTTTGTACGTATTTTCAGATTCAGAAGAGTAACATGGTTTGACCGAAGCGAGATTTTCCCCACGCGGTAATTATACTCCGACTCTGCATCTCTGAATTTCCAGAAGATTAACTCGCTGGCGGTAATTATACTTGTCACGTCGACGTGTGGCTGTATAATCCCGTCGATGTCACATCTTTGTATTTTCAGAAGAATAAAAGCATCTCCAGTCCTCGGCCTCTTACGAGGGGCAAAAAATCCGAGCGTACCGGCGCTAAACCGTGCACTGGGGACGTGATACCCATCAGTCGTGGCGCCCATATTTTTTAAAAAAAAAATTAAATACGGCGCAACTACGGCTCAAATTTAACGCAAACATCGACGAGTTCGTTTAAATTTAAACATATTTTACAAAAAAAGAAAAAACTACTACGGGCTGCCCCCGTCGTCTCCATCACCGCTCCTCGCCGCTCCCCGCCGCCCACCGCCCGCCTTTGCAGTTCTACATGACGAGGAGGTGGTAGAACCGCGTGTAGTCGCCGCCACCGCCGTCCCTGCTGCATCCCTCCCCCGGTTGGCGCGGCGGGTTGGACGGTCCGGGGACGTCCTCGTCGTCGTCGCTGTCGAGGATCACGATGCCGTGCTCGTCCTCGCGCCCACGCTTGCGGGCGGCGATCTCCTCAAGGGCCCGGCGTTGCCGGACCATCTCGTCGCGGAGGTAGTCGTCCCGCGTCCACTTCAGGGCGTCCTCGTCGGAGAAGCCGCGCCGGGCTATCTCCTCGTACTCCGCGGGGAGGCCGAGCTCCGGCTTGGGCTCGACGAGGACGAAGCGGCCGGAGGGGGGGGGTGGAGTCGCCGATGCGGACGGCGGAGCTGCGGGTGGGCGCGCTGACATGCGTGTCCTGGGGCTCCGACTTGACGGGGCGGAGGCAGGGAGAGCCTGACGAGCGGCCGGACAAGGAGGAGGACGCCCTGGGCCGCTCCATGCACCTCAGCGTCCAGGAGCTCCCACGGCGGCGTGAGAAGGACGGGGGAGCGGGGTACTCGAGGCGCGGCGTGTTGCCGCCCTCGATGTACTCGAGGACAGCCTCCAACGTGCGGCCGGGCATGCCCCACCACCGGCGCCGACCCTTGGAGTTGAGCCTGCCAGAAGGCACGACGCCGTTGGTGGCCTCGAGCTGCTCGGCGTGATGGCGGCGGAAGTAGGGCTCCCAGAGCGGGCTGTCGGGGACGTAGCGTGGCCCCTCCCTCGCCGCCCGTGGTAGAGACGCGCGGATACGTGCGATCTCCGCACGCCGCGCCGCCCCGGTGGGTGGTGGTGGCACCGGCACGCCGCTAGCGCTGATCCTCCAAGCCCCGGGCACCCGCATGTCCGGCAGGACCGGGTATTCGGCCTCGAAACGGAGGCGAGTCTCGTCCTCGTGAAGATGGCGGCGCCCGAAGCCATTCGCCGCCGCGCTGTCGCCTGGGAAGCGCTCGGCCATTCTTCTGAACTGGAGACGGCGAGAGGAGGAAGGGGGAAGAAATGGGCGCGTCGGTGGTGGAGTATCTGTGTGTGTCTCCGGCGCGGCAGCACGCGTGGTAGGCTTGGCCGGCGCGTTACGCGTGGCGTGGTGGCGTGGCGGGCGAGGGGACGCGCGTCGCCCGGCCTTCACTGCGTCGCTCGTGAGGCATCAATGGAGGCTCACCGGCGCGGCAGCACGCGCAACTTTGGCATTGATTCGCCGCGGGAAACGAGGCGATAAGGACGATGCAGCGGTGAGAAGAGAGTCGACTCGCTGACGCGGCTGGCCCGCGGCTCTTCGCGCTAAAAACGATTCGCCCGGCGCCCCCGAGCGACCCCCCGCGCGCAGGATTTGGGTTGGGTCCGCTGACGCTAATTTCAACTCGAGCCGGCGAAAACTGAACCTTTGAGAGCGCGGCTGCCGATTTTTTGACGCCGACGCCCGAAAAATCGCCTGAGGGGCCTTTTTGAAGACGTGGCTAAAGATGCTCTAACATGATTTGTCTACTTGCCGCTGCCGTGCCGCGCTCGCCCAACAGCTGGGCGTCGATGGCGTCGAGCACCGCCGGGTCGTCGCGCGTCGCTGCGCACCGTAAGTAGCCCTCCGGCGACGACACCAAGTTGGCGTAGTACATGAGCATAGTACACCTCACCACGTACTCGGCCAAGTCCCGCGTCAGCGACCCCGTGGGCAGCTCCCGCCGGGTGGACCGTGGACGCGTAGAAGATGTCCTGCTTCCGCGACGCGTACAGCCTCGGGTCCACGATCAGCGGCTGCCCCCTGCATCATGCCACAATCACTCATCGCCGTCAGTTCCAGCTCGTACATAAATATCGATCGCCGGAGGTGGGGAAGAAGGAAGAGTGCTCACTCCTTCCAGCCGAGGCGGCTGGTGTGCTCGATGAACTTGACGTTGCGCGGCAGCGTCGAGAATATGTGCATGACATCTGTGTCGCCGCAGTTGGTTAGTCAGCCAGCGGATTCGATTATGGACAAATAGACATAGGACATATCGCGTCAAGCTAAGTAAGCTATAAGAAAACCTGAAGGGATTAATTGACCGGACGCCGCGTAAAAAAAAGTAAGGCACTACCGTCCTGGGTCATGAGCATAGTTTTAAATAGCCTGCTACAATCCCGTTATACCTTTTTCCGCGGGGTGCCGCTAAATGGTCTCATGTATAAATAGCCCGTTATAGCTCATTTGTAGGTCCGCCACTATTTAGCATAGTCCGATATTTAAAACATCGGTCATAAGCGGGTAGTCGGAGGCTGAGAGGTTGATGAACCCGTCCCGTCACGGCTGCAGCGGAGGAGCACGGCGCAGGCATGCAGGGTGTTGGCCACCATGGTCGGCCCCAGGTAGGTAACCATGTTGGCGGCTGGTGCCCTTCTTCCTGCCTTCCGATTTCCCCTGCTCTGGTGTTGATCCTTTCCGCTGAGCCCTCCAGGCGGAGGAAGCCGAGAAGACCACCCTATGGATCGGGATGCTGTGCTCACCACACCAACACTCCACGCGGCCGCGACGGTGCTCGCGTTGCGGCTCCCGTGCCACTGCCGTTGGGTCCGTCGTGGTCACCATCGTCATCCACTGCATGTACGTCGTCGCCGCCGCCGCCGCTGCCCTTCTCTTCGTCGTCGACGACCCAGGAGACCTCTTCGTGCACCGTGGCCCTCGTCTTCTTCGTGGCGGGCGACATCAATAGTTTCCTGGCCCTCCTTGGAGACTGAGAGCATCTCCGCTCGCCCCCTCCCCCCCCCCCAACAGGCCCCCGGGCCCCTTTTTTATTGTCAGCTCAAAAAAATGGTTCAGTCGCGCCTCTACGAGCCCAAATTTCGCCGATTAGGACCAAAATTGGCGTCAGCGGACCCAGGCCAAACCCAGCGCGCTGGGTGCCGACCGGGGGCGCCGAGGGAAAGGAAAATTGTGCCAAAACTTCCCGCGCCAGATTCCCACATCGTGGGCCCGCCGAGTCAGCGACTAGCATCCTCGTCCTCATCTCAGCGCCTCGGCTCCTGCGCGAATCAATGTCAAGGCTGCCGCCAGTCAACCTTCCATTGATCACGGGCAGCGCTGTGAAGGCGAGGCCGCTCGCCCGCATCAAGGCCGAGTCCCAGGAGACGCCGGAGCGCCGACAACCTCATCATAAACGAGAGCCACCGCCAACCTTCCCCTCCCCGTGGCCATCTTCGCCTGGTCAGGCTGAAGAAGGAGCAGGTGACACCCGTGGTCGTCAAGCAGGAGCACGTGGAGATGGTCACCGACCTTGGAACCGACCTAAAATGGGCACGTGACGACTACATGCGAGAGGAGATGGAGCGCCAGCGCCAGCGCCATGCTCTAGAGGAGATCGCCGAGCGATGCCGCGACCGCGAGGAGGATGGCATCACCGTCCTCGACAGCGACGAGCACGAGTGTGACGCCCCCGATTCAATCGTACATTAATCATACACGCAAACGTGTACGATCAAGATCAGGGACTCACGGGAAGATATCACAACTCAACACTACAAATAAAATAAGTCATACAAGCATCATATTACAAGCCAGGGGCCTCGAGGGCTCGAATACAAGAGCTCGATCATAGACGAGTCAGCGGAAGCAACAATATCTGAGTACAGACATAAGTTAAACAAGTTTGCCTTAAGAAGGCTAGCACAAACTAGGATACAGATCGAAAGAGGCGCGGGCCTCCTGCCTGGGATCCTCCTAAGCTACTCCTGGTCGTCGTCAGCGGGCTGCACGTAGTAGTAGGCACCTCCCGAGTAGTAGTAGTCGTCGTCGACGGTGGCGTCTGGCTCCTGGACTCCAACGTCTGGTCGCAGCAATCGGGTATAGAAAGGGGGAAAAGAGGGAGCAAAGCAACCGTGAGTACTCATCGAAAGTACTCGCAAGCAAGGAGCTACACTACATATGTATGCATTGGTATCAAATAAAATAAGGGTATCATATGTGGACTGAACTGCAGAATGCCGGAATAAGAGGGGGATAGCTAGTCCTATCGAAGACTACGCTTCTGGTAACCTCCATCTTGCAGCAGGAGAAGAGAGTAGATGGTAAGTTCACTAAGTAGCATCGTGTAGCATAATCCTAACCGATGATCCTCCCTTCGTCGCCCTGTGAGAGAGCGATCACCGGTTGTATCTGGCACTTGGAAGGGTGTGTTTTATTAAGTATCCGGTTCTAGTTGTCATAAGGTCCAGGTACAACTCCAAGTCGTCCTGTTACCGAAGATCACAGCTATTCGAATAGATTAACTTCCCTGCAGGGGTGCACCACATAACCCAACACGCTCGATCCCATTTGGCCGGACACACTTTCCTGGGTCATGTCCGGCCTCGGAAGATCAACACGTCGCAGCCCTACCTAGGCACAACAGAGAGGTCAACACGCCGGTCTAAATCCTATGGCGCAGGGGTCTGGGCCCATCGCCCATTGCACACCTGCATGTTGCGAGGGCGGCCAGAGAGCACACCTAGCAACCTCCATTACAAAGGAAGTTGCGTTACGTGGTCCAACCCGGCGCGCGCCACTCAGTCGCTGACGTCACAAAGGCTTCGGCTGATACCACGACGTCGAGTGCCCATAACTGTCCCCGCGTACATGGTTAGTGCATATAGGCCAGTGGCTAGACTCAGATCAAATACCAAGATCTCGTTAAACGTGTTATCTTGAAATAACCGCGAACACCGAACAGGGCCAGGCCCACCTCTCTCCTAGGTGGTCTCAACCTGCCCTGTCGCTTCGCCACAAGGATCCACACAGAGGGCCATTGGGACAAAGGTCCTTTCAGCCCCCAATCCGTGAATCACTCGCGGGTGCTCCACGAGCCGACCCGACTTTAGTCACCACCTGTATCATGTATAAAGTATGTAGTATATACCCGTGATCACCTCCCGAGTGATCACGGCCCGATAGTATAGCATGGCAGACGGACAAGAATGTAGGGCCACTGATGATAAACTAGCATCCTATACTAAGCATTAGGATTGCAGGTAAAGGTAACAACAGTAGTAGCAAGGACAGGCTATGCATCAGGATAGGATTAACGGAAAGCAGTAACATGCTACACTACTCTAATGCAAGCAGTATAGAGGAGAGTAGGCGATATCTGGTGATCAAGGGGGGGGGGCTTGCCTGGTTGCTCTGGCAAGAGAGAGGGGTCGTCAACACCGTAGTCGTCCTGGGTAGCAGCAACGTCGGTCTCGGTGTCTAGCGGGAGAAGAGGGGGAAGAAACAATAAATATAATGCAAACAAATGCATGACGATGCATGACATGACAAAGCGTGATGCTAAGTGTGCCCTAACGCGGTACGAGGTGGTACCGGTGAAGGGGGAAAACATCCGGGAAAGTATTCCCGGTATTTCACGTTTTCAGACAGATGAACCGGAGGGGAAAAGTTGCGTGTTTGCTATGCTAGGGATGCGTGGCGGACGAACGGGCTGCGGATCCGGATTCGTCTCGTCGTTCTGAGCAACTTTCATGTACAAAGTTTTTCCATCCGAGCTACGGTTTATTTTATATTAATTTTAAAAGAATTAAATCAATTTTAGGATTTATTTAATTAATTAAATCAACATTATCCAGAATAGTGTTTGTTGACGTCAGCATGACGTCAGCAGTCAACAGGGGGTTGACTGGGTCAAACTGACGTGTGGGTCCCGTATGTCATAGACACATCACCTTAACTAACAGATTAGTTAGGTTAATTATACACTTTAGGTTAATCACGTTTAATTAGTTTAACTAAACATGATTAATTAAGTTAATTATTTACTTACTTACTTAATTAATTTTATTATTAATTATTTATTATTCCTTTTTTATCGTTCTGGGGCGCTGGGACCACTATCATAGGCACAGGGGCGGGCCCAGCTGCCGGTGGCCCATATGCCAAAGTGGATCGGGCGCAACGGGCGCCAGGCTTCGGCCGTTCGCCCAAACCGGACTGGCGAGGGGGTGCGGCAGACGAAGGCCGCCAGGGCGCGGCGAGGCACCGGCCAGGGGGAAGTGGTGGCGGCCGGCAGAGAGGCGGATGCGGCTGGCGTCGCACGCGGCGACGAGTGGGCAGCGGCAGCGCAGGGAACGCGGCGGTGCAGGCGAAGCCGAGCAGCAGCAGCGTGCAGCGGTGAACGGGACAGCGCGGCGCGACGGCACAGAGCGGGGCTGGCACGATGGCGCGCGTGCGCGCGGCGAGGGGCACGACGGGCGACGCGATGAAAGCAGGGGAAAGGGGTGGGAAACGGGGGGGAGGGGCGGCTCACTATGCGGCTATAGGGATTGGCAGCGGGCTTGGGGAGGAGCCGAGGACGGGGCAGTTTGCCGACGCGGCGTTGGGGAGGCGGGGGCGAGGTAGCTCCGGGCGGGGTCCAGCGACGGCGAGGTGGCAGGGCGCCGGCGAAGGGGGCTCCAGGAGGAGGTGAGGCGTCGGTGGTGGGGCGGCGCTGGGGAAGGCGCCGACATCGGGGCGCGGGGCGGCCCAGTCACCAGGGTCGGGGGGGCGAGCGCCCCCGATCCACATCGGGTCGTGGGGTGGGGAACATGGGATCGTGCGGGGGGAGTGGGGGATCGGGTGGGTAGCTAGGGTTTCCGGGGAGGGGTTATACAGCCGGAGTGGGCCAGCTGGGCCACGTGGGTGGCCAGCTGGGCCTGTTGGCCCAGTTGGCCGGGATGTCCTTTCCTTTCTCTTTTTATTTTGTTTTGTCTTTGTCTTTTCTTATTTTTATTTGCTATTTTTGCTTTCTTTTAGTTTTAATTTGTTTTAGTTTTATAAAGTATAAAAAATAGTTCACAATTTAGTACTAATAATTATGCTACTGCCCCATTAACTTTTGGACAACTAAATGAATAGTTTGTTATTTATAAAATACAAAAGGCATTTATTTAATTGTTTTGCCTACTATTTTAATTATTTTAGGACATTCAAACACTTTTAAAGATGTTGGTTTCTCCACCATTATTATATAGGGATTATTTGTCACGCCTGTACCATTTTAGTTTTTGATATTTGAAAAGTTTTACCATTTGACTTTAATTCAAATTTAATTCTGAATCGGTTTTGAACTAACGGGAGATTAACAACAGTAACCGAGGTGACGTGGCATCATTAGGAGAGGTTCACTGTAGCTTAAATATCCGGGCGTCACAATTCTCCTCCACTACAAGAAACCTCGTCCCGAGATTTAAGAGGTAGAGTAAGGGGGAAGGGATTTGGTTATGAAATTCTAACGGATCTTTTCGGGCTTGGTTGCTCTTCTCAAAGTGGTCGATCCATAGCGGTGATGACTTCATTCCTATGCATCGATGCATCATGATGAGGTTGTCGTCCTTTCTTCAGGAACTCCATCGTACTTACGAAAATGACAAGGGGTAACTTCAAAAGAACGGGCCTCTGAAAGGTTGACTATCCGGTTGATAACATCGGGGATGGGGCGGAAAGTAACTCTCAAATGGAAACTTAAGACAATATCGATAGCAAGGTAAGTAGGTACCATAAGAAGTTTCGAGCGAGTAGGCAATCGTTCGATGCCTGAAACAAAGTATAAAAGGGGTCCAGAGCAACGAGAATAAGTATTGTGTCTGATACCAGAATAGATCACTAGGAAGGTGGCTCGTGATCTTTCATACGAAGCCAAGCGTGAGTAATGACTTTAGAAACAGGGGTGTACAGGAGAGTCAGGTTTCGATCCTGTGGAACTGTGGGTTATGGGCCACCATGTGGGTTAAAAGTAGATAAGGGGCGTTGACGTCTTACACGGTCAAGATAGCAAGGTACGTTAGAGGATAGCCTGTCAGTTATGTTGTCAACAATGTCGGTACCAAGGGCGAGGGACGATGAGAACCATTTTTCCTACTCGTTGAACGAGGCGGACCAATAGGCAAGGTTCTCGTCCATCAGTGGCTACTGGAATGTCATCAATAACAGTAACAGGGTCTTGCTGACAGAATTGTACACCGAGGTGTTTACATAAGCAGGAGAATATTACTGCTTAGAACATATAGATCACAAGAAACGTTAAACCAACCAATGGAAAGGAAAATATGATTATCAGATTAAACAGAACAATGGAAAGGAAAATGTGTTTAAACACATATTTCAAGGGTATATCCTCCCCAAGGACAAGCAGAGCGTGATATCCATGAGAGGATATAATGTAGAAAACTCTTTAGGTAGGGGAGAGAATTTTCATGACATTACCCCTACAACGGTGTTTGGATAAGTGAGCAAGAAACAATTAGCATTGGGATAAGTGTTCTTGTTGAAAATTGGAGTACCACAGACATGCTTCGAGATAGCATTGACATGGCCAACAGGTGAAGATCAGACTCTGGAGACACAAAGGATCCATCAGGAATAACTTGAAGAATAGGTCTTACAATTCCCTCATGGAAGAAGGGATAACCTTGCTGAAAAGGAATCTATAACAACAAGTCCTTCGGCCAGGTGTGATAGGCATGACCTCACCTTACCGATATATAAGGTCCAATGTAATAACTCTTGGAAATATGTTCCAACCATCATAGTTGACCGAGATTCGTATCTGATTGGTGCCAGGATGCCTCAGACTCAGGATGCCTGAGAAGAAAAGGTGCATCACAATTGACGAGACGACATTGTAAGATTCTCGGGAAATGTACTATGGAAGCGAGTTCCAAAACAATAGTTCATCATTAAACCGAGAGAATGAGGGGTGGCTATGGTCTCAGCGACAATTCATTGGGATTTCCAAAAAGATGGATTTCCACAATTATGTGAACAAGGCGATAACAATAGTCATATCAAATGATATAATGAGGTATGCTCGAGGAAAACATACACAATTTAACAATGATAGAAGGGTGCACCCGGAAATCTGGACTAGGTAGCACGATCAATGTTTGAATGATGACCCAATAAGCAATAGACTTAGAATGAAACTATCGACCATTAACTTCAAGCAATAGGGTTGCTATAAGTTTTGAAATTTACACCTCTCAATCCATTTGCCGGTATTCCGGTTAGAAACAATGCGGGGACCAAGAAGAAATGGTGATATGGCAAGAAGTATCACCTGTATCAAGAATTCTTAAGAGGTGATGAAATTCTCACGACATTCTTGACACAAAAGATGGTAATACTCCAAGGTAAAGGTGAACAAATGCTGGATAGCAAGGATCTCAAGGTATACACAAAACACGAACAAGTTTGTGTTGAACGAAAGGCGATAAAGTTGTCGATGATAGCACCAATCATCGAGGGCAAGGATGTTATTTCTCATAATGAATTCAATTGATATCCAGGAAGGAGTTAAGATGTTGATAATGATCATGACAAATTTTGTCGAGAGGCTCCATGAAGAAGCAATCGAACAACGACTGCATCAAGCAAAAGGACTGATGAAGTGAAACATTATTGGGTCTATGGATACGACACCAACTCGGAATCAAGCTTGCTTCGCAAAGCGAAATGATATGATGAGGAAGATCAACGCAAGCTTAGCTCATCGTCAAATAATTGTGCTCCGGGAGGAAGGACCATGTAGCACAGTTAAAATTTAACATGGTAATGATATAGCCGATCAGGCTAGGAGTGACGTGATGGAGTATTAAACTCCTCAAAAACAAAGTACTGGGAGTAAATCTCAGTGTTGATTCAATTCACAAATCGATGTTCTCGGTTGACGACAACCCAGAACCCATGGAGTGACTATGACGGGGAAAGGTACTACTTCATCAAAAATTCGTAAGATGAGGTGCAATGGGTTGATATCCTCGATATACCAGGGGTAATACTCGACGAAAGATCAAAGTAAAGATTGGTCTGGTGTATTGATCCACAGACGACAAGTGCTTAAACTTGCCCGAGAAATGTGATCTAAGAAGAAACATATGGTCGGAACCACGATTGCAAAGGATCAATTCACTGATACCAATGGATATTATATCAAGGAAATAGTTACAAGAAGCACCCATGATAGGATCTACATCGTGTCCATGGGCATGAACACAAGGTTCAAGGTCGACTCCCACTTCTTCAATGTATAACCTTCCATTCACCTCTCGCTTTTCGAAATTGACATTAGTTGTTGAAAGTTTTACCTGGTGCAATACCAGATAAGTATGACCCGTGAAATCTTTCAGGTTCACACGGATTAGGGAAGGCATAGGTTCAACCCATTAGGGCATCTTAGGAACATATATCACAATCTTTGGAGTAAATAATACAAGCTCGAAAGTAGAGCATGGTTCACAAAGCAGAGGATACAATTTACGAAAGGCATTATATAACCGAAGAAAAGCTCACAATGTTTAATGAATATGAAGGACGGGGTCGAATAAAATCCAACAAAGGATCTGGTGGTTCACAAGGGGTCTGATGCGAGCATCGATACTCAACCAGAAGAAGGAAAAAGGTAAGAAGATTAGAACATAGAAACAACTGACCAATTTAAGCTCAAATGCAACGGAATTATGATTTTCAAATCAAGGGATCAGAAGCAACATTCTGATTAGGGTTGGATAAGTTGAATAGCCTTAGGGGTAAAATCGACAAGTATTTGAATGGTCGAGAACCAGCTCATGTTCGGGAAGACATCCGAGCCGAAAAGATAATTTATAAGGATCAACTGATGATTGCGTGCATTCGCACACATGCTGAATCAATATGGTCAGAATGTTCATCTCAAGGATTTTAACGAATATTGCTTGACATATGGAATTAACCATTATGCCAGCAGGTAAAGAAGATCAAGAGCAATAGGCTACTGAGGATTTCGGAAGATCGAATGGCATTTCGAAGAATTTTGCGAAACACCTGAACAACTGGGGATGAACGAATCCCCGGTAAATGCGAGGAATTATTCATACATGTATTCATGAGGAAAAGGAGCCGCAAGACAACACAAAGAATCCTCAGAATATCCAAAGTATTTCAGGGTATCTTGTAATAACAACAACAATTGGAAATGAACTTATGGACGACAAGTGTATGTAGCTTTCCATAGGGATTTATCGGTGGTATGGAAGTGCAACGGCGAAGGGCACAAGGGTCTCGGGGAAACATCGGAGAGTATCTTCAAAATATTCTGGTGCAGCCAGCAATCATCTGGACTGAAGGGGATCTCCGGGAGAAAGTATTTACGAGAACCTAATGTTAGAGTTTTAGTAAATTCATTTAACCCGAACAGAAGAGATGTTAGAGTCCCAGAGTATAGGTCGAGGAATAAAAGATCCTAATACCACCCAGATGGCGACGTGGGCCCGTAAGGCACACAAACATGTTAGTAAAAGTTTTTGTAATGTCTAGACTCAACTTCGGCCAAGGAGTGTTGAAGGGGGATTCCTACAGGTAGTCGGCTCTGATACCAACTTGTGACACCCCCGATTCAATCATACACTAATCATACACGCAAATGTGTACGATCAAGATATGGTACTCACGGGAAGATTTCACAACTCAACATTACAAATAAAATAAGTCATACAAGCATCATATTACAAGCCATGGGCCTCGAGGGCTCGAATACTAGAGCTCGATCATAGATGAGTCAGCGGAAGCAACAATATCTGAGTACAGACATAAGTTAAACAAGTTTGCCTTAAGAAGGCTAGCATAAACTGGGATACAGATCGAAAGAGGCGCAGGCCTCCTGCCTGGGATCCTCCTAAGCTACTCCTGGTCGGCGTCAGCGGGCTACACGTAGTAGTAGGCACCTCCCGAGTAGTAGTAGTAGTCATTGTCGACGGTGGCGTCTGGCTCCTGGGCTCCAACGTCTGGTCGCAGCAATCGGGTATGGAAAGGGGGAAAAGAGGGAGCAAAGCAACCGTGAGTACTCATCCAAAGTACTCGCAAGCAAGGAGCTACACTACATATGTATGCATTGGTTGAAGGAAATATGCCCTAGAGGCAATAATAAAGTTATTATTTATTTCCTTATTTCATGATAAATGTTTATTATTCATGCTAGAATTGTATTAACCGGAAACATAATACATGTGTGAATACATAGACAAACAGAGTGTCACTAGTATGCCTCTACTTGACTAGCTCATTAATCAAAGATGGTTATGTTTCCTAACCATAGACAAAGAGTTGTTATTTGATTAACGGGATCACATCATTAGGTGAATGATCTGATTGACATGACCCATTCCATTAGCTTAGCACCCGATCGTTTAGTATGTTGCTATTGCTTTCTTCATGACTTATACATGTTCCTATGACTATGAGATTATGTAACTCCCGTGTGCCGGAGGAACACTTTGTGTGCTACCAAACATCACAACATAACTGGGTGATTATAAAGGTGCTCTACAGGTGTCTCCAAAGGTACATGTTGGGTTGACGTATTTCGAGATTAGGATTTGTCACTCCGATCGTCGGAGAGGTATCTCTGGGCCCTCTCGGTAATGCACATCACTTAAGCCTTGCAAGCAATGCAAATAAAGAGTTAGTTGCGAGATGATGTATTACGGAACGAGTAAAGAGACTTACCGGTAACGATATTGAACTAGGTATTGGATACCGACGATCGAATCTCGGGCAAGTAACATACCGATGACAAAGGGAACAACGTATGTTGTTATGCGGTCTGACTGATAAAGATCTTCGTAGACTATGTAGGAGACAATATGGGCATCCAGGTACCGCTATTGGTTATTGACCGGAGACATGTCTCGGTCATGTCTACATTGTTCTCGAACCCGTAGGGTCCGCACGCTTAAGGTTTTGATGACAGTTATATTATGAGTTTATACGTTTTGATGTACCGAAGGTTGTTCGGAGTCCCGGATGTGATCACGGACATGATGAGGAGTCTCGAAATGGTCGAGACATAAAGATTGATATATTGGAAGCCTATGTTTGGATATCGGAAGTGTTCCGGGTGAAATCGGGATTTTACCGGAGTACCGGGAGGTTACCGAAACCCCCCGGGAGCTATATGGGCCTTAGTGGGCCTTAGTGGAAGAAGAGGAGAGGCGGCCAGGGCTGGGCCGCGCGCCCCTCCCCCTAGTCCGAATAGGACAAGGAGAGAGGGGGCCGGCGCCCCCCTCCTTTCTTTCTCTTTTTTCCACCTCGCAAATCCTATTCCAACTAGGATTGGGGGAGAAGTCCTACTCCCGGAGGGAGTAGGACTCCTCCTGGCGCGCCCTATGATGGCCGGCCGGCCTCCCCCCTTGAACCTTTATATACGGAGGCAGGGGCACCCCAGAGGAACACAAGTTGATCCACGTGATCATATTCTTAGCCGTGTGCGGCGCCCCCTGCCACCATAGTCCTCGATAATATTGTAGCGGTGCATAGGCGAAGCCCTGCGACAGTAGTACAATAAGATCGTCACCACGCTGTCGTGCTGACGGAACTCTTCCCCAACACTTTGCTGGATCGGAGTCCGGGGATCGTCATCGAGCTGAACATGTGCTAGAACTCGGAGGTGCCGTAGTTTCGGTGCTTGATCGGTCAGGCCGTGGAGACGTACGACTACATCAACCAAACGCTTTCGTTGTCGATCTACAAGGGTACGTAGATCACACTCTCCCCTCTCGTTGCTATGCATCACCATGATCTTGCATGTGCGTAGGAATTTTTTTGAAATTACTACGTTCCCCAACAGTGGTATCAGAGCCTAGGTTTTATGTGTTGATGTTATATGCACGAGTAGAACACAAGTGAGTTGTGGGCGATATAAGTCATACTGCTTACCAGCATGTCATACTTTGGTTCGGCGGTATTGTTGGATGAAGCGGCCCGGACCGACATTACGCGTACGCTTACGCGAGACCGGTTCTCCCGACGTGCTTTGCACATAGGTGGCTTGGGGTGACAGTTTCTCCAACTTTAGTTGAACTGAGTGTGGCTACGCCCGGTCCTTGCGAAGGTTAAAACAGCACCAACTTGACAAACTATCGTTGTGGTTTTGATGCGTAGGTAAGATTGGTTCTTGCTTAAAGCCCGTAGCAGCCACGTAAAATTTGCAACAACAAAGTAGAGGACGTCTAACTTGTTTTTGCAGGGCATGTTGTGATGTGATATGGTCAAGACATGATGCTGAATTTTATTGTATGAGATGATCATGTTTTGTAACCGAGTTATCGGCAACTGGCAGGAGCCATATGGTTGTCGCTTTATTGTATGCAATGCAATCGCGCTGTAATGCTTTACTTTATCACTAAGCGGTAGCGATAGTTGTGGAAGCATAAGATTGGCGAGACGACAACGATGCTACGATGGAGATCAAGGTGTCGCGCTGGTGATGATGGTGATCACGACGGTGCTTCGAAGATGGAGATCACAAGCACAAGATGATGATGGCAATATCATATCACTTATATTGATTGCATGTGATGTTTATCTTTTATGCATCTTATCTTGCTTTGATTGATGGTAGCATTATAAGATGATCTCTCACTAATTATCAAGAAGTGTTCTCCCTGAGTATGCACCATTGCGAAAGTTCTTCGTGCTGAGACACCACGTGATGATCGGGTGTGATAGGCTCTACGTTCAAATACAACGGGTGCAAAACAGTTGCACACGCGGAATACTCAGGTTATACTTGACGAGCCAAGCATATACAGATATGGCCTCGGAACACGGAGACCGAAAGGTCGAGCGTGAATCATATAGTAGATATGATCAACATAGTGATGTTCACCAATGAAACTACTCCATCTCACGTGATGATCGGACATGGTTTAGTTGATTTGGATCACGCAATCACTTAGAGGATTAGAGGGATGTCTATCTAAGTGCGAGTTCTTTTAGTAATATGATTAATTGAACTTCAATTTATCATGAACTTAGTTCTGGTAGTATTTTGCAAATCATGTTGTAGATCAATAGCTCGCATTGTTGCTTCCCTGTGTTTATTTTGATATGTTCCTAGAGAAAATTGTGTTGAAAGATGTTAGTAGCAATGATGCGAACTGGATCCGTGATCTGAGGTTTATCCTCATTGCTGCACAGAAGAATTATGTCCTTGATGCACCGCTAGGTGACAGACCTATTGCAGGAGCAGATGCAGACGTTATGAACGTTTGGCTAGCTCAATATGATGACTACTTGATAGTTTAGTGCACCATGCTTAACGGCTTAGAATCGGGACTTCAAAGACGTTTTGAACGTCATGGACCATATGAGATGTTCCAGGAGTTGAAGTTAATATTTCAAAGCAAATACCCGAGTTGAGAGATATAAAGTCTCCAACAAGTTCTATAGCTAAAAGATGGAGGAGAATCGCTCAACTAGTGAGCATGTGCTCAGATTGTCTGGGTACTACAATCACTTGAATCAAGTGGGAGTTAATCTTCCAGATAAGATAGTGATTGACAGAATTCTCTAGTCACCATCACCAAGTTAGTAGAACTTCGTGATGAACTATAGTATGCAAGGGATGACGAAAACGACTCCTGAGCTTTTCATGATGATGAAATCGATGAAGGTAGAAAGCAAGAAAGAACATCAAGTGTTGATGGTAGACAAGACCACTAGTTTCAATAAAAGGGCAAAGGGAAGAAGGGGAACTTCAAGAAGAACAGCAAGCAAGTTGCCGCTCAAGAGAAGAAACCCAAGTCTGGACCTAAGCCTGAAACTGAGTGCTTTTACTACAAGCAGACTGGTCACTGGAAGCGGAACTGCCCCAAGTATTTGGCGGATAAGAAGGATGGCAAGGTGAACAAAGGTATATGTGATATACATGTTATTGATGTGTACCTTACTAATGCTCGCAGTAGCACCTGGGTATTTGATACTGGTTCTGTTGCTAATATTTGCAACTCGAAACAGGGACTACGGATTAAGCGAAGATTGGCTAAGGACGAGGTGACGATGCGCGTGGGAAACGGTTCCAAAGTCGATGTGATCGCAGTCGGCACACTACCCCTACATCTACCTTCGGGATTAATATTAGACCTAAATAATTGTTATTTGGTGCCAGCGTTAAGCATGAACATTATATCTGGATCTTGTTTGATGCGAGACGATTATTCATTTAAATCAGAGAATAATGGTTGTTCTATTTATATGAGTAATATCTTTTATGGTCATGCACCCTTGAAGAGTGGTCTATTCTTATTGAATCTCGATAGTAGAGACACACATATTCATAATGTTAAAGCCAAAAGATGCAGAGTTGATAATGATAGTGCAACTTATTTGTGGCACTGCCGTTTAGGTCATATCGGTGTAAAGCGCATGAAGAAACTCCATAGTGATGGACTTTTGGAACCACTTGATTATGAATCACTTGGTACTTGCGAACCGTGCCTCATGGGCAAGATGACTAAAACACCGTTCTCCGGTACTATGGAGAGAGCAACAGATTTGTTGGAAATCATACATACAGATGTATGTGGTCCGATGAATATTGAGGCTCATGGCGGATATCGCTATTTTCTCACCTTCACAGATGACTTAAGCAGATATGGGTATATCTACTTAATGAAACATAAGTCTGAAACATTTGAAAAGTTCAAAGAATTTCAGAGTGAAGTTGAAAATCATCGTAACAAGAAAATAAAGTTTCTACGATCTGGTCGTGGAGGAGAATATTTGAGTTATGAGTTTGGTGTACATTTGAAACAATGCGGAATAGTTTCGCAACTCACGCCACCAGGAACACCACAGCGTAATGGTGTGTCCGAACGTCGTAATCGTACTTTACTAGATATGGTGCGATCTATGATGTCTCTTACTGATTTACCGCTATCGTTTTGGGGTTATGCTTTAGAGACGGCCGCATTCACGTTAAATAGGGCACCATCAAAATCCGTTGAGACGACGCCTTATGAACTATGGTTTGGCAAGAAACCAAAGTTGTCGTTTCTGAAAGTTTGGGGCTGCGATGCTTATGTGAAAAAGCTTCAACCTGATAAGCTCAAACCCAAATCGGAGAAATGTGTCTTCATAGGATATCCAAAGGAAACTATTTGATACACCTTCTATCATAGATCCGAAGGCAAGACTTTTGTTGCTAAATTCGGAAACTTTCTGGAGAAGGAGTTTCTCTCGAAAGATGTGAGTGGGAGGAAAGTAGAACTTGATGAGGTAACTGTACCTGCTCCCTTATTGGAAAGTAGTACATCACAGAAAACTGTTTCTGCGACACCTACACCAATTAGTGAGGAAGCTAATGATAATGATCATGAAACTTCAGGACAAGATACTACTGAACCTCGTAGATCAACCAGAGTGAGATCCGCGCCAGAGTGGTACGGTAATCCTGTTCTGGAAATCATGCTGCTAGATCATGATGAACCTACGAACTATGAAGAAGCGATGGTGAGCCCAGATTCCGCAAAATGGCTTGAAGCCATGAAATCTGAGATGTGATCCATGTATGAGAACAAAGTATGGACTTTGGTTGACTTGCCCGATGATCGGCAAGCAATTGAGAATAAATGGATCTTCAAGAAGAAGACTGACGCTGACGGTAATATTACTGTCTACAAAGCTCGACTAGTCGCAAAAGGTTTTCGACAAGTTCAAGGGGTTGACTACGATGAGACCTTCTCACCCGTAGCGATGCTTAAGTCTGTCCGAATCATGTTAGCAATTGCCGCATTTTATGATTATGAAATTTGGCAGATGGATGTCAAAACTGCATTCCTGAATGGATTTCTGAAAGAAGAGTTGTATATGATGCAACCGGAAGGTTTTGTCGATCCGAAGGGAGCTAATAAAGTGTATAAGCTCCAGCGATCCATTTATGGACTGGTGCAAGCCTCTCGGAGTTGGAATAAACGCTTTGATAGTGTGATCAAAGCATTTGGTTTTATACAGACTTTTGGAGAAGCCTGTATTTACAAGAAAGTGAGTGGGAGCTCTGTAGCATTTCTGATATTATATGTGGATGACATATTACTGATTGGAAATGATATAGAATTTCTGGATAGCATAAAAGGATACTTGAATAAGAGTTTTTCGATGAAAGACCTCGGTGAAGCTGCTTACATATTAAGCATCAAGATCTATAGAGATAGATCAAGACGCTTGATAAGATTTTTCAATAAGTACATACCTTGACAAGATTTTGAAGTAGTTCAAAATGGAACAGTCAAAGAAAGAGTTCTTGCTTGTGTTACAAGGTGTGAAGTTGAGTAAGACTCAAAACCCAACCACGGCAGAAGATAGAAAGAGAATGAAAGTCATTCCCTATGCCTTGGCCATAGGTTCTATAAAGTATGCCATGCTGTGTACCAGATCTATTGTATACCCTACACTGATTTTGGCAAGGGAATACAATAGTGATCTAAGAGCAGATCACTGGACGGCGGTAAAAATTATCCTTAGTGGAATAAGGATATGTTTCTCGATTATGGAGGTGACAAAAGGTTCGTCGTAAAAGGTTACGTCGATGCAAGTTTTGACACTAATCTAGATGACTCTAAGTCTCAATCTAGATACATATTGAAAGTGGGAGCAATTAGCTAGAGTAGCTCCGTGTAGAGCATTGTAGACATAGAACTTGCAAAATACTTACGGATCTGAGTGTGACCGTTGACTAAAATTATCTCACAAGCAAAACATGATCACACCTTAGTACTCTTTGGGTGTTAATCACATAGATATGTGAACTAGATTACCGCCTCTAGTAAACCCTTTGAGTGTTGGTCACATGACGATGTGAACTATGAGTGTTAATCACATGGTGATGTGAACTATTGCTGTTAAATCACATGGCGATGTGAACTAGATTATTGACTCTAGTGCAAGTGGGAGACTGAAGGAAATATGCCCTAGAGGCAATAATAAAGTTATTATTTATTTCCTTATTTCATGATAAATGTTTATTATTCATGCTAGAATTGTATTAACCGGAAACATAACGCATGTGTGAATACATAGACAAACAGAGTGTCACTAGTATGCCTCTACTTGACTAGCTCATTAATCAAAGATGGTTATGTTTCCTAGCCATAGACAAAGAGTTGTTATTTGATTAACGGGATCACATCATTAGGTGAATGATCTGATTGACATGACCCATTCCATTAGCTTAGCACCCGATCGTTTAGTATGTTGCTATTGCTTTCTTCATGACTTATACATGTTCCTATGACTATGAGATTATGTAACTCCCGTGTGCCGGAGGAACACTTTTTGTGCTACCAAACGTCACAACGTAACTGGGTGATTATAAAGGTGCTCTACAGGTCTCCAAAGGTACATGTTGGGTTGACGTATTTCGAGATTAGGATTTGTCACTCCGATCGTCGGAGAGGTATCTCTGGGCCCTCTCGGTAATGCACATCACTTAAGCCTTGCAAGCAATGCAACTAATGAGTTAGTTGCGAGATGATGTATTACGGAACGAGTAAAGAGACTTGCCGGTAACGAGATTGAACTAGGTATTGGATACCGACGATCGAATCTCGGGCAAGTAACATACCGATGACAAATGGAACAACGTATGTTGTTATGCGGTCTGACCGATAAAGATCTTCAAAGAATATGTAGGAGCCAATATGGGCATCGAGGTCCCACTATTGGTTATTGACCAAAGACATGTCTCGGTCATGTCTACATTGTTCTCGAACCCGTAGGGTCCGCACGCTTAAGGTTTCGATGACAGTTATATTATGAGTTTATACGTTTTGATGTACCGAAGGTTGTTCGGAGTCCCGGATGTGATCACGGACATGACGAGGAGTCTCGAAATGGTCGAGACATAAAGATTGATATATTGGAAGCCTATGTTTGGATATCGGAAGTGTTCCGGGTGAAATCGGGATTTTACCGGAGTACCGGGAGGTTACCGAAACTCCCCGGGAGCTATATGGGCCTTAGTGGAAGAAGAGGAGAGGCGGCCAGGGCTGGGCCGCGCGCCCCTCCCCCCTAGTCCGAATAGGACAAGGAGAGAGGGGGCCGGCGCCCCCCCTCCTTTCTCTCTCTCTTTTTTCCACCTCGCGAATCCTATTCCAACTAGGATTGGGGGAGAAGTCCTACTCCCGGAGGGAGTAGGACTCCTCCTGGCGCGCCCTATGATGGCCGGCCGGCCTTCCCCCCTTGAACTTTTATATACGGAGGTAGGGGCACCCCAGAGGAACACAAGTTGATCCACGTGATCATATTCTTAGCCGTGTGCGGCGCCCCCTGCCACCATAGTCCTCGATAATATTGTAGCGGTGCTTAGGCGAAGCCCGGCGACAGTAGTACATCAAGATCGTCACCACGCCATCGTGCTAACGGAACTCTTCCCCGACACTTTGCTGGATCGGAGTCCGGGGATCGTCATCGAGCTGAACGTGTGCTAGAACTCGGAGGTGCCGTAGTTTCGGTGCTTGATCGGTCAGGCCATGGAGACGTACGACTACATCAACCAAACGCTTCCGTTGTCGATCTACAAGGGTACGTAGATCACACTCTCCCCTCTCGTTGCTATGCATCACCATGATCTTGCGTGTGCATAGGAAATTTTTTGAAATTACTACGTTCCCCAACATTGGTATCAAATGGAATAAGGGTATCATATGTGGACTGAAATGCAGAATGCCGGAATAAGAGGGGGATAGCTAGTCCTATCGAAGACTACGCTTCTGGTAACCTCCATCTTGCAGCAGGAGAAGAGAGTAGATGGTAAGTTCACTAAGTAGCATCGTGTAGCATAATCCTAACCGATGATCCTCCCTTCGTCGCCCTGTGAGAGAGCGATCACCGGTTGTATCTGGCACTTGGAAGGGTGTGTTTTATTAAGTATCCGGTTCTAGTTGTCATAAGGTCAAGGTACAACTCCAAGTCGTCCTGTTACCGAAGATCACGGCTATTCGAATAGATTAACTTCCCTGCAGGGGTGCACCACATAACCCAACACGCTCGATCCCATTTGGCCGGACACACTTTCCTGGGTCATGCCCGGCCTCAAAAGATCAACACGTTGCAGCCCTACCTAGGCACAACAGAGAGGTCAGCACACCGGTCTAAATCCTATGGCACAGGGGTTTGGGCCCATCGTCCATTGCACACCTGCACGTTGCGAGGGCGGCCGAAGAGCAGACCTAGCAACCTCCATTACAAAGGAAGTTGCGTTACGCGGTCTAACCCGGCGCGCGCCGCTCAGTCGCTGATACCACGACGTCACGAAGGCTTCGGCTGATACCACGACGTCGAGTGCCCATAACTGTCCCCGTGTAGATGGTTAGTGCGTATAGGCCAGTGGCCAGACTCAGATCAAATACCAAGATCTTGTTAAACGTGTTATCTTGAAATAACCGCGAACGCCGACCAGGGCCAGGCCGACCTCTCTCCTAGGTGGTCTCAACCTACCCTGTCGCTTCGCCACAAAGATCCACACAGAGGGCCGTTGGGACAAAGGTCCTTTCAGCCCCCAATCCGTGAATCACTCGCGGGTGCTCCACGAGCCGACCCGACTTTAGTCACCACCTGTATCATGTATAAAGTATGTAGTATATACTTGTGATCACCACGGCCCGATAGTATAGCATGGCAGACGGACAAGAATGTAGGGCCACTGATGATAAATTAGCATCCTATACTAAGCATTAGGATTGCAGGTAAAGGTAACAACAGTAGTAGCAAGGACAGGCTATGCATCAGGATAGGATTAACGGAAAGCAGTAACATGCTACACTACTCTAATGCAAGCAGTATAGAGGAGAGTAGGCGATATATGGTGATCAAGGGGGGACTTGCCTGGTTGCTTTGGCAAGAGAGAGGGTCGGCAACACCGTAGTCGTCCTGGGTAGCAGCGGCGTCGGTCTTGGTGTCTAGCGAGAGAAGAGGGGGAAGAAACAATAAATATAATGCAAACAAATGCATGACGATGCATGACATGACAAAGCGTGATGCTAGGTGTGCCCTAATGCGGTACGAGGTGGTACCGGTGAAGGGGGAAAACATCCGGGAAAGTATTCCCGGTATTTCACGTTTTCGGACAGATGAACCGGAGGGGGAAAGTTGCGTGTTTGCTATGCTAGGGATCCGTGGCGGACGAACGGGCTGCGTATCCGGATTCGTCTTGTCGTTCTGAGCAACTTTCATGTACAAAGTTTTTCCATCCGAGCTACGGTTTATTTTATATTAATTTTAAAAGAATTAAATCAATTTTAGGATTTATTTAATTAATTAAATCAACATTATCCAGAATAGTGTTTGCTGATGTCAGCATGACGTCAGTAGTCAACAGGGGGTTGACTGGGTCAAACTGACGTGTGGGTCCCGTCTGTCATAGACACATCACCCTAACTAATAGATTAGTTAGGTTAATTATATACTTTAGGTTAATCACGTTTAATTAATTTAACTAAACATGATTAATTAAGTTAATTATTTAGTTAATTAATTAATTTTATTATTACTTATTTATTTTATATATTTTTTATTCCTTTTTTATCGTTCTGGGGCGCTGGGACCACTGTCATAGGCACAAGGGCGGGCCCAGCTGCCGGTGGCCCATATGCCAAAGTGGATCGGGTGCAAAGGGCGCCAGGCTTCGGCCGTTCGCCCAAACCGGACTGGCGAGGGGGTGCGGCGGACGATGGCCGCCGGGGCGCGGCGAGGCACCGACCAGGGGGAAGTGGTGGCGACCGGCGGAGAGGCGGATGCGCCTGGCGCCGCATGCGGCGACGAGTGGGCAGCGCCAGCGCAGGGAACGCGGCAGTGCAGGAGAAGCCGAGCAGCAGGGGCGGTCGGCGGTGAACGGGACAGCGCGGCGCTGCGGCGCAGAGCGGGGCTGACACGGTAGCGCGCGTACGCGCGGCGAGGGGCACGACGATGAAAGCAGGGGAAAGGGGAGGGAAACGCGGGGATGGCTCACTATGCGGCTGTAGGGATTGGCAGCGGGCTCGGGGAGGAGCCGAGGACGGGGCAGTTCGGCGATGCGGCGTTGGGGAGGCGGGGGCGAGGTAGCTCCGGGCGGGGTCCACCGACGGCGCGGTCGTGGACGGGGCGGCGAGGCGGCAAGGCGCTGGCGAAGGGGGCTCCGGGAGGAGGCGAGGCGTCGGTGGTGGGGCGGCGCCGGGGAAGGCGCCGGCGTCGGGGCGCGGGGCGGCGCAGTCACCAGGGTCGGGGGGGGGGGCGAGCGCCCCCGATCCACATCGGGTCGTGGGATGGGGAACAGGGGATCGTGCGGGGGAGTGGGGGATCGGGTGGGTAGCTAGGGTTTCCGGGGAGGGGTTATACAGCCGGAGTGGGCCAGCTGGGCCGCGTGGGTGGCCAGCTGGGCCTGTTGGCCCAGTTGGCCGGGTTGTCCTTTTCTTTCTCTTTTTATTTTGTTTTGTCTTTCTCTTTTCTTATTTTTATTTGCTATTTTTGCTTTCTTTTAGTTTTAATTTGTTTTTGTTTTATAAAGTATAAAAATAGTTCACAATTTAGTACTAATAATTATGCTACTGCCCCATTAACTTTTGGGCAACTAAATGAATAGTTTGTTATTTATAAAATACAAAAGGCATTTATTTAATTGTTTTGCCTACTGTTTTAATTATTTTAGGACATTCAAACACTTTTAAAGATGTTGGTTTCTCCACCATTATTATCTAGGGATTATTTGTCACGCCTGTAACATTTTAGATTTTTATATTTGAAAAGTTTTACCGTTTGACTTTAATTCAAATTGAATTCTGAATCGGTTTTGAACTAACGGGAGATTAACAACAGTAACCGAGGGGACGTCGCATCATTAGCAGAGGTTCACTGTAGCTTAAATATCCGGGCGTCACAACGAGGCGCCGGCGCCGACCAACCCCGTCCGCAGCGGCGATCCAGGGCAGGGCTGCAGCAAGGATGGCGGCGGCGACTACACCGCCTTCTACAAGCTCCTCGGCATGAACTAGGCTCGGGGCGGCGGTGGCGGCGTAGTTTTTTTTAAGTTTTTATGTATGTTTTTAAGTTTGTACAAATATGAATGAAACCGCCTAAATTCCGTCCAAAATCGTGTCATGTTCTTCGAATATGAGCCAAAATTGCATTTGAAAAATGGTGTCTGGGTGCCAACATAGGGCGGCGGTTGGGAACCCGACCGCCCCACTGTGAAAATATTGCCCGTTAGTCCCTAGGAGGCGATATTGTAGAGCCTTGGGGAGGGGCGGGGGGCGAACGGCTGAAGATTCCTTGAGAAGCAGGGCAAGCTGTACGTAATCGATAAGTATATGATCAGACATAATTCATATGCTTAAGTTGTATATGATCACGCAAAAGTATATGATCATACATAAGCATAATTCATATGCTTCCGTATAGTACATGTTGGTGAAATTGGTACTTTATGCATAGTATATGTTGTATGCATGAACTCGCGTTGTTCTTGGTGTTGAGAATTGTTACTCATATTCATTCTCTATGCGTGTGTTTGGTTGCAGTAGTGAATAGTACCTGCGTTGCATACACATCTGAACTCAGCCTGGCTCTGAAAAAACAGTCTTATAAGCAACATCTGCAAGTTGTTTGGTTGCCTGCATATGGACTTCCTGCATTAGGGGATCAACTTTGGCACATTGTTTGGTTGCCTGCATTGTCTCGGCGCATACAACTACATGTTGTTTGGTTGCCTGTATGGGGTATGATTAAGAGATAGCACTTGCACTTTGCACACAGGGTTAAGAGTTAGCAGAGGAAGGGGAGAAGAAATGCAGTGTGCGCCGGACCATGGCGACTGCGGTGGATAGTGGCGTGGCACCGTGTCCGACATGACGAGCATGGAGTCGTGGGCGAGCGACACCATCAGCGAACTAGTTGCGGTGCTTGCGCAAAGACAGTGGACAGGAGAGGAGAATGCAGTGCTCACACCATGGTATCGTCCGTGCGGTAGGACGAGAGAGGAGGCCGAGATGGTCGACACCGGAAACGACTCTAGTATAGTGGGACGAGGGAGGAGGCCAAGATGATTGACCCCGTCGGCGGCGCGGCGAACTACATTGTTCGCGCCATTGCAGCATCAGTGCAGTAGGAGGACGACAGAGAGTAGCCCGAGATGAGCGACGCCGGAAACGACTCTAGTGTAGTAGGATGCGAGCAAGGAGATCAAGGGGAAGGGCGTCGGCGTCGAGAGGGACGAATAGGAGAGCTTTGAGCAGAGGACAGAGGAGCTCGACATGGCGGCGTCAGTGCACTAGACTGCTGTTCAAAGAGAGATGAAGCTACGATCGTCGAAATCAAAAACTTACAACACAAACATTGTGAGGAACTGCGAGATTAGCCTGCTGGTAAAAGGAAATTTCAAATGATCAATCGTGCGCGACGAATCTGACAAAAATCGTCAAGAATAGCTCCAAACGGGAAGACGAAATTAAGAACTTACGACCGACGAAACTACAAACCGATCGCCTGAATGGAACCATAGCATCGAGGTGCATCTTTTTTGTGCAGAGCTTACCTCGAATCGAAGTATCTTGTGTAGATCAGAGGGACGAGATTAGATAGGAACTTACTAGAGGTTTAAGAAGACCTCACATAATCACCTCGCATCCCTCCCGTCTCCACTCGTGCAAGGGTCCACTCGCTTGCAATCGGCTCGGCCTGACCCGCGAGAAACTGTCGATTCAAGTGTTTCCAGCAAGCCAGGCTCTGGGCTGCTTTAAGCGTGTGATGCAGACCCAACAGTGAAATCAGGCAAACAAACATGCCTCTTGCTTCCCATGTGGGCCTGGTTGGGCTCTATGCGGGCAACCAAACACGGCCTATGAACCGCGGGTTGGTGTATCAATGTAGTTCATCGGGATCCAAATGTCGGTTTGGTCCGGATTTTTCAGGTACAAGCTGGAACCAGATCCACTAACATAGAAAAAGAAAGTCAGGATGCTACAGTGCTAGCCTAGTGTAAAATGAAAAAGACAAATTAGAAACTATTAGTAGATAGTTAGCAGATTGTCTAGTAGAAATTTATATTTCAAAATTAATTTTATTTCATCATCAATTTGTTTGTATGTAATTACTGTAAATGTACACAGTAGATCATCAATTTGTAAATTAATTTAAGTCATTTTAGTCTTAATCATATGGATAGAAAGAAGAGAAGTTAGAGCAACTCCAATGGGGCGACCCATTTCGTCCGCTGGCGTCCGTTTGGGTCGGCGCGGACACAAAAGTCGGCCCAACGCGCCGACCCAAACAGACGCGCGTCCGCTTGGCGTCCGCCTGCCGACCCATTCCCGGCCCATTTTTTAGCTGGATTTGCGTCGGCGCGGACACGAGATGGACACGCGTGCGCGCCTACTCCTCTCCCGGGCCTACCGGTCGGTGGCAGCCACCACTATTTCCCCCCATTTCCCCCAAAAACCTTCCCGCCCGCGCGCTCCCGCCCCACACCTCGCCATGGAGGACGCCATCGACCTCGACGCCGCCGCCGACCTCGCCTCCCTCGCCTCTTCTGGCGCCCTTGCCCCCACCGGGAAAGGCAAGCCTCGTGCCCCGTGCAAGACCGCTGCCGCGGCGAAGCCAAAGAAGCCGCTGACGCCCGCACATCGGGCAAGGGAGTCGGCCAAGAGGAAGGATCGAAGGCACGACGCAGACGCGAGGGATGAGGCCGCCGCTCAGGCCGCCGTGGTCACCAACGCCCGCGTCACGGCGGCAACGAGGAAGGTGAGGGAGTTCTGGATTAAGGGGTCCTCGGGCGTCCGGCCTGTTGTCCATGGGCCGGACTATTGGGCTATGAACATATGAAGACCGAAGACCGTATCTGTGTCCGGATTGGACTCTCCTTGGCGTGGAAGGCAAGCTTGGTGACCGACTATGGAGATTTCTTCTCATGTAACCGACTCTATGTAAACCCTAGATCCCCCCCCCCCCCGATGTCTATATAAACCGGAGGGGTTAGTCCGGAAAGGATATATTCATTACCATAGTCATATAGGCTAGGCTTCTAGGGTTTAGCCATCTCGATCTCATGGTAGATCAACTCTTGTAACACTCATATTCATCAATATCAATCAAGCAGGACGTAGGGTATTATCTCCATAGAGAGGGCCCGAACCTGGGTAAACATCGTGTCCCATGTCTCCTGTTGCCATCGATCCTAGACGCACAGTTCGGGACCCCTACCCGAGATCCACCAGTTTTGACAGCGACATTGGTGCTTTCATTGAGAGTTCCACTATGCCGTCGACGAAAGGTTCGATGGCCCCTTCAATCGTCTATAGCGACGCTGTCCAAGGAGAAACCTTCCTCCCCGGACAGATTTTCGTGTTCGGTGGCTTCGTACTGCGGGCCAACTCGCTTGGCCATCTGGAGCAGGTCGATAGCTACGCCCCTGGCCACCAGGTCAGATTTGGAAGCTTGAACTACGTCGCGGATATTCGTGGAGAATTGATCTTCAATGGATTTGAGACCGCAGCGATCGCTCCCCCTCACTCCGAGGAACATGACTTAAATCTGTCATCGGATCACATCCAAGAGATGGTCCCTGCTGTTGCAACGGCCTTAGAACCGGAGCAGATCGTGCCATCCGAAGCCACAGAGTCTGCGGCGTTGGAGCCGCACACGGACTCGGCACCTCGCAATATCTGCGTCAATGGAACTCTGGATTCGTCTCCGGCTATAAATTCTGGACCATATACGCTTGCGGACACCGAGCTAGATCGGTTATCGATCTACGAATTCAGTGCCGCAGACTTTTTTAGCACTCCCCTTTGGGCGATGTGCTAAACGTTTTAAAGAACCTGCCATTCACGGGAGACTCGCAGCCGAACTATGTCCGGTTCGAACTAGGGGCTGACGACGGAGAATTTTGTTTCCCACCCGCCACCCACTTCATAGCCACTATCGAGGACTTAACCAACATGCCCACTCCTGGCTCCGCGGACATTGACGGTACAGACGACGATGCAGATAAGGAGCAAGGCCAAGACCCGCTAGTCATCAGGCGCAAGACGGCCACCCCTTCACATGACGTGTACATGATCGATACACTTAAAAAGCCTCGCGGCAAAGACAAGGGAGATCCAGTTAAAACTCCCGAGTCACAGTCCAAGTTCCGGCGCCCCAAACGCTGACCCAGTCACACCGCAGCAACAATGGCACTGGAGAAAATAGTACTCCGGATGGCACCGAAAGCAATGAAGACCCTGAGGGAGCAACATTCAAGCAGGAGGAACAGGAAAACGGGCAAGCCAGCCCCGACGAAAAGGCCCTGCCCAGCGACGGTTCGGAGGACGACAACTACCTTCCGCTCTTCGAAGATGAGGTAAGCCTCGGCGACGAAGACTTCATCGTACCAAAGAGCCCCTCGAACAGGAGCCCTTCAAGCGCAGGCTGATAGCTACGGGAAGGAGCCTGAAAAAGAAGCAGCAGGAGCTTCAAGCTGACCAAGACCTACTCAATGACAGATGGACCGAAGTACTGGTCGCCGAAGAATACGGCCTCAGTGGCCCATCCAAAAGCTACCCAAAGCACAGATCGCTCTACCAGTCTGATGACGGGGCGTTGGAGCCCATACCATCCTCACACAACGCGGCAGGTCGCCGGCAACTATGTCCGGATAAAGAGGCAACTCAAGCCAAACACCAGATCGCCCCACCTCGCCGTAAAGGCAAGAACAACACAGACCACGATTACCCAGACAACTTGCAGAGGGACTGGGACAATAAAGTAGGAAACGCAAGACCGATCTACGGATCACGAAAACATGCTTCGACACGCGACGATGGCTACCTATTCGTGAAGGAAATATGCCCTAGAGGCAATAATAAAGTTATTATTTATTTCCTTATATCATGATAAATGTTTATTATTCATGCTAAAATTGTATTAACCGGAAACATAATACATGTGTGAATATATAGACAAACAGAGTGTCACTAGTATGCCTCTACTTGACTGGCTCGTCGATCAAAGATGGTTATGTTTCCTAACCATAGACATGAGTTGTCATTTGATTAACGGGATCACATCATTAGGAGAATGATATGATTGACTTGACCCATTCCGTTAGCTTAGCACTTGATCGTTTAGTTTGTTGCTATTGCTTTCTTCATGACTTATACATGTTCCAATGACTATGAGATTATGCAACTCCCGTTTACCGGAGGAACACTTTGTGTGCCACCAAACGTCATAACGTAATTGGGTGATTATAAAGGTGCTCTACAGGTGTCTCCGAAGGTACTTGTTGGGTTAGCATATTTCGAGATTAGGATTTGTCACTCCGATTGTCAGAGAGGTATCTCTGGGCCCACTCGGTAATGCACATCACTATAAGCCTTGCAAGCATTGCAACTAATGAGTTAGTTGCGGGATGATGTATTACGGAACGAGTAAAGAGACTTGCCGGTAATGAGATTGAACTAGGTATTGAGATACCGATGATCGAATCTCGGGCAAGTAACATACCGATGACAAAGGGAACAACGTATGTTGTTATGCGGTTTGACCGATAAAGATCTTCGTAGAATATGTAGGAGCCAATATGAGCATCCAGGTTCCGCTATTGGTTATTGACCGGAGACGTGTCTCGGTCATGTCTACATAGTTCTCGAACCCGTAGGGTTCGCACGCTTAAAGTTCGATGACGGTTATATTGTGAGTTTATGTGTTTTGATATACCGAAGGTAGTTCGGAGTCCCAGATGAGATCGAGGACATGACGAGGAGTCTCGAAATGGTCGAGACGTAAAGATCGATATATTGGACGACTATATTCAGACATCAGAAAGGTTCCGAGTGATTCGGATATTTATCAGAGTACCAGGGAGTTACGGGAATTCGCCGGGGAGTATATGGGCCTTATTGGGCTTTAGGGGAAAGAGAGAGAGGCACCCCCCCCCCAGGCCTAGTCCGAATTGGACTAGGGGGAAGGGCTGCGCCCCCTCCTTCCTTCTCTTCTCTTTTCCCTTTCCTTCTCTCCTACTCCTACTACTTGGAAGGGCTCCTAGTTCTACTAGGAAAGGGGGAATCCTACTCCCGGTGGGAGTAGGACTCCCCTAGGGCGCGCCATAGAGAGGGCCGGCCCCTCCCCTCCTCCACTCCTTTATATACGTGGCCAGGGGGCACCCCATAGAGACAACAATTGATCTCTTGATCTCTTAGCCATGTGCGGTGCCCCCCTCCACCATAATCCACCTCGATCATATCGTAGCGGTGCTTAGGCGAAGCCCTGCGTCAGTAGAACATCATCATCGTCACCACGCTATCGTGCTGACGAAACTCTCCCTCAACACTCGGCTAGATCGGAGTTCGAGGGACGTCATCGAGTTGAACGTGTGCAGAACTCGGAGGTGTCGTGCGTTCGGTACTTGATCGGTCGGATCGTGAAGACGTACCACTACATCAACCGCGTTGTGCTAACGCTTTCGCTTTCGGTCTACAAGGGTACGTGGACGCACTCTCCCCTCTCGTTGCTATGCATCACCATGATCTTGCATATGCGTAGGAATTTTTTTGAAATTACTACGTTCCCCAACAGTGGCATCCGAGCCAGGTTTTATGCGTTGATGTAATATGCACGAGTAGAACACAAGTGAGTTGTGGGCAATATAAGTCATACTGCTTACCAGCATGTCACACTTTGGTTCGGCGGTATTGTTGGATGAAGCGGCCCGGACCGACATTACGCGTACGCTTACGCGAGACTGGTTTTACCGTCGTGCTATGCACACAGGTGACTAGCGGGTGTCAGTTTCTCCAATTTTAGTTGAACCGAGTGTGGCTATGCCCCGTCCTTGAGAAGGTTAAAACAACACTAACTTGACAAACTATCGTTGTGGTTTTGATGCGTAGGTAAGAACGGTTCTTGCTCAGCCCGTAGCAGCCACGTAAAACTTGCAACAACAAAGTAGATGACGTTTAACTTGTTTTTGTAGGGCATGTTGTGATGTGATATGGTCAAGACGTGATGAGATATAAGTTGTTGTATAAGTTGATCATGTTTTGTTGAAGTTATCGGCAACTGGCAGAAGCCTTATGGTTGTCTCTTTATTGCATAAGATGCAAGCGCCAAATAATTCCTTAATTTATCACTATGTGATAGCAATAGTTGCAAGAGCAATAGTTGGCGAGACGACCATGTGACGACACATTGATATAGATCAAGATGATGGAGATCATGGTGTCATGCCGGTGACGATGGAAATCATGACGATGCTTCGGAGATGGAGATCAAAGGCACAAGATGATGATGGCCATATCATGTCACATATTTTGATTGCATGTGATGTTTATATTTTATACATCTTATTTTGCTTAGTTCGATGGTAGCTTTATAAGATGATCTCTCACTAATTATCAAGGTACAAGTGTTCTCCCTGAGTATGCGTCGTTGCAAAAGTTCTTTGTGCTGAGACACCATGTGATGATCAGGTGTGATAGGCTCTATGTTCAAATACAACGGGTGCAAAACAGTTGCACACGCGGAATACTCAGGTTAAACTTGACGAGCCTAGCATATAACAGATATGGCCTCGGAACACTGAGACCGAAAGGTCGAGCGTGAATCATATAGTAGATATGATCAACATAGTGATGTTCACCATTGAAACTACTCCATCTCATGTGATGATCGGACATGGTTTAGTTGATATGGATCATGTGACCACTTAGAGGATTAGAGGGATTGTTATGAACGTTTGACTAGCTCAATATGATGACTACTTGATAGTTTAGTGCACCATGCTTAAACGGCTTAGAATCGGGACTTCAAAGACGCTTTGAACGTCATGGACCATATGAGATGTTCCAGGAGTTGAAGCTAATATTTCAAGCAAATACCCAAGTTGAGAGATATGAAGTCTCCAACAAGTTCTATAGCTAAAAGATGGAGGAGAATAGCTCAAGCAGTGAGCATGTGCTCAGATTGTCTGGGTACTACAATCGCTTGAATCAAGTGGGAGTTAATCTTCCAGATAAAATAGTGATTGACAGAATTCTCTAGTCACCATCACCAAGTTAGTAGAACTTCGTGATGAACTATAATATGCAAGGGATAACGGAAACGATTCCCAAGCTCTTCGTGATGCTGAAATCGACGAAGGTAGAAATCAAGAAAAGCATCAAGTGTTGATGGTAAACAAAACTACTAGTTTCAAGTAAAGGGACAAAGGGAAGAAAGGGGAACTTCAAGAAGAACGGCAAGCAAGTTGCTGCTCAAGTGAAAAAAAACCAAGTCTGGACCTAAGCCTGAAACTGAGTGCTTCTACTGCAAAGGGATTGGTCGCTGGAAGTGGAACTACCCCAAGTAATTGGCGGATAAGAAGGATGGCAAAGTGAACATATGTATATTTGATATACATGTTATTGATGTGTACTTTACTAGTGTTTATAGCAACCCCTCAGTATTTGATACTAGTTCAGTTGCTAAGAATAGTAGCTTGAAACGGGAGTTGCAAAATGAACAGGGACTAGTTAAGGGTAAAGTGACGATGTGTATTGGAAATGGTTCCAAGATTGATATGATCATCATCGCACACTCCCTATACTTTCGGGATTAGTGTTAAACCTAAAATAAATGTTATTTAGTGTTTGCGTTGAGCATGAATATGATTGGATCATGTTTATTGCAATACAGTTATTCATGTAAGTTAGAGAGTAATTGTTGTTCTGCTTACATGAATAAAACCTTCTATGGCCATACACCCAATGAAAATGGTTTGTTGGATCTCGATCGTGGTGATACACATTTTCATAATATTGAATCCAAAAGATGCAAAGTTAATAATGATAGTGCAACTTATTTGTTGCACTGCCGTTTAGGTTATATTGGTGTAAAGCGCATGAAGAAAATCCATGCTGATGGGCTTTTGGAATCACTTGATTATGAATCAGTTGATGCTTGCGAACCATGCCTCATGGGCAAGATGACTGTGGAAATCATACATACTGATGTATGTGGTCCGATGAATATTGAGGCTCGCGGCAGGTATCATTATTTTCTGATCTTCACAGATGATTTGAGCAGATATGATTATATCTACTTGATGAAACACAAGTCTGAAATATTTGAAAAGTTCAAAGAATTTCAGAGTGAAGTGGAGAATCATTGTAACAAAAATAAAAGTTTCTACGATATGATCGCAGAAGTAAAATATTTGAGTTACGAGTTTGGCCTTCAGTTAAAACAATGTGAAATAGTTTCGCTACTCACGCCACCTGGAACACCACAATTTAATGGTGTGTCCGAACGTCGTAACCGTACTTTATTAGATATGGTGCGATCTATGATTTCTCTTACCAATTTACCACTATCGTTTTGGGGTTATGCATTAGAGACAACTACATTCACGTTAAATAGGGCACCATCTAAATCCGTTGAGACGACACCGTATGAACTATGGTTTGGCAAGAAACCTAAGCTGTCGTTTCTTAAAGTTTGAGGTTGCAATGCTTATGTGAAAAAGCTTCAACCTGATAAGCTCAAACCCAAATCGGAGAAGTGCGTCTTCATAGGATACCCAAAAAGAAAATGTTGGGTACACCTTCTATCACAGATCCGAAGGCAAGATATTCATTGCTGAGAATGGATCCTTTTTAGAGAAGGAGTTTCTCTCGAAAGAAGTGAGTGGGAGGAAAGTTGAACTTGATGAGGTAATTATACCTGCTCCCTTATTGGAAAGTAGTTCATCACAGAAATCTGTTCCTGTGACTACTACACCAATTAGTGAGGAAGTTAATGATGATGATCATGTAACTTCAGGTCAAGTTACTACCGAACCTCGTAGGTAAACCAGAGTGAGATCCGCGCCAGAGTGGTACGGTAATCCTATTCTGGAGGTCATGTTACTTGACCATGACAAACCTACGAACTATGAGGAAGCGATGATGAGCCCAGATTCCGCGAAATGGCTTGAGGCCATGTCCATGTATAAGAACAAAGTATGGACTTTGATTTACTTGCCCAAAGATCGGCGAGCCATTGAGATTAAATTGATCTTCAAGAGGAAGACGGATGCTGATAGTAGTGTTACTATCTACAAAGCTAGAATTGTCGCAAAAGGTTTTCGACAATTCAAGGTGTTGACTACGATGAGAGTTTCTCACGCGTATCTATGCTTAAGTCTGTCCGAATCATGTTAGCAATTGCACGCCACCTCGGCCAAGAAGGACCTAAATCCATGACAGCTCTCATTGCTCTGATGACTCGCTTTTGCGCGGGAGAAGACAGCTGGTTCGCTTGTAGAAGCAATAGCGCCAGCAACCAGGGCACCTCCGAAATCCGAGACGCCAACAACAAGCCACAAGAAAGCAAAAACAACAGTCACAATGACAATGAAAGATCAGGCGACACAGTGGTCAACACCGGATTCAGTAACCCCAAGCCCGGTCAGCGGAAGAAGCCATCCAAGGCGAATCGAGATGAACCATCCAACCTGGACAGGATATTGGACCGACCCTGCCAGATTCATGGCCACCCTGATAAACCAGCTAATCATACCAACAGAAACTGTTGGGTCTTTAAATAGGTCGGCAAGCTCAACGCCGAATACAGGGGAAGGAAGACGCCAAGCGACATGGATGACGGAAAGGTTCACCAATGAAAAACCGGGGATCTGAAGCAGCCTCCACCCACGGATCAACTACCCCTAGAACGGAAATAGCAAACCGGCCTCTGTCGCCCACTCCGTACACCTACAAAGTTTGTGTCGCGCGTGCATCATTACACACTCAAGATACCATGGGCATTGGCGGAAGCACAATACAGACAAGCCTGCGAGCACTCCAATAACTTTTTTCTACATATAATTATTTATTTTCTTTTTATTTCTTCTTTTGATACCCTTTAAAAAATAGGTGACGAACAGGATAAAAATCGGAAACTGGCTCCATCGGAGTCCGGATCCGTACACTCACCTAAGGGGCTATGTCCATCAAGGATTCCCCCCACCGAGGACTGGCGACGCAGATGTGCGACAGGAGGTCCAAAATAAATTTTTGTAGACCGCACTCTCTATTTTTCGAGTCTGTACTATGCCTGTTCCTCCGCCTCCAACCCCGAGCATGTCAAATCGCCGGGGGGGATGGCTTTTATATACATATATCATAAATAATCATCGGCATATCGCTCAGTTACCAGTAAACAATATCCGAACTAATCATTTGTATGGTTTTCCTGACAAATATGGCTCCTACAGTTATTTCGAAGAAATACCTTGGCCTAACCTGCCAGGGGCTCGGTGTGGGAACAAATGAGTTGCTAGTAAAAGTCCGAACAGCTCCATAGCATACTTTGGCGTCTCAAGTTTGGCCTTATATGCATCAGCTCCGAATCATTGTCTTGGGTCAATAGTTGGGTTGCCCAGCTCCTGTGCTTGCTACCCTACGTTCCGCTCTATCGGCTAGGGTAGTAAAGGGAGAACTACTGCGATTGTGCCCTGGTCTGAACCGGACGAGCACCTCAGTAGAGAAAGCCGAAAACTGACTGTCATGATGCGGCGTGAGCTGGTCAACCACTTGACGACTTATTGGAATCTTTCGTGATTCTCCATGTCACACGAGGGATCTTTTTCAGATCAAAAATGTAAGGCACCATACGCCGCATACATACCAGCGGCTATGTCGTAGCCCCATCATAAAACTCCTATGGCTAGGTGAAAGTGTTAACGCCTTATAGTCCGATTGCCTGGTTCGCCGCATTATCACCTCCTTAATTGACCAAGAAGTTGGATAAAGAGTGATTAAATGCTTTTCCGAACACCCCCGTACTTCCTACGAGGGGGCTGAAGCCGACGACTGGAAAACTTTCAGATTATATCAAAACGGCCGCACAGGAGGAATTCAAGCTTTCAAGCAAAACATAAATAGATTAACTATAAAATTGTTTGTTACAATTTTCATACACCTCACTCGAACATTATGTCTTTTGAGCACTGACCCTCTACAAAGCGGGCGGCCTCTAGGATGTCTTCAAAATAATGCTCCGGTTCCGGACGGCCCTTGCCTTTGGATGGACCCTTTGTCGTAACATCGATGGCCTTCATCTTCCCCCAGAATGTCTTGACTCGGGCAAAAGCCATCCGTGCACCCTCAATGTACGTTGACCGCTTCACAGCGTCGATACGCGGCACGGCGTCAACAAGCCTTTGCACTAAACCGAAATAGCTATTCGGAACAGGCTCGGTTGGCCACAACCGGACTATAACGTCCTTCATGGCGGCGCCGGACATCCTATGAAGTTCGTCCCATTGGGACATCTGTTCATTGAGCAACAAAGGGTGCTTGGATGCGCCAAACTGCGACCAAAAAAGATTCTCCGTTGCATATCCATCTCGCGCTTGGTAATATTGCGCCGCATCGGCAGAACTCTTCGGCAAGTCCAAGAACTCGTCCGGAGAACTCCATACTTGGTTGAGCCGGCATAGTTCGGGTCGCCGAACTTAGTTTGCAGCAGAAAGGGCTTTCCGGCCGCAAACTCCCTCGCATGTCGAACCTCCTCACGGGCCGCTCTGCATTCCGACCGCACTCCTCTCGCCTCTTGTAAGGACTTCTCCAGATCAGCCGTTAAGGCTTCACTCTCCTTCTCCAGAAATTCACAGCGGCCGGTAGCATTCTCCAGCTCGAGCGTCATCGTGGATATCTTCTCCTCATCTTGGTGCCGTGTAGCTCGTTCAGCTTTTAATTCAGCTGATGCCTTTCTGACAGCAGCATTGGTACGCCGGGCCTGCTCCTTGGCCCGGGCCAGCTCCGCTCGCAGAACTTCAACAGCGGCAGCACCATCTGCAGCCAAAATGTCAGCATCATGCTTATACCCAAAAAAATGTATGAGGATTGCCCCGAATACATACCTTGCGACTCGTCAAGACGCATATTGATTAAAGCAAGAACATCCCCTGCTACATCAAGCTTCCGCTGCAAATCGGCAATTTCCATAGTCTGGGAAGCGGCCAAGGGAGAAGAAGCCTGTGTTAAGAGTTGATCAGGTTAGTCCTCAGACGGTCCTTTTCGATCCTCCATTTTGCTTCCCAGCGGAAGCCAACCCGAGTATCAGGGGCTACTACCTATACACAGGCGCATCTTTGCAAATGAAACATAGCTGGAAACATTAGGTTGCAACCTCGAAGCCCTTCAGTAGGCTCATGAAGGCTTCATTTAATCTGCTCTTCGTGGACGAAATCTTCTCAATCACTGTACCCATCAAGGTACGCTATTCCCCCGAGACAGATGCTTTCCGCAACATGTCCCGCAATATATCCGGAGTCTCCGAGTTCCCCGAGGCTGCCCCAAAAGCACAATCATCCTTTGAAGGAATCGGCTCACCCGTCTTCAAAATCGCTGGCGGCTGTGAACCAGACAGGTCGGGGCTTCGGTTATCATCAGCCCCGGAATCCCGGATGGTCGGAGATCCACCTTTGGGCACTACCTCTTCTGCCCCCGTTTTAAAGGGGCCCTCCGCGATGACACTTCAGAGTCATCCGCCTTATTGGGCGAGGAGGCCGGAGGAGGCGCCTCGCTCTCCATCATCTCTGGGAGGAGACTCCCCGAAGAAGAGGATCGCCCCGAAAAATCATGTGCCGACCTGTAAAAATTCATAAATGCGTTACATGTATCTTCGGTAACAATAAGGGAGCGGAACGCTATCAAAGTACTCCGGATTCTCTTATGGTTCGGCCGAGGGCTTGTCCCCTTGTTGGAGCTGCTCAACGGCATCACTTTCCAAACCCAAGCTCGTCGACAGTGGCATCTTGCCCTTCTTGGGAGACCGCCCCTCCCCATCTTCGGAGGCGGCCCTTTTCCTCCTGTTCGAAGAAGGGATACTGGGTCCTTTTCCGCCTCCGTCTTCGGGCGAGGAAAGGTCGATTTCGCCGGATTCAGTGTCCGACTTACCTCCGGAACCAAGGTCATCTTGGATCTTTTCGCCCTCCCCTACTGGTGCCTGGTGTGGCACCGAGGCCAGCATCCTTGTCAACACAGGAGTAGCTGAGTCCTCGGGAAGGGGAGCCGGACACCTAATCAATTCCACCTTCTTTATCCAGCCCTGAAAAGGTTGATACTGTTTGTATCTTGCCACTGGGTATCTGATTATGAAGTATTCAGTAAACGAGTACTTATTGGGGTGTCCGGATGGTTGCAGTTAAGGCCAACATCTTCGGTGGTGTCCGGCCATTGCCTTCGTTTCCCGAAGACTAATCTCCACATTCCTTCGTGCATTGTGCCAAAGAAGTTCTGAAGAGTCCGTGGCCCTTCTGGATTGAACTCCCATAGGCGGAGAGGCCGTCGCTGGCACGATAGGGTCCGACGAACTAGCATTATATGAACAACGCTGGCTATGTCGATGTCCCTCTCAATGAGGCTTCGGATGCGACTTTGCAGAGTTCACACATCATTCATTGATCCCCAATCTAGCCCCTTATTAATCCACGATGCAAGTTGAGTTGGAGGGCTGGGTCAAAATGCGGGCGCGGTCGCCCACTTGGAGCTGCGGGGCTCGGTGATATAGAACCACCCCTGCTGCCACAGATCGGAAGATTTGGCCAAGGATCCTTTTAGCCAAACGGCGCTAGCAAGCTTGCTCACTGTAGCGCCGCCGCACTCGGCCTGCTCCCCCTCTACCACTCGCGGCTTTACATCAAAGGTCTTGAGCCACAAGCCGAAGTGCAGAGGAGTTCGGAGGAGGGCTTCACACGTAACGATAAACGTCGAGATAAGAAGAATAGAGTCCGGGGCCAAATCATGGAAGTCTAGCCCGTAATAGAACATGAGCCCTCGGACGAAGGGGTTAAGTGCAAACCCAACCCGCGGAGGAAGTGGGACACGAACACGACCCTCTCGCCGGATCTAGGGGTGGGAATAACCTGCCCCTCAGCAGGAAGCCCATGATGGAGTTCAGCGGTCAGGTACCTCGCCGCCCGAAGCATTGCGATATCTTCCTCCGTAACAGAAGAAGCTACCCACCGACCTTGACGGCTAGATCCGGACATGATTGCGGCTGGTGGCGACCGGAACCCGGGTGTTGGAACTTGGGGTAGCAGGGGTTGAGGAAGAGGCAAGTGTGGAAGAAAAAGACAGGTATGTACCCCTATATAAAGGCTGAAAATATCAAACGTCTCCTCTCAGGCCTCAAAAACTTGCTCCAAGGAGTTGTACCCAAGCGACGGTTGGGTTACCCACGTGCGGGTCGACAGGAATCCCTTAAAAAGGGAGGAACGATCTCCGTTTAGATAAGATGCGCCCATATGGTCACGTACTGGGCCGTGGGCGACGGGCCGGCTAAAACGGTTCGCAAGCAAAGGCCGGGCAGGCGTGGTGTCATATTACCAAAAATTGGTCGGTGGGTTGAACCCATGAAATATTATATCCTCTATGGTTGTGCATACAAGCCCGGATACAACCATTACATCTGAAGATCAACTAGGAGTTCGGAAGGGGGAACCCGCCTTGCAATGCCGAAAACAATCTACGCGCCGGACTCCTCGTCATTGAAGCTAGGTTCAGGGGCTACTGAGGGAGTCCTGGACTAAGGGGTCCTCGGGCGTCCAGCCTGTTATCCATGGGCCGGACTGTTGGGCTATGATGATATGAAGACCGAAGACCATTCCTGTGTCCGGATTGGACTCTCCTTGGTGTGGAAGGCAAGCTTGGTAACCGACTATGGAGATTTCTTCTCATGTAACCGACTCTATGTAAACCCTAGATCCCCCCGGTGTTTATATAAATCAGAGGGGTTGGTCCGGAAAGGATATATTCATTACCATAGTCATATAGGCTAGGCTTCTAGGGTTTAGCCATCTCGATCTCGTGGTAGATCAACTCTTGTAACACTCATATTCATCAATATCAATCAAGCAGGACGTAGGATATTACCTCCATAGAGAGGGCCCAAACCTGGGTAAACATCGTGTCCCCTGTCTCCTGTTACCATCGATCCTAGACGCACAGTTCGGGACCCCCTACCCGAGATCCGCCGGTTTTGACACCGACAGAAGGCGCTCTACATGCTAGGGTTAAACCCTGGCCAGCACGGCCTCCTCAAGGCCGATGTTGCCGCGGCCAACACCGGCTCATCGGTGTTTCCTCGGATGGTGCTGCCAGACTCGCCCCGCGCGTCGGCTTGCAACCCGGTGCCCGGCTTCCACATGTACCCGCAGGCCTCCCGCCTCTCCGGGGAGTGCTCGCCCGACGTGAGCGTGGTCATGCCTTCCACGCCAGTGCCCGCGCCCATCGACCTCAACGCCACCCCGGTGGCCGGTGGCTCGTCATCTGGTGGGGCGAGGAAACGCGCGCGGCAGACGCCGGCCGGCGTGCTCCCGGAGGCCCGCAACCTGTTCGAGGAAATGTCGTCCGCCGTCGACGAGGACTACATGCAGAACCTCATCTTCGAGGGTGGTGTGCCGGCCGCTGGCTACGATCCCGACGATACACAAAAGCCAGGACGGCCGTGCGCCGTTCACGCCGGCCGCTGGCTATGATCCCGATCAGGCGGCCTTCATGCATGATCAGGTCGGCATCGACCTGGACGGCTTCCCACTCGACCACGAGTTTCTGGACGACTACGGACTAGAGGAAGAGGACGAGTGTGACATTGAAGTGGAGCCCTTGTTCGAGGACGATCTCGCCAACCAAGCCGCTGGTCCTAAGCCAAAGCGCAAGAGCAAGCGCACGAAGGAATACACGGCGGCCGAGGACAAGCTTCTTTGCGAGTGTTGGCGAGACATTGGATAAGACCCCAAGACGGGCGCCGAACAAAAGCATTCAACCTTTTGGATTCATGTCCACCGAGAGTTTCGTGAGCGCAAGAAGTTTCCGCCTTACCAACTTGTGAGCACGCGCGGGTGGCTGTCCATTTCCAAGCGATGGAGGGCGATCCAACAAGAGTGCAACAAGTTTTGCGCCATTCTTCAGAGCATCAAGGCCCGCCCCGTGAGCAGCATCGGCATGCAAGACATGGTATGCTAGCAAGCCGTCCTCTTTTGTGTCATCAAGTTCATGCCCGCGCTGGCATGGTGCCGGCATGGTGAGACATGGCCGCTGGCATGACCGGCCGTTGTGTTCCTTTTGACCCATAAAAATTCCCCATAAAGTTTCGTGGCATTTGGACTCCGTTCGATATTGATTTTCTGCAATGTAAAAAACATGAAAAAAACAACAACTGGCACTTGACACTATGTCAATAGGTTAGTACCAAAATATGATATAAATGGCAATAAAATGGTTATAAAACATCCAAGATTGATAATATAATAGCATGGAACAATCAAAAATTATAGATACGTTGGAGACGTATCAGTGTGTGTGTGAGAGAATATGTACGGACATTGTGTGCATCTGCGTCAGCCTATTGGGCTTGCCCAGGCTCAATTTCATGTTTTGACCCTTTTCTAAAAGTTAATCGAGATCTGACCCTAGTTTGTGAAAATTTCGGGATCTGACCCTTTTGCTACCGCCAGGATCCATGACGGCCAGGGACCTTGGCGGTAGGAAACACCCCTACCGCCAAATAGGCTGACGGTAGCCTGTGCACCCCTACCGCCAAGGTGCGTGGCGGTAGGTGCGAGCATGCACTAGGTTTCATACTTAGGAAATTTGTCTGGTAGGGCGTGCAACCCTACCGCCAGGGACCTTGGCGGTAAGCTATTATACCCTATCGCCATGGACCTTGATGGTAAAAAAATGGTTAGATCCCGAATTTTTTGCAAGGGTCAAATCTCAAACAAGTTTCAGAAAAGGGTCAAAAACACGAAATTTAGCCGCTTGCCCAACTAATCATTCCAGCATAAAAAGATCATTGTTTTATTGGAAACAACAAATCAATTTCTTACTAATCATATATGATTAAGTACAATGCAGAACACCTGAAAAAGGTATAGTGCATAGATGGTGGTCATCCTAAACGATTTAATTTTCATGTTGCAAATTACTGAACATATTCATGCAAACATATAGTAGATGGTCATACAAGAAAAATCTCTAACCGATACCAATCATTCATATTTTGACTCAAATTTTATGCATGTGGAACTTCCCCACAAAAGAACCCATACAGCCCCTCCGGTTCTTTTTACTTCGCATATAAGATTTGTTTGGAGTCAAATTTCGTAAAGTTCGAACGACTTATAAAAAAATATGAGCATTCACAATACAAATCAACATCATTAAATGCATCACGAATTTAACTTTTACATTATATAACTTTAAAGTTGTAGATGTTGATGTTTTAAACATAAATATGGTCAAACTTTATGAAGTTTGACTCCAGACAAATCCTATATATGGGTAAAAAGGATCGGAGGAAATATATATTTTTAACATGAAGGACTTTAGTATGCGTGCTGCCATTTCATGCCAAGCTGGTTCCACACCACGTACACAATCATCCAGCCCCATCAGTTAGACCGACATGTTGGAGCGCATCGCTACCAAAAGATATGACACAAATATGAGCGCCCGATATTTCTGGAAACGTGAAAGGGGAATTCATCATATCATGAAAATGACCACAAGGTATGTTTAAGGGTAAAACTGCGTGGTTTCAACCACCACTTAAGGATCAATCGTCAGAAATGGCAAGTATCCACTTGGAGTAACATAACTTTGTTAAGTACTAGCCCGCGCATGTGCACGGCCACTTTGCTAGTTTGCAAAAAAATACAAGATAATCCATATACGCGCATTGTATTGATCTCGAAATTTTGACTAATTTTGAAATGTAGTTTTAGTTGTCTTGCTGATGTGGCATTTTTTTCTTGGCACATGCACACTTACAAGTGGGACCCAGCTGTTGGGAATCATGTTCACAAAGTCAAATGATGGATTAGAGCTGGTTGCAATGGATTACACCAATACGTAGTGTTTTGTGCGACAAACATGAAAAGTAGGCGTTCTATGCGAAATCGACCCCAATAGCTGTTGGTTTATGCAATTTTCTCAAAAGCTCTCAACATATATGACCTGAACATTTGCATGAGGCAGCAGCAGCAAGATCAGATCAGATCAGATCGTTCATGTGATCGTCCCCTCCACGTCCCTGCGTCTTTCCATCGGCATCTTATCTTTTCTTCTTGTCTCTTACTCTCTTTGAGCTGTTGATCTGACTCACTTTTGCCACGCACCGCCCATTCTTGCTCGGCCCCTCACTTCCTGTATTGTACTCAGCCAGGACCCGTGCGATTCTCTGAACCCACTCCACTTCCATCCAGGTTTACTTTCGACATGAGACAGTGGATCTATCCATTCATGATGAAATAAAGCTATTTAGTTTGGCTGGCAAAGTAAGCGAGTAGGCCGGGCGTGCTAAGGGTGGTGGGCCTATGTACACTCGAAACTTTGGATACGAGACACTACTGTTAGCCAGGCTGAAAACGACGTCTAACTTAATCCCCATTGTTCCATTTCATACTTGCAGAGAAGGCCCACATACAAAAATTGTACTGGAAGCCTGCAATGTGTGCTCTAGCACCTTGCAGTTTGCAAATATGAGATTATAGGACATGATATACACAATAGTTACCACTACCACTCTACCAGCAAACATTATTTCCATGGGAAAATTATAAAGAAGAAAGAGTAACTAGTACATAACAGTATACTACTATGCTTTGTACGTACTACTAGCTATGAACCGTAGCATCCCAAAAACCAGGAGAGCGTCCTGGCGCCCACGTTAGCAGCAGGCGGCACCTTCTCCAGCCCAGCGATCATGTACTGCTGCTGCTTCTTCCTCTTCTTCTTCTTGGTGTGAATTACCGTGCCCCTCACCGTCACCTCCTTCTTCCCGAAATCCACCATGTAATCCAGCAGCCCTGCTAGACGAGATCAATACACGCCAATAACACATCAGCACGATATTTGCAGCGAACATCAGTGATTAAAATGAGATGTCAGTTGGATCCTCACCGTTCATCTTGGTGACGACCTTGGTGACCCGCTGTCGGCAGTGGGAGCAGCCCATGTTGGCGCTCATCACCACCACCTGCACCTGCATCCGTTGCAGCGTATGCATTCAGAATCCCATTAAAATCTCCACCATCAACGTCCGCACTGGCTAATTAAGCATCATCAACCCAGCACCCAATATGTTTGCATCGCTTCTACGCAATTAAGCAAAGGGACCGGCAACCAGCTAGTATATGTCAACACATTGCGCAGCTAAGCCACTAATCGATGCACGTAACGTACTAGCTGAGTTTTTAAGTCTTGGTTAGGCCTTGACTTGATTATTAGCCATACGGACGGTGGTTAATTGTGGATGTTTAGCTAATGGTACTCGAGTGGTGGTAGCGGCAACCAGCAACCTGGCCCGCTCTACAGTTAAAGAATATTAGAGCTGCGTGCTAATTGCAACCCATGTATGCGTCCCTCTCACCTAACCATTCTATCTTGACCACTTGCCATTAGACAAATTCTCTCCCTCCCTCGTTCTGGGCACCACATGACCTGCACTGTTGCAAGTACTAACCAGGAGCAGTTGTTCGTCTCAATGGCATGGTCTGATAAGTTAATTTAAGCTGCTGCTGCTGCTGCTTGGTGTATACTCATCACGTGCGGCGCTTGTGATACGCATGATACTATCTCTATCCATCAAGGACAACCTTACATGCATAGTAGTAGCAGGGACAGGGAGGGCAAAGGCATGTGGCCGAGTGGTGCCTCTCGTACCTTACTGTCGGGTGCCGCCGTAATAACCAATTAAAACACTAAGATGACATTAACATCCTAACGGTTTGAGTTTTTTTCCACCACAGAGCATCTTAATTAAACTAGCTAGAGGCGTGCTGGCTAGAGACATAAAACATATGGATGTCTACATCCATGACTACACGTATATGTGCGTCTTTGTTGTACATGCAATGTACGTATATGTACGCCGTCCCCATCCCATGTGTCAGTGTTGAACGGGCACATTGTCATCCAACCTAAACAATTAGTAAGAGCTCTTCGCCCGTGCCAAGCATTTTGTATTCTGATTAAAATACCGTTTCCTCTTCCATATGTATGTATCTGGTGCAGCCTACATGTGCGGAGGTGTTGGGTCAAAACTGCACGCTCTGGCTAGCCCAGCTGATGGTGAAATGTTTTTGTTTGACTGACTGGATCAACCAAACTGTGGGGACGGCAATGTTTCAGATCTGACACCGAGTTAAAATTTGCATGGCGACGTAAGCAACGCGTGTAGGTGTAGTATATAAAAGCACGTTCAAAGATGCTTAGCATGTTTGTGACAGGAATGGACGAATGAACAGATGCTTGTATACATCTAATAAGTCTGCGTACAGAAATATATTCATATTTTTCGGGTCAAGGGAGGGCTCGTTCCGCGTAGCATGTGCCGTATTTGACCGGAGGAATACGGAGCAGGAAAGGGATCTACGGAAGATAACCCAGAGGCAGGGGGATGTTGTGAGCCAGAGGGGCAGGCATTTGTTTGACCGCTAGAAATTTGCATTAATGGGGAAAGAATCCATTTGCTGATCGAGGCTGCTACAGTGATGTGACCGTGACTTGTTCCCGGTTAACGGATCTGTAATGGACGCACGTGATGTCAGGTCAAGATCCAAGAAAGACACAACAAAAATCCAGTCCTAATCTCGCTTTGGAATCACACCTTACCTAATGGCAGCAGCAAGCAGGCACACATGGCGTCCATGGCCACTCGTTTTCTCATGGCGATTTCAGCTTCACCTCCGTGATTCCAAGAACACGACCGACACCTTGAGGCTGATTGCTCAGTGCAGTGCTGCTGCTAGCTACGTACTCACTACAGTGGCTTGACGCACGCGTAGGGACGTGTCCGTATGAGACCGTCAGACTCTCGCTGCAGCTCCGTGCGGATGCAGGTGGCCGTTCATTTGTCCCTTTCTGAGTCGGAGGAACAAGGTGATACGTATCATTCTGATCTCAGCACTTGTGTCTCTGGTTTCTAGCTAGGGCGTGCGGTGCAAACAAAACAAAGTAAAATGTGGAATTGATTGGTTGATTGATGCAGTGCCTTCTCTCTCTTTCAACCTTTATGATGTCTAAAAAGGTGATTGGAAATGAGAGGGGGACCGTGAGTATCCAAGGAGTAGATAAACAGTCACTCGCTCACGCACTTCAATGGGGCTGCAGACGGGGCAGGGGAAGGGAACACACGATATGGGAGGACTGAATGCAGGACACGGGTACTATATAGGAGTAGAATAGTGGGCATCCAAGGAGGGCTATAAGCTAGGTTAGCTAGTGCATATTGACAAATGGGAATGGGACCGAGAGATTGATTCCAGTGTGCATGCCACTCACAACGACTCCATTTCCTCATGGGGAAGAGCAGCGGGATCAGGAAAAGGGAATCTAGAGGAAACTACTATGGTGATCTGTGTGACGCACTTGACATCCTCCTCACCAGAAAAAAGAATCAGAGAAGTTGAAGAAAATATGAGCGGACCATGAATATGATCGGGGCTGGGATTGCAGAGCTAGAAGCAGAATCATTGGAGACTTCATGGCGTGATCAAGCTTGAAAGAGAGAGGGAGGGGGGATGGAGACCATACCGAAGGGAGGGAGAGGTCCTCCACGAGCCTCAGAGCCTGGTGCTGCTTGACCGCCGTGGTGCCGCCGTCGCTCATGGTCGACGTTGCATCTGATCCGCCCATGCTCATGCTCCTGCTCCTCCTCCTGCTTCCACTCCCTGTGCCATCATCTTCCCCTGCACACTCCATGCTGCCTCTTAGCCCCCTCTGGGTGGGTGGGAGCTTCCTCTGCCTCTCTTCAACGAGACTTTCTTTCTCGTAGCTATGCCTTGTCGTCTGAAGGAGAGTAGAAAAGCACCCTCCTCTTTTATACTAGTCGGTCCTGGGGAAGAGAACAGAGAGGAAGAGGAACAACCAACAGCTTAGGGCCGGAGACCGCTCACAGGAAATGCAAGTATAATTTTAAATCCTACCTGGATAAAATTAGGCGGAGAATGGAAGGTGACCACCAGCAATCACAAAAGTGACACCATCGGATGGTATTCTACTACTTGTCTGATGGCAAATCATTTGCAAAGATAATCAGTCCCATTGGATGAGTCGGATATAATGACAGTTTGCTGGTGGGATCTCCAATTCTGTGGAGGTGGCCCCACTTTCCACTTCGTATTGGATTCCTTCTGCACTTTTCACCATTTGTCAGCTATATATATGTAGAAACAAACAAGCCACCATGGCAGAGAGGTTGCTTGCAGTGCTCTCCAATCCAAAGGTCTTAAGAGCAAGCAAGGCCGGTAAAACAGTCACAGTTTTTTTTTTCAGTGAAGAGTAAAATGGTCAAAATGGAAGGTGAAATATAACGGTGACAGTTCAACAACACAATATGCAGTGAAGAGCCGTCCATACATCATATGCATTCCCATTAGAATCTTCAATTTGTACAATCATGCAACGCAGAGAACTTGCTCGTTGGAACCTTGCAGCGTGGAGATAAAAAACGCAATCCTCAGGGTGGGTGTTGCAGATCAGAAGGGTTCGGTCAAAAGAAACAAAATGTTTCATCGGTAGTATAAAAAGAAGGAATCAAAGTGCTCTTTAGGTATACTACACCCCTGGGTATCTCAAATGTCGTTTAGCATGGAACTGGTTATACAGCCACATCCTTAAACCTGCATAGCAAAAGAGGTTCTGAATAAGAAAGATAATTCTAAAATGAGTAGGCAGAGGGGAGCTGTCGTCCCGTCAAACCCCAGAACAAGAGCAAGAAAGAAAGAAAGAAGATCATCACTCGCATGCATTCATTGCGCACCCACACTGAAAGGGTAGTGGTAGTATTGCTTGGATCGACAAATAAGTCCTCTTAACTAGGTTGTTGTGCTAACGGCAAAATACAGCTTAGAGAGACAAATCTCAACGATTCAGCTTGGAATTCAAATAAACGCAGCTACCTTAACAGTTAACTTTTTTCTTTGCGGGTGAACAGTTAACTCATTCTTGATGGCCTATAGCATCTGAATGTTGACATACAAAGAAACATTCATAAAGACCAGAGGATTTGCGCGCGCGCACACACAAAAAAGGTAATTGATGGATTTGGAAACTGACAGCCAAGTGTTAAGATCATATGAAGCAAACCAAAAGATTTTAGCTGAAGTGCACAAGGGAAGTTCAGAAATGCTCAAGAGTACTTCATGTGAGAAACAAGGGGTGTTTCTAACATTCTTCTGGTCTCACCTACCCTCCCTTCCTGAGCACGCTAGTGACCAAGATTGCACTTTCAAGTTTCAACATCAGTTAGGACAACAATAATTTCCACTTTGAGCCTTACCACGCAATGTGTAGCTTTCCCAAGTGACATTTTCGCCATATTTTCAGGCTGTGATATCGACATGATGGTAGATGAAGCAACTAACCTGTAAACTCGGTTGTTATTACAAGTGTGCAACAGAATGCTTCACGCCTCTCACTGCATCATGAATCCATACATCTCTGTCATTCTTAAGTGCTCCTTAAGCCAGCTGGAAACTAGGAAGTTTTCAGAGGTGCATGTGCGATACAAATCACTTAAAAACAGTTGAATCTGAGCACATGAAAATAACCAGAACACCATGAATTCGTCTATTGAATGTGCGATACAAACACTTAAAAACAGTTGAACCTGAGCACATGAAAATAACCAGAACACCATGAGTTCGTCTATTGCATGTGCGATACAAACACTTAAAAACAGTTGAATCTGACCACATGAAAATAACCAGAACACCATGAATTAGTCTATCTCTGTCATTCTTAACTATTTCTCAAGCAAGTTGCAGGGCAGGAAACTTCCGGCTTGTGTCGAAGAATACTTGAAACTAGCTGTATTTTAAGCACAAGAAAAACACATAGATCATGACTGGCCAAAACTTATTCCGATACTACCAAGTTAAAAATCAGGGGGTGTATTTGGACGTATTGGAAACTAGTTGCGTACTTTGAATGACAACAATGCAGTGAACGCCATAAAGTCTTGTTGACAAAAGGACATTTAGATCACCATGGTATCTAATTTAAGCATGTATGTTCCACGAAAGGACCACAAAATACAGTGCTTATCCTAGCCTATCATTTCCTTTGAATGGGCCAAGGTACAAGGCTGAAACCAAGCAAAAGAAAACAAGCACACTGGAATGAGGTAAAATCTCAGTGTTTACGGTTTAGTTATTCAGTTAGATGCCAATGGTTGTACTGCAAGGGTAAATATCACATTAAAGATATAAGCATGGACAGAAATTGCTAGAAGTAAAGATAATCATCAAGTACCAAACCAGGCTTACAAGTAATGCAAATGGCAGCAGCAAGAAAGCAATATTTGGCTCATCCCAATGGTCAGCTGAATTTGATTGGTACTATTATGATAATCGAACAAAGCAAAACCTATATGATGATGTCTAAACTGCTTCAGCAACTGCGTAAGGGGGGCATCACAAGATGTCATTCAATTGTCTATAGTTTTGCAAATCTCACTTCTTGATTCGGAGACTTGCCATATTATAATCATGATAGAAGCACTAGTAGAGATATTCTAGATGACCTCATACATAGAGAGCATCCCTCTTTATTGGTTTGTGATTGTAACTTTGCTTTCTTAGGCACCAACGCAACATCAGCAGATCTCACAAACATCAGATCAGCTTCCAACCATTCATCTACCTTTACGTTCCATCGCAGTAAAAAAATTAATTAGTAGTGTAACCAATGGGGTTCCCCATTCAAAGACCTCTAAACAAGAAGCAACCAGAAGAACAGCAGGATCAGAGAAAAGATATCCCCAACTAGGAACCTGTTAGCAGCATCTATCAGTAGCAGTAAAAATGGAAAAGGACAGTTAAATGGCACAACAAAGCAAAGATTTACAGAGGCTATGTAGCTTAAAACATAACAAAAAATCAACTCTAGTTAAGATGCCACCTCATTTGTTGTTTTCAGCGTAGTCCAAGTTACAGTATATCAAAGAATGTTTGATGTTGCATAGCTTGTGTCTGTTATATAAAAAAAACTGAGTCCCATGTTTTACCGTTGGTAAAACAGTGGGAGAAGATAGATTAGACCCATAGCAAAAGGATGATACAATGAAGGAAAAGGTGAACAAACAACTCCCATGACAGATAAACTATCAAGTTAAGAACTTAAACAGAGGCAAACGATCGGTTAAAAATGAACCAAGAGGAAAGGGTTGATTCATTACAACTGGACAAAATTCTGCTGCTGTGTTTCAAACTGTCCATGCATGGCCCTAAGAACCATATTATTCAAAACATAATAGAAATATTGGTAAAAAAATATTCTGGACGCCTGCCTACATAGAGAACATTACCAGGCCCCTTTATTCGTTGGTGATTGCAACTTTGCTTTCTTAGGCATTGACGCAGACATCAGCAGATCTCACACACATTAACATCATTTTCCATCCATTCATTTACGTTATCGTTCCACCACAGTAAAAAAATAATTAGGACTGTAACAACAAGAACAGCAGCATCAGAGGGAAGATATCCCAAACTAGAAACCTGCTAGTAGCATCTAGTAGCAAACAGTGCAGTGAGCGCGATAAAGTCTTGTTGACAAAAGGATATTTAGATCAGTAGATCACCATAGTGTCTAATTTGATGGCATTCCTTACACAAATGGACCAAAAAATACAGCACTTATTCTAGCCTATCTTTTCCTTTGAATGGACCAAAGTACAAGGCTGAAACTGAGCAAAAGAAAACAAGCAACCTGGAATTCGAAAAAAAATAGAAGTGTTTCAGGTTAACCGTTCAGCTAGAAGCCAATGGGTGTACTTGAATGGTAAATATCATCGTAATGCTATAAGCATGAACAGAAATAGCTTAAAGAAAAGACATTCATCAAATATCATAAAAAGACTTGCAAGTAATGCAAATGGCAGCAACAAGAAAGCAATATTTGGCCCATCCAAAAGATCAGCTGTATTTGGTTGGTGCTATTACGACAATCAAACAAAGTAAATCCTATATGCCGATGTTTAAACTGCTTAAGCAATTGGGTAAGGGTGGCATCAAAAGACGTCATTCACTTGTCTGTAGTTTTGCTAATATCACTTCTTGGTACGGAGGCTTGCCATATTATAATCAGGAAAGAAGCATTGGTAAAGGTGTTCTGGATGACCTAATACATGGAGAATCCAAGGTCCCTTTATTGATTTGTGATTGTAACTTATCTTAGGGACCAACGCAACATCAGCAGATCTCACAAACATCACATCAGCTTCCAACCATTCATCTACATTTAGGTTTCATCGTGGTAAAAGATTAATTAGCAGTGTAATCGGTGGGATTCCCCATCCAAAAAACTCTCAACAAGCAACCAGAAGAACAGCAGGGTCGGAGAGAAGATATACCTAACTAGGAACCTATTGGTAGCATCTACTGACGAATATTAGAAGTGGAAATGTAAACATAACAAAGTTCAACTCTAGGTTTACAGGACAATGCCAAAGTTTTACAGAAGCTATGTACCTTAAAACATACCAAAAGTTCAGCCCTAGTTCAAGAATTTTGGTACAACAGCATAGTAAGAAGCCATCTTAATCGATTTCAGGGTAATCCAAGCTACAGAATATCAAAGAATGTTTCCTGTTGCATGTTTTGTATTCATTGTAAAACAAACCAAGTTCCATGTTTTACTTAGTCAGTCCTTGTCTGCGGTTGGTAAAACAGAGGGGAGAAGATAAACCCATAGCAAAAAGATGGTACAACGAAGGAAAGGGTGAACAAACAACTCACTTGACAGATAAACAATCAAGATAAGAAGGTAAATAGAGGCACAGATCAGTTAAAAATGAACCAACAAGAAGGTAAACATCTGCTGCTATGTTTCGAACTATCAATGTGTAACCTAAAAACCTTCATTAAAATCTTATCATAATAGAACTATTGACAACAATATTCTTGACGCCCTCATAGGCTCATACATAGAGAACATTACCAGGCCCCTTTATTGGTTGGTAACTGCAACCTTGCTTAGTCCCTCCCCCCGCGAGCCCCCGCGTCGCTCCCAGGGGTGACTCGGGAGGCGAAACCCTAGCCGCCGCCCAGGCTCCCCTCCTTCCCCTCCCTCCCCTCGCCGTCGCCGGAGGATGCCGGCAGGCAAAGCCCTCACCGGTGAACGGCGGCGGCGGGGCCCTCGTTCGTGTGCTCGCGCGCTGCTGCTGGGCGCGCTGGAGCGGCGGGAGCGCGCGGTGGCGCGGTGGGCGGCCGTCTGCTCGCGGGGAGGTCGAGATGGCGTGGACTACGTGCGCGGTGGCGCTGCCATGGCGGCCGCCGGCCGCTGATGCGTGCGGCAGAGTTGAGGGCGCCCAGATCTGGGCCGCACGAGCCCGCCCAGGCCGGCGACAATCACTCTGCCCCCACCCACCCCTCTCCCTCCTCCCACCCCTCCCGGCCGCCGCCGGCGGTTGCCGCTGGGTTAGTAAGCACGCGCGCGGCGACCTTGACGGTTGCTGCTCCGCTGTGCCCCGGCGGATCCTGGTGGCGGAGGCTGCGGGCCAGCGCGGCGGCGGCGCGGTGCAGGTGGCTGCTGCTGCCTGCTGGACGCGCTCCCGGCGGTGGCCGGCCTGCTGGAGCTGTGCTGGTCGGTGCTCACTCCTGCGACGACAACGTTTCTAGGCTTCCCCATGTGTGTTGGTCTTCTCCGACGATTCTTCGCCATGCCCGGTCTGCCATTGCATCTGAGGTCTTCGTCCTTGGGTCGGGGCGAAATCCCCGCGCGGCGACGGCCTGCACTGTCAACAGCGACGCCCGAGGGTGCCGTCACCTCCTTGGAGGCGTTGGCATGACCCTGACCAGACCTCCTCCTCGAGCACCGGGAGAAATCCTAGGTCCGGCCTCCCGGACCGGGCAGCGGCGGCGTCGCAATGCCGTTCCCCTCTTGATGGCGCTGCTTTGGCTGCAAGTGGAGTACTTGATGCGGCAGATAGTGGTTGGCGATGCATCGCTCTGGCGTAGACTGCTACACAAGGAGCAGGTCGCAACATTTGCCTGCGCCGGCGCTCCCCAATGAATGCTACACCAGTTCCAATCAGGCCCTGCTTTTCACCCGCCGACTCTCTAGGCACATGGGTGCGAGGTACGTCGGCTTGGGCGGTCCTGAAGCTGCATTCGTCCCTGGAAGTGCCTGGCAATGGCAGTGATGCTGCCCTGTTGCTCCGAGTCTCGGTGCTTCGCCATTTTGGCTGGAGGCAAGGCTGGGCGAGGCCTAATGTCATTGCGTGTCTGTAGTTGAGGGCACCTCCTCACCTAGCTGTAGTCACTTGGTGAGGACGGTCGTGTGTGTGTGTGCGTGCGCGCGTGTGTGTGTCCCTCCTTTCTGGAGGTTGTACCCCTGATGTCTTCCTGTTCAATGCAATGAAACGCAACTCTTTTGCGTTTTCTCGAAAAAAACTGCAACCTTGCTTTCTTAGGCACAACCTGACATCAGCAGATCTCACACACATAAACAGGATTCCCCATCCACAGAATTATCAAGAAGCAACCAGAAGAATAGCAGGGTCAGAGCGAAGATATCCGCAACTGGGAACCTGCTAGTAGCATCTACTAGCAAACAGTAATAATGAACACGGCAACATACAGTTGATGGCATGACAAGGGCAATATAATGCTGCGGTGACATAACAAGAATTCCAATTCGGTTCAAGAAATTTGATGGCAACAGCTACAGTAAGACAAACTTCAATTGTTGCTATAGGGTAGTCGAAGTTTCGGTTTATCAAAAAATGTTTGGTGTTGCATATGTTTATTTGTGCTAAGGAATCTTACTTCCATGATCTAATGTGTCAGTGCTGGTCTGCTACTGGTAAAATAGAGGAAAGAAGATATAACCATTGCAAAATGATGGCACAATGAAGGAAAAGGTGAACAAACTATCAGAGAAAAGATATCCCCAACTAGGAACCTGTTAGTAGCATCTATCAGTAGCAGTAAAAATGGAAAAGGACAATTAAATGGCACAACAAAGCAAAGTTTTACAGAGGCTGTGTAGCTTAAAATATAACAAAAAAATCAACTCTAGTTAAGATGCCGTTCCATTTGTTGTTTCCAGAGTAGTCCAAGTTACAGTATATCAAAGAATGTTTCATGTTGCATATTTCGTGTTTGTTATAAAAAACTGAGCTCCATGTTTTACCGCATCAGTCCTTGTCTGCCGTTGGTAAAACAGTGGGGAGAAGATAGACCCATAGCAAAAGGATGGTACAATGAAGGAAAAGGTGAACAAACAACCCCCTTGACAGATAAAATAGAGTTGAGAAAAACAGAGGCAATCGATCAATTAAAAATGAACCAGCAGGAAAGGATTGATTCATTAGAATTGGCTAAGCTTCTGCTGCTGTGTTTCCAACTGTCCATGCATGACTCTAAGAACCATATTATTCAGAACATAATAGAACTATTGACAACAATATTCTGGACGCCCGCATACATAGAGACCATTACCAGACCGCTTTATTGGTTGGTGATTGTAACTTTGCTTTCTTAGGCACCGACTCAGACATCAGCAGATCTCACACACATAGACATCGTTGTCCATCCATTCATTTACGTTAACGTTCCGCTGCAGTAAAAAATACTTAGGACTGCAACCACAAGAACAGCAGACCAGAGCGGAGATATCCCCAACTCGAAACCGGCTAGTAGTATCTAGTAGCAAACAGTGCAGTGAACGCGATAAAGTCTTGTTGACAAGGATATTTAGATCACTAGATCACCGTAGTATATAATTTGATGGCGTACCATGCACAAAAGGACCACAAAATACAGTACTTATTCTAGCCCATCTTTTCCTTTGAATGGACCAAAGTACAAGGCTGAAATTGAGCAAAAGAAAACAAGCAACCTGGAATTCGATAAAAATTACAGTGTTTAAGGGTAAGCGTTTCAGTTAGAAGCCAATGGGTGTACTTGAATGTTAAATATTTCCGTAGTTCTATAAGCATGGACATAAATTGCTTAAAGAGAAGACATTCATCAAGTACCAAAAAAGGCTTACAATTGATGCAAATGGCAGCAGCACGAAAGCAAAATTTGGCCCATCCAAAAGATCGATTGTATTTGGTCAGCTGTATTTGATTAGTACTATTACAATAATCGAACAAAGCAAATCCTATATGCTGATGTTTAAACTGCTTAAGCAATTGGGTAAGGGTGGCATCAGTGCATCACAAGACGTCGTTCACTTGCCTGTGGTTTTGCAAATCTCATTTTTTGATACAGAGACTTGCCATATTATAATCATGATAGAAGCATTGGTAAAGGCATTCTGGACGACCTAATACAGGAAACATTCCCAGGCCTCTTTATTGGTTTGTGATTGTAACTTATCTTAGGCACCAACGCAACATCAGCAGATCTCACAAACATCACATCAGCTTCCAACCATTCATCTACCTTTTATGTTCCATCGCGGTAAAAAATTAATTAGCAGTGTAATCGATGGGATTCCCCGTCCAAAGAGCTCTCAACAAGAAGCAACCAGAAGAACAGCAGGGTCCGGGAGAAGATATACCCAACCAGGAACCTGTTAGTAGCATCTAGATGAATATTAGTAGTGGAAATGTAAACATAACAAATGTTCAACTCTAGTTTTATAGGACAAGGCCAAAGTTTTACAGAAGCTATGTAGCTTAAAACATAACAAAAGTTCAACTCTAGTTCAAGAATTTTGGCACAACAGCTATAGTAAGATTCCATCTTAATTGATTTCAGGGTAGTCTAAGTTACAGTATATCAAAGAATGTTTCCTGTTGCATGTTCTGTGTTCGTTATAAAAAAAACCAAGTTCCATGTTTTACTCTGTCAGTCCTCTGAGGTTGGTAAAACAGAGGGGAGAAGATAGACCCATAGCAAACAGATGGTATAACAAAGGAAAGGGTGAACAAACAACTCCCTTGACAGATAAACAATCAAGATAAGAACGTAAATACAGGCACAGATCAGTCAAAAATGAACCAACAACAAAGGTTTACATTACAACTGGGTAAACTTCTGCTACTATGTTTCGAACTATCAATGTGTGGACATAAGAACCGTATCATTAAAATCTTATCATAATAGAACTATTGACAACAATATTCTGGACGCCCTCACAGGCTCATACTAGTACATAGAGAACATTACCAGGCCCCTTTATTGGTTGGTGACTGCAACCTTGCTTTCTTAGGCACCCAACCCGACATCAGCAGATCTCACACACATAAACAGGATTCTCCATCCACAGAATTATCAAGAAGAAGCAACCAGAAAAATAGCAGGGTCAGAGCGAAGATATCTGTCGGCGTTCTAGGAACGGGGGTCCCCAGACTTGTCTGCCTGCGGCCTGCGGCGTGGCTCAAAGGAGACCCAGCACGGCCCATCTTCATCGACACAAGACTCAAGACCTTCGCGAGGGGCCAAGCCTCGCGGAGCGGACGACACGGAGCTTCCTCAGGCACGGCCTCGTCAGGCTGGCTCGCGAGGAGGCGGAGAGATCAAGGCGGGGTACCTCGCGAGGTGCCCGTGACGCAAGCTATGACGACTCAGGGCGCCAGGCGGGTGCCAGCGCGCGCAGCGTCCTTCTTTCCTCTTTGGTGCAAAGGGGGCAAGCGCAGCCGCGGAGTACCGAGGCATCAGGCAAAGGTTGCCATTTCGGTGCAACGAGACCAAGACCAGGAGGCAATCCACCAACCACACACTGGAGTAGGGTATTACACCACAACGGTGGCCCAAACCAGTATAAATCTTGCGTCCCTTGTGCAGTTCTTTTAGTAGTTTAGATCTTTGCGAGACGGGGAGGTAGAAGGCGTAATCTCCGCGCGCACCCCAGTGTTCGAACCTTAAGGGTCTGCCGGAATCCGAAATCCGATATTTGGCGCGCCAGGTAGGGGTGCGCCGGAATTCGTCGTCCACCGCCCTGTCCTCCTCCGACCGTCGTGTCCATGTCCGACGCTCGTCGGGCCTGCGCCGAGCGCCGGGCCGCCATCGCTTCCCGCGTCGCCCAGACGGCGCCCGTCGACGGACATCCTCGTCATTCCCCGTCGCCCGCCATCAATGCCGCCACGGGCCCGGCGGGGGGCGAGCAGCAAGCGTCGTCCCAGCATCCATCCGTGCGGCAAGACGGCCACACCGCTACTCCATCGCTCGCACCCGCTGGTTCTTCGTCCCGCGCGCTCCGCGCACCCTTGGAGGCTCGAGCTGCGCTCCTCGCGGCAAACGAGCTTCTGCGCTACCGTCCCATCGAGACGTCTACGAGGAGTGGCTCGACCGTGTCGCCGAGCTTGTCCGCGCCGCAGGGGGCTCTCCCGCGCCGTCCGTTCCGCTGCGCCGCACCCCGCCCCACGCGGGCAACGAAGCCCCGGAGGCGTACCAGCCGCCTCCTCTCCAAGAAGACGCCATGGCTCTAAGGCGCGTGGCCCCTGGGCGGAACCCACTCCGTCAGGCGCCAGCGCAGCAAGAACGGAGCTGCCAAGAAATCCCTCGCCCGCAAGGAGCTGCCCGGGCGCTCCCTGCTCCGGCACGCCGCGACCCTACTCTAGCTCCGGCACGCCTAGACCCCGCACTGCTCCTAGCTGCAGCGCGTGGGGACCCTCAAGACCAAGCTTTCCACCAGCCGAGGCCTTTCATGGCCACCGCAGGTTGCCGTGCCTACACCACCGAGCTGCGTAGCGTCGCGTGGCCCGGCAAGTTCAAGCCAGACCTGCCTCCTCGTTACGATGGCACGACTGACCCTGCGGAGTTCCTCCAGCTCTATGAGCTGGGCATCGAAGCTGCCAGCGGGGACGAAAAGGTCATGGCGAACTGGTTCCCCATGGCGCTCAAGGAAGGAGCTCGCACCTGGCTCCTGAATCTGGCTCCGGGCACGATCTCTTCCTGGGACCAGATGCGCACCCGCTTCATCGCCAACTTTCAAGGTACTCGCGACCGACCACCCGCCGTGAGTGACATGCGCCGCATCAAGCAACAACCCGGAGAGACCCTGCAGAAGTACATCCAGCGCTTCAACAGCGCGCGGCTCAAGATCCCCAAGGTGTCCGAGGAGGCCATCATCTCGGCCTTCTCCGATGGCGTGCGCGACGTCAAGATGAAGGAGGAGCTGGCGATGCATGAAGACCTGTGCACCTCCCTGGAGCTGTTCAACTTGGCGACCAAGTGCGCCAGGGCTGAGGAGGGACGCCTCTCCCTCCTCGAGCTGCCTGCCGCAGAACCAGAGGAGAAAAAGCCCAAGGCCAAGGACGTGAAGCGCAAGGGGGCTGCCGCGCTCGCAGCAGAACCAGACACCAAGCGGGGCAAAGATCTGCCTGAGTCCTCCAGGGGCAGTCGGTACTATGTGTACCACGACCTACACAACCACAACACCAACGAATGCCAAGAACTCCGCGCCGTGCGGGAAGGAAGGATCGGCCGTCGTCCCGATTACGCCGATCGGGGCTACGGCCGAGGAGGAGGAAGAAACACAGGACGCTGGGAAGACCGTGGCCCGCGCCAAGGGTGGCGCGATCAGCCTCGCGAAGATCGCTGGCGAGACCTGCCTCGCGAGGGGGACTGAAGGGATTAGCCTCGTGAGGATCGTCCACAAGGCAACGCAGGCCTCCCTCCACTGCCGCCTCAGCCAAGGAGGAACGAGGACCGCCATCAAGACGAGGGGGCTGGGGGCTTCCAGGAGCCACGCGCAATCGCCTGCATCCTGGGCGGAGCTCAAGCCCCAGCCTCCCAACGCATCTTCAAGCAGTTTGCCCGCGAGGTGAACGCAGCCCTCCCCAGGCTCGAAGCAACGCGCCCTCTCAGGTGGTCGGCGTGCGCCATCACATTTAGCTCAGCGGATCAACTCAAGTGTGCAGCCACAGCTGGCGTCCTCCCGATACTCTGCTCCCCAGTCATCAGCAATGTACTGGTCACCAAGACCCTCATCGATGGTGGGGCAGGGCTCAACGTCCTGTCCGTGGAAACGTTCAACAATCTCCAAGTGCCCTACGACCAGCTTCAGCCAACCAAGCCCTTCTCCGGAATCACCGACGGCTCCACGGTCCCGATTGGGCAGATCCGCCTCCCTGTCACCTTCGGGGCACGCGACAACTACCGCACCGAGCTCATCGACTTCGACGTCGCCCACATCCGCCTGCCGTACAACGCCATCCTCGGGTACCCAGCGCTGGCCAAGTTCATGGCCGTGACTCACCATGGCTACAACGTCCTCAAGATGCCAGGGAGTGGCGGAGTCATCACGGTGCCCTGTGAAGAGAGGGATGCAGTGTGTTCCTTGGAGCGAGCCTTTCAGGCCGCGTCACTGGAAGACCCAGATCGCGGAAGCAGGAGGCTTCCCGAGACCACCCCCAAGAAGAAGAAGACATCATTCGGACCAGCCCCTCGGGAGGCAGGCCCCTCAGGGCCCGCGTCTGTCCAGGAGGAGTCTCCTTCCATCACATAGGAAAGCGCGCCCGGTGCCCTCCCCAGGCAGGGCTCGGAGGCTCTCCCCTGGAGGGCCACCGACTTGGCCAGGGTCACGAGGGAGGCGCTTGGGCACCACGTGGAGGCGTGTTTCGAAGCACGTTTCCCTCAAGAAGGAGCAAGGCAAGGAAGGTCAGACCCGCAGGAGTTCGTCGACAAAGCCATTCAAGAACTACAGGAATCAAGGATCATGAGAGGTTGCTGCCGTCTACCGGCTGCGGCTCCCCATTCAGGCGAGGATGGTGGGCTGCGCGTCTGCGTCGATGTACCAGGGCTCAACCAAGCCGCTACGATGGAGCGCCTCTGGCCCTCGCGAGTGGGGCGCTGCCGGGGTCCGCCCCACAGCTACGTTCGCATGCCTTACGGCCTGCCGAGCACGGTTGCTACGCGCCAGCGCCTCATGAGGGGCATCATGGAGGCTCAAGAAGACACGCGTTCCGCAGCCCTGGCGGAGATGGAGGTGATTCACAAAGAGCTACCGGAGCCTCCCAAGGCCCCTGGGCCTGGGGGCTCGTGAGGATCGGCTTACGCAACCTCCCGAGTCTGCTGCACCAACACCCCTTCGCCCTCGACACCCTCAGGTGACATCTTACAAGTTTTATTTCCAGCTGGGAGCGCCCTCCCAGGGCCGCATCGTTCCCAGGCCGCGTGGGTCCGTCCCTGCGGTATGTATCCCTTTTACTTTCATGTTGTTAGCTTGCGTTGATGGGGGCGCCCCTCGGGCTGCATCATCCCCAAATCGCCTCGGGCCCGACCCAGCGACGTCTACCTTCCCAGCATCTGTTTGAATGAATCCCCTCCTTCGTGGCTAACGTGTTTGATCTAGTTGCCTGCTCAACTGACGCCAACTAACAGAATTGCTCCCACAACGGCACGACGCTTGCGCATGGGTCCGTCCCTGCAACACCGACAAACCTGAATGGCTGAGCTCTGGCCGCGGCAGCCCCGCATAGTGCCACCTCGTCAAGCCTCCAGTGCCTCACCTCCCCTCGGAAGCAACTAACGGCAGACTGACAGTTGTCATGGCAACCTTCTCTTCCTTCTATGATGAGTTTACAGGATCCCCTAAGGGAGTTGCACCAGGCACGGCCCTTGCGGCGTTCTTTTCACTCTCGCCCGCGCGAACCGCTTGCACATTAAAGGGGGGTGCCTGAGCATCGCGACTCAGGGCTCCTACTGGCTCTCCAGCCCTCACCCTCTGGCCTTGACCACGGCATCGCGACCTGGCATACCAGCGACGGCTGAGACTAGCTCGAGGGCCGGGACCCGAGGACGTAGAGCAGAAAGGGGAGCAAAGGCGGGGGAGAAGGGGCTCGCGGGGACCTCGCCGAGCGATTCCGCTCCTGCCGACGCGCGGACCCGACGACACACCAGGAATGATCCCCGACTCTCGAGATAAGTCACCGCCCGAAAGCACCAGCTATCGCAGCACTACCCCCGCACCTAATGCAATTCCGTGTCAGCGACGCCGCTCTCCTTTCTCGCCGAACGACGGCTGCTTGGGCGCCAAAGGGGACCTCCTAAGCATCGCGACTCAGGGGCTCTTACCGGACCCCGGGTCGCTCACCTCCTGGCCTTGACCACGGCATCGCGACCTGGCATACCAGCGACGGCTGACGCCGCCTTGGGACTGGGATCTGTCGGCACAGAGCACCAAGCCCTCGCGAGGTTCGAAAGGGAAAACTGGGCTAAGACGGAATCAGCAACTCGCACAGCTCTGCAGCAAAGGTTATGTATTAACAAACGGGACTACAGGCACCTTACAAGCCCCCATGGGGCGCATTTTGATTCCTCGCAGGGAACGGAACCTAAGGGATGCTAACTACACGTGCTCCTGCAAAAGATGCCATCATCAACAGTGGGTCGTCAAGCGCCGGCGCCAACCCCATCCAGATCAGAGTCGGCGGCGGCCAGATGAGCCCGCCCTGCTCCGGGAGTGGCGCCGACTCGGGGGCTCATAGCTGTCGTCGCTCGTCTCCGGAGTCGCGGAGATCTCGCCGGAGTCACTGGACCCTCTGGCGCCTCCGCCAAGGGAGCGGTCGACGGGCCTAGCCCTCACCAGGGCAAGGTCCTGGCCACCTCTCCCGGGGCAACACTCCAGCCGGCGCCCGTTCGCGTCGAAGACCTTGAAGAACATCGCCGAAGCACCATCGTACTCCAAGTGGACCGCGAAGACGCCCCTTTCCCTGCAGACCCGGGCGATCTCTCTCCAGCCACGAGACATGTAGACCTCGCCCGGGGCAGCGACCACGACCTCTGCCTCGGTCGCGAGGGTACCGCAGCCGGCGTGCTGCAGCCAGAGCTCCAGGGGCTCCCCCGGAGGGATGATGGAGGCGAAGAAGGGAGGCAGACGAATCCAAGACTGGAGAGGAATGGCGACGTGGAGCACGAACTCTTGGGAGGAGCCCTCGGCGTGAACCCCAGGAGGAACAACCCACGCCTTCGTGACCCGACGGCGCTGACCGCGGGGATCGACATCGACACCTCTGGGGCCCTCGACGTGGGCGTACAAGGGAAGTGGGAACCCCGGCGGAGCCCGCTCGCACCAGGGCCTCGGCGCCGCCTAACGGTCTTCCTCGTCCCGGCTGCAAAGGGCGAGCCACTTCTTCGGCGGGAGCGGGTCTGGTCCCTCTCGAGGGGCCTTCCCCTTCTCCGCTGCAGAGAACCGGCGGATCGGAGCCATCGCTGCAAGACGGAGTAAGGATCGGGAAGAAGGAGAAGCAATGAGGAATGGACTGGAAGGGCACGCACAGCTCCGTACTTATAGCCGGCGAAGGCCAACCGCTGGCCTCCACGATCACAGGTAATCATGACACGATTTGCATGCAGGGACTTGTCCAACTCGCGCGATCGCCGAGGCGTCGTGGGGAAGCGGAGACGCCCACGTCCCATCAACCGCCACGCGGCGCCCCAGGCTGTTAGGGCCCGCGGCTCTTCGCCCTTGCCCTTTCGCCTCTCGGCACGGCCAAGTCCGGGCGCGCCTTGGGCCCGGGGGCTACTGTCGGCGTTCTGGGAACGGGGGTCCCCAGACTTGCCTGCCTGCGGCCTGCGGCGTGGCTCAAAGGAGGCCCAGCACGGCCCATCTTCATCGACACAAGACTCAAGACCCTCGCGAGGGGCCAAGCCTCGCGGGGCGGATGACATGGAGCTTCCTCAGGCACGGCCTCGTCAGGCTGGCTCGCGAGGAGGCGGAGAGATCAAGGCGGGGTACCTCGCGAGGTGCCCGTGACGCAAGCTATGACGACTCAGGGCGCCAGGCGGGTGCCAGCGCGCGCAGCATCCTTCTTTCCTCTTTGGTGCAAAGGGGGCAAGCGCAGCCGCGAAGTACCGAGGCATCAGGCAAAGGTTGCCATTTCGGTGAAACGAGACCAAGACCAGGAGGACTACGAGACGAAGGTCACCGTGGAGCCCAGGACAGCGTCATCACCAGAGCTTTGCGCAGGCGAAGACTGCTTTTGTCAGGATAGTTGATACTTGTTGTCCCCCTTCAAATTAGCCCGCCATTGTTGGCTCCCTTCCCGCTCAATATTTGAAAAGAGGACCAGGGCCTCTATAAATAGAACCAGCCACCCACATAGTAGGGGGTTCTGTTCATTCGACCGGTTATGTTCATTCGACCGGTAGGAAGCAGAATAAGAGAGAAGAGAGAAAGGTGGCTGAACTCCTCCTAGCAGTTCATCACCCCAGCCAAGAACAGACCCTCGCGAGGCTGTTCTTCCTTGTATTGTTCATCATCATCAGCTCCAGGAGGCAATCCACCAACCACACACTGGAGTAGGGTATTACACCACAACGGTGGCCCGAACCAGTATAAATCTTGCGTCCCTTGTGCAGTTCTTTTAGTAGTTTAGATCTTTGCGAGGCGGGGAGGTAGAAGGCGTAATCTCCGCGCGCACCCCAGTGTTCGAACCTTAAGGGTCTGCCGGAACCCGAAATCCGACAATATCCCCAACTGGGAACCTGCTAGTACCATCTACTAGAAAACAGTAATAGTGAACACAGCAACATACAGTTGATGGCATGAGCAAAATAATGCTGCAGTGTGCAGATACAGAAGCTGAGTAGCTTACAAACATAGCAAGAATTCCAATTCGGTTCAAGAAATTTGGTGGCAACAGCTATACTAAGACAACACTTCAATTGTTGCTAGGGTAGTCAGTCAAAGTTTCGGTTTATCAAAGAATGTTTGGTGTTGCATATTTTAATTAATGCTACGCAATCTTACTTCCATGTTTTAATGTGCCAGTGCTGGTCTGCTATTGGTAAAATAGAGGACATAAGATATAACCATTGCAAAAAGATGGTACCATGAAGGAAAAGGTGAACAAACAACTCCCTTGACGGATAAAACAATCAAGACAATAGACAAGAGCATAGACAGAGGCAATAAATCTATTCAAAATGAACCAAAAGAAAAGGGTTGGGTAAACTTCAGCTGCTATGTTTGGACTGTCAATGTATGCTCCTAAGAGGTAGGGCACTTGGTTCCAGGTGCCATGACCCTTGTGGTATATCACGCTCTCTGATTTCAATGACAACAAAAGCAGGAACTCGATGGGAAAAGCTGAGCATTTCAGACTTCGAAATCCACCTTGTCAAATGGAAACCTTCCAGTAATGCTCTCTGGAAAAATGATAAACAGCCTTTTACGCGAGTCAAGCTGCACACATTAACTCCATTCTCATCAGTGTAATCTGAGAGGATCTCAACCATGCGAGGTTCACATTTGTCAATATCAGTGCTATTTAAGGTAATCTTCCAATTTTTGTACATTGCCCATATTTCCCCTTTCTTCGGGAAGATTCGATAGAAAGACTTCTTTGAGCTCCAGTCACACTGTACAGGATGAGAGAAAGCTGATATGTCCTTGTAAGTAGTTCCAGTACCAGCTCGAAATACCCCACAAGCAACCGGTAAGCCATCTTCGACCCACCGTATTTCTTCGTTAAGCATTGGATGTGGTTCCAACTTCAACACAAAAATTGTAGCATCTGAAACCACATGGATTATTCTGACATAAGACCTAGGCATCCGATCCCGAGCATCGTACACAGCCCAGATCTGCCCCTCCATAAAATCTTCAGGTGACAACTTGTTATTGTAGTTCATCACTCCTTGCTGGGAAATACCTGAACCCAAATTGCTAGTTGAAGCACTGGAGAATTGCGCCATAGCAGCTTCGTGAAAGCCATTTGTATCACTATCCAAACCTGAAAGTGGGGACAGAGGAGTCACACTTGCCAATGTATTTTGATGCCGCAGATTTTCTGGTACAATAGAATGTTCAAGCTCCAGGACTGTTCCAGCCTCATGAGTAAACCTAAACAAAGGGATCCTGTGAGAAAACATGAGCAGATTGTCACTAGAGACTTGTAATACCTGCTCCCTCCCACTCCTCATGTACCTCTGGAAAACGCTTCTAAATCCACCTACCTTTACCAAGGGCGCAACTGTACAGCCTGATTCTTCTGAATAACTGGTAAGAATTTCTACAACAGAAAAGGCACTCTTCTTCCGCATTTCAGGATTATTGCACCACCCAATGTCCCAATCACTGTAGATTGCCCATACTTCTCCTAGCCGGGGAAATACTTCAAGTTGCTGATTTAGAGTATCACGAGATATTTCGTGGGAGAACATACTTATAGAAGATAGCGATATTTGCCGTTCTTCCACAATGAAGGTTCCACAGACGA
>NC_053024.1:670649788-670876199 GCF_003073215.2 Triticum urartu
GAGTAAAGTGACTTGCCAGTAACGAGATTGAACGAGGTATTGGGATACCGACGATCGAATCTCGGGCAAGTAACATATCGATTGACAAAGGGAATTGCATACGGGGTTGCTTGAATCCTCGACATCGTGGTTCATCTGATGAGATCATCGTGGAGCATGTGGGAGCCAACATGGGTATCCAGATCCCGCTGTTGGTTATTGACCGGAGAGTCGTCTCGGTCATGTCTACATGTCTCCCGAACCCGTAGGGTCTACACACTTAAGGTTCGGTGACGCTAGGGTTGTAGGGATATGTATATGCAGTAACCCGAATGTTGTTCGGAGTCCCGGATGAGATCCCGGACGTCACGAGGAGTTCCGGAATGGTCCCTCACAATAAATTATTATTTGATTGCATTTGATGTTTATCATGTTTTGCATCTTGTTTACTTAGAACGACGGTAGTAAATAAGATGATCCCTCACAATAATTTCAAGAAGGTGTTCCCCCTAACTGTGCACCGTTGCAACAGTTCGTTGTTTCAATGCACCACGTGATGATCGGGTGTTTGATTCAAAACGTTCACATACAACGGGTGTAAGACAGATTTACACATGCAAACACTTAGGTTGACTTGACGAGCCTAGCATGTGTATAGACATGGCCTCGGAACACAGAAGACTGAAAGGTCGAGCATGAGTCGTATAGAAGATACGATCAACATGAAGATGTTCACCGACGTTGACTAGTCCGTCTCACGTGATGATCGGACACGGCCTAGTTGACTCGGATCATGTTATACTTAGATGACTAGAAGAGGGATGTCTATCTAAGTGGGAGTTCATTGTATAATTTGATTAGATGAACTTAATTATCATGAACTCAGTCTAAAATCTTTACAATATGTCTTGTAGATCAAATGGCCAACGTAGTCCTCAACTTCAACGCGTTCCTAGAGAAAACCAAGCTGAAAGACTATGGTAGCAACTATACGGACTGGGTCCGGAACCTGAGGATCATCCTCATAGCTGCCAAGAAAGATTATGTCCTACAAGCACCGCTGGGTGACGCACCTGTTCTCCCTGCAGAACAAGACGTTATGAACGCTTGGCAGGCACGTACCGATGACTACTCCCTCGTTCAGTGCGGCATGCTTTACAGCCTAGAGCCGGGGCTCCAAAAGCGTTTTGAGAGACATGGAGCATATGAGATGTTCGAAGAGCTGAAAATGGTTTTCCAAGCTCATGCCCGGGTCGAGAGATATGAAGTCTCCGACAAATTCTTCAGCTGTAAGATGGAGGAAAATAGTTCTGTTAGTGAGCACATACTCACTATGTCTGGGTTACATAACCGCTTGACTCAGCTGGGAGTTAATCTCCCGGATGATGCGGTCATTGACAGAATCCTCCAATCGCTTCCACCGAGCTACAAGAGCTTTGTGATGAACTTCAATATGCAGGGGATGGAAAAGACCATTCCTGAAGTATTTGCAATGCTGAAATCAGTAGAGGTAGAAGTCAAGAAGGAACATCAAGTGTTGATGGTCAATAAAACCACTAAGTTCAAGAAGGGCAAAGGTAAAAAGAACTTCAAGAAGGACGGCAAGGGAGTTGCCGCGCCCAGCAAGCAAGCTGCCGGGAAGAAGCCAAAGAATGGACCCAAGCCCGAGACTGAGTGCTTTTATTGCAAGGGAAGTGGTCACTGGAAGCGGAACTGCCCCAAATACTTAGCGGACAAGAAGGCCGGCAAAACAAAAGGTATATATGATATACATGTAATTGATGTGTACCTTACTAGTACCCATAGTAGCTCCTGGGTATTTGATACCGGTGCAGTTGCTCACATTTGTAACTCAAAGCAGGGGCTGCGGAATAAGCGGAGACTGGCAAAGGACGAGGTGACGATGCGCGTCGGGAATGGTTCCAAGGTCAATGTGATCGCCGTCGGCACGCTACCTCTACATTTACCTTCGGGATTAGTTTTAAACCTTAATAATTGTTATTTAGTGCCAGCTTTGAGCATGAACATTGTATCGGGATCTCGTTTAATTCGAGATGGCTACTCATTTAAATCCGAGAATAATGGTTGTTCTATTTATGTGAGAGATATGTTTTATGGTCATGATCCTATGGTGAATGGTTTATTCTTAATGAATCTCGAGCGTAATGCTACACATATTCATAGTGTGAGTACCAAAAGATATAAAGTTGATAATGATAGTCCCACATACTTGTGGCACTGCCGCCTTGGTCACATAGGTGTCAAACGCATGAAGAAGCTCCATGCAGATGGACTTTTAGAGTCTCTTGATTACGAATCATTTGACACGTGCGAACCATGCCTCATGGGTAAGATGACCAAGACTCCGTTCTCAGGAACAATGGAGCGAGCAACCAACTTATTGGAAATCATACATACTGATGTGTGCGGTCCAATGAGTGTTGAGGCTCGCGGTGGCTATCGTTATGTTCTCACCCTCACTGATGATTTGAGTAGATATGGGTATATCTACTTAATGAAACACAAGTCTGAACTTTGAAAAGTTCAAGGAATTTCAGAGTGAGGTTGAGAATCAACGTGACAGGAAAATCAAGTTTCTACGATCAGATCGTGGAGGAGAATACTTGAGTCACGAATTTGGCACACACTTAAGAAAATGTGGAATAGTTTCACAACTCACGCCGCCTGGAACACCTCAGTGTAATGGTGTGTCCGAACGTCGTAATCGCACTCTATTGGATATGGTACGATCTATGATGTCTCTTACCGATTTACCGCTATCTTTTTGGGGCTATGCTTTAGAGACTGCCGCATTCACTTTAAATAGGGCTCCGTCGAAATCCGTTGAGACGACACCGTTTGAATTATGGTTTGGGAAGAAACCTAAGCTGTCGTTTCTGAAAGTTTGGGGATGCGATGCTTATGTCAAGAAACTTCAACCTGAAAAGCTCGAACCCAAGTCAGAAAAATGCGTCTTCATAGGATACCCTAAAGAAACTGTTGGGTATACCTTCTACCTCAGATCCGAAGGCAAGATCTTTGTTGCCAAGAATGGATTCTTTCTAGAGAAAGAGTTTCTCTCGAAAGAAGTAAGTGGGAGGAAAGTAGAACTTGATGAAGTGTTACCTCTTGAACCGGAAAATGGCACAACTCAAGAAAATGTTCCTGAGGTGCCTGCACCTACTAGAGAGGAAGTTATTGATGATGATCAAGATACTTCTGATCAAGCTCCTACTGAAATTCGAAGGTCCACAAGGACACGTTCCGCACCAGAGTGGTACGGCAACCCTGTCTTGGAAATCATGTTGTTAGACAACGGTGAACCTTCGAACTATGAAGAAGCGATGGCGGGCCCGGATTCCGACAAATGGCTAGAAGCCATGAAATCCGAGATAGGATCCATGTATGAAAACGAAGTATGGACTTTGACTGACTTGCCCGTTGAGCGGTGAGCCATAGAAAATAAATGGATCTTTAAGAAGAAGACAGACGCGGATGGTAATGTGACCATCTATAAAGCTCGGCTTGTCGCTAAGGGTTATCGACAAGTTCAAGGGGTTGACTACGATGAGACTTTCTCACCGGTAGCGAAGCTAAAGTCCATCTGAATCATGTTAGCAATTGCCGCATTCTATGATTATAAAATATGGCAAATGGACGTCAAAACGGCATTCCTTAATGGTTTCCTTAAGGAAGAATTGTATATGATGCAGCCGGAAGGTTTTGTCGATCCTAAGAATGCTGACAAGGTATGCAAGCTCCAACGCTCGATTTATGGGCTGGTGCAAGCATCTCGGAGTTGGAACATTCGCTTTGATGAGATGATCAAAGCTTTTGGGTTTACGCAAACTTATGGAGAAGCCTGCGTTTACAAGAAAGTGAGTGGGAGCTCTGTAGCATTTCTCGTATTATATGTAGATGACATACTTTTGATGGGAAATGATATAGAACTCTTGGACAGCATTAAGGCCTACTTGAATAAGAGTTTTTCAATGAAGGACCTTGGAGAAGATGCTTATATATTAGGAATCAAGATCTATAGAGATAGATCGAGACGCCTCATAAGTCTTTCACAAAGCACATACCTTGATAAGATATTGAAGAAGTTCAATATGGATCAGTCTAAGAAGGGGTTCTTGCCTGTGCTGCAAGGTGTGAAATTGAGCTCAGCTCAATGTCCGACCACAGCAGAAGATATAGAAGAGATGAGTGTCATCCCCTATGCCTCAGCCATAGGTTCTATTTTGTATGCCATGCTGTGTACCAGACCTGATATAAACCTTGTCGTAAGTTTGGTAGGAAGGTACCAAAGTAATCCCGGCAAGGAACACTGGACAGCGGTCAAGAATATCCTGAAGTACCTGAAAAGGACTAAGGAAATGTTTCTCGTTTATGGAGGTGACGAAGAGCTCGTCGTAAAGGGTTACGTCGACGCTAGCTTCGACACAGATCTGGATGACTCTAAGTCACAGACCGGATACGTGTATATTTTGAATGGTGGGGCAGTAAGCTGGTGCAGTTGCAAGCAGAGCGTCGTGGCGGGATCTACATGTGAAGCGGAGTACATGGCAGCCTCGGAGGCAGCACATGAAGCAATATGGGTGAAGGAGTTCATCACCGACCTAGGAGTCATACCCAATGCGTCGGGGCCGATCAAGCTCTTCTGTGACAACACTGGAGCTATTGCTCTTGCCAAGGAGCCCAGGTTTCACAAGAAGACAAGGCACATCAAGCGTCGCTTCAACTCCATTCGTGAAAATGTTCAAGATGGAGACATAGAGATTTGTAAAGTACATACGGACCTGAATGTAGCGGATCCGTTGACTAAACCTCTCCCTAGAGCAAAACATGATCAACACCAGAATTCCATGGGTGTTCGATTCATCACAATGTAACTAGATTATTGACTCTAGTGCAAGTGGGAGACTTGTTGGAAATATGCCCTAGAGGCAATAATAAAATGATTATTATATTTCCTTGTTCATGATAATTGTCTTTATTCATGCTATAATTGTTATCCGGAAATCGTAATACATGTGTGAATAATAGACACCAACATGTCCCTAGTAAGCCTCTAGTTGACTAGCTCGTTGATCAACAGATAGTCATGGTTTCCTGACTATGGACATTGGATGTCATTGATAACGAGATCACATCATTAGGAGAATGATGTGATGGACAAGACCCAATCCTAAACATAGCACAAGATCGTATAGTTCGTTTGCTAGAGTTTTTCCAATGTCAAAGTATCTTTTCCTTAGACCATGAGATCATGTAACTCCCGGATACCGTAGGAGTGCTTTGGGCTATACCAAACGTCACAACGTAACTGTGGTGACTATAAAGGTAGACTACGGGTATCTCCGAAAGTGTCTGTTGGGTTGACACGGATCAAGACTGGGATTTGTCACTCCGTATGACGTGATTGTCGGAGGGGTATCTCTGGGCCCTCTCGGTAATGCACATCACTATAAAGTCTTGCAAGCAATGTGACTAATGAGTTAGTTGCGGGATGATGCATTATGGAACGAGTAAAGAGACTTGCCGGTAACGATATTGAACTAGGTATTGTGATACCGACGATCGAATCTCGGGCAAGTAACATACCGATGACAAAGGGAACAACGTATATTGTTATGCGGTTCGACCGATAAAGATCTTCCTAGAATATGTAGGAGACAATATGGGCATCCAGGTTCCGCTATTGGTTATTGACCAGAGAAGTGTCTCGGCCTTACCTACATAGTTCTCGAACCCGTAGGGTCCGCACGCTTAACGTTCGTTGATGATATAGTATTATATGAGTTATGTATGTTGGCAACCGAATGTTGTTCGGAGTTCCGGATAAGATCACGGACATGATAAGGAACTCTGGAATGGTCCGGAGATAAAGATTAATATATGGGATAATAGTCTTTGTGTAAGTGCATCTAGTGCCCCGTAGTGATTTTGGTGTATTGAAGACTTATAGGTTAAGGGACTGATGCGTTTGTGAGTGTACATAGATCTATAAGTCTATGAGGAGTTTGATATTTACAGAGAAAGTTGACCCCTAAAAATGAATTTCTTCGACTGAAGACTTTGGATATCTGAAGACTTTGAAAGTGAAGAAATTGGTGTGATCCTGAAGACTTGGTATTCATTCGAGGAACATGAAGCGTGAAGACTTTTGTTTTTGTAGTTTCATTTTCTCTTTCTTGAGTCATAGGAAACACTGTACTATTAAAGGGGGTCGAGGAAATACTAAGGAAAAATTTCCAAGTGATGCTCAACTCAAATCCTACACCTACCAATCCCTTCAAGTGAAGCCATTAGAAACCTCATACACCTCTGTCAATTTCTTCAGTGACAGAGACGATGTTCTTCTGGTCTCTGAGAAATTTGTTTTCACTGAGGAGTTAGGAATTCGCCAGTGCGGATTGCCTACACAGTGAGGAACATGATAGCCCTAAGGAATTTGATACTCAAAATTCCGACCGTTGTTGTGCTATGCGCCAGCTGTCCCAAAATATCTACCCACCTAACAGTCATATCATTGAAGGGCATTTATGTCTTATCATGTCGGGCTGCTCCCTAGACTATAAATAGCCGCCCCCTACAACCACTAGATGGTTGGATGCTCTGAGAGAAATTGACACTTGTCATTTGAGAGCATCCCATCCTCCAAGGACTTTGAGTGAAAATCATCGAGTGAGGAAAACCCGAACCCAAACACCTACAAACCCAAAGTGATTGAGCATCACTGAAGAGATTGATCCTGCGTGGATCCGACGCTTGTTACCTTTGAAGACTGTGCATCTTACAGACGGTTAGCCGTCATGGTCTAGAGCATCCAAGAGGAAATTGTGGATCACCGAGTGACAGAGTCTGTGAAGGTTTGGAAGTCACCTGAAGACTTACCACAAGTGCTTGGGCGAGGTGTGTGTGACCTTAGCTCAAGGGGAATATGGTGAGGACTAAGTGTCTTGAGCTACGTGTTTAGGACTGGGTGTTTGGGACTGTGTGTCCTCAGGTTTAAATACCTAGCGGCCCTAACCAGACGTACAACTGTCACAGTAGTTGGAACTTGTCTACCAAATCATTGTCTTCACCGAGCTAACTAGTTCCATTTCCTCAAACCTTTCATTTCCTCATTTCTGTGTTGTGTGCTTGTTCATATATGTTTGAAGACTTTGACTGAAGACTTTCTCAATTTCCTCAGTTCAATTTCTTCAGTCTGTTTGTCTTTGTTATGTTTATCCTGTGATTACGCTTTCTATACTCTGTGCTTGTTTTCATTTCATCATGAAGACCATACTCATGCTCTGTTATGTTTACTTCTGAGTACTTATTCCACTGCAAGTAGTTCTTCACTCAGGAATTTCCTCACCTGCAAATTCCTCAGTGAAGAATTCATAAAATCACCTATTCACCCCCCCTCTAGTCGATATAGCGCACTTTCAATTGGTATCAAAGCAAGGTACTCCATTGTTCTGTGTGATTTTGGTTTAACCGCCTAGAGTTTTAGTTATGTCGACCGCAGGTATGATCAAGGTTTCTGCTGGGTGTCCTACCTTCGATGGGACGGACTACCCCTACTGGAAGAATAAGATGCGCATGCATCTTGAGGCAATTGATAACGATCTCTGGTACATTGTGGAGAATGGTGTTCCCTCTGTCACTCCCACCATCAACGCTGCTGATGTGAAGAGATTCAAGCAACTCAACTCTCAAGCGAAGAACATCATATGTGGCCATCTGAGCAAAGGGAAGTATGGCAGAGTGAGTGCTTTGGAGACAGCAAACCTTATCTGGGACAGGCTGTCCAAGGTCAATGAGGGAGTCTCAACACAGCGTGACTCTCGAGTTGACGTTCTTTGGAATCTCTTCAACCACTTCAAAAGACTTGACAATGAAAATGTTCAGCAAACCTGCGATCGCCTCACTGACATCTCAAATGAGCTTCAAGCACTTAGTGCCACTGATATCACCGACCATGAGGTGGTGAAGAAATTGTTGAGATCGCTTGATTCCTCATTTGATACCTTGGCATTGATGATACAAGAACGTGGAGACTATAAGTCACTTGATCCCACTGATATCCTCGAGAGACTAAACACTCATGAGTTCCAGCTTGTTGAGAAGAGAGATCTCTATGGACCAAGTTATGGCAGATCATGAGCTCTGAAGGCCAAGGCGGTGTCTGAATCTGAAGATGAAGATTCTGGTAGCAGCCTTGGTGACCCTGAAGAACTGAGCCAGGAGCTAGCAATGCTCGTGAGGAAATTCCAGAAGTTCTCAAGATGTGGTCGTTTTGGAAGATCCTGAATAAGTGGCGACATGAGATCAGATTCCTCATCCCATGATTACAAGAAGAGACTCTGTCACAAATGCAAGAAACCCGGACACTACATTCAAGATTGTCCTCAGTGGGAAAAGGAATCAAAGAAGAAGAAGTACAAGGATTACGGTTCTGATGATTCAAAGAAGAAGAAGAAATCTTCAAAATCCTCTTCATCAAAACCTTCAAGGTCTTCATCTCACAAGAAGAGCAGCTCCAAGAAGGCTCGGGCACTCATTGGCAAGGAAATGGACTCTGAGGCTGAATCTGAGGAAAATGAGGAAGAGGAGGAATCTGAGGAGTCAGACTCTGGTGTGGCAAGCCTAGCCCTCGCTACCGCGTTCGTCAGCAAGTCCATCTTCAACTTTGAAGAAAAGGGCCTCCCCAACACTACTGATGACAGCGATGAGGACTACGCTCCCACCTATTGCTTCATGGCAAAAGGCTCAAGGTACTCAATTATCCCTCCTCTGTATCTAGTGAGGATGAACCTGATGAAAACCTCAAACCCAGCCATTCTAAACTTGCTAAGATTGCTGTGAAACTGCAAAAGGCTCTTGAAAAGGTTCAAAACATGCTAGATAAAAGCGATGATATGTTGGGCGAGGAAATGGATTGCACTAAAATTTTGACTGAAAATCTTCAGAGACTACAGCCCAAGTTTGACAATCTTCAAGGTCATCATAACACTCTCCTATCTGATCATGAGAAGCTTTCTTATGAATTTCTTCAAAGAAAGCAAGATCTTGAGCAGTTAGGAGTGAGTTATGAAGATCTTCAGAAGGAGCGTGATTCATTACTTGCTTAACAGATCAGCGCTACTCAGGATGAATTTGTTCCTCCATGTTTGAAGTGCATTGAACGTGAAATTGCTAATTCTTCACCTGAATGATCAAATGCTTCCATTGTTGCAAATTCTTCAACTGCCTCTGCTATCACTAATTCCTCATCTGAGAACATTGCTAGTATCACTGATAATGCATGGCTGAATGAATTGTATATGACATGTATGTACAAAAGCCTCAAAGGGCATCAGGCTCTTTGTGACGTGCTTAAAAAGCAGATCCTCAAAAGGAACCCTAGGAAAGAGGGTATTGCCTTTGAGAGGAAACTTAATGCTGATGGGACCTACTGGAAACCTGAGTAGTATCCCAAAACCTCATGGGCGGCTGCAAAGGGACCTTCAGTGGAGCCATCTACTTTATCTGGCTTTACATGTGAATCTTCATATTCTTCTGATGAGTCATTTGACTCCAATTATAAACTGTTCAAAAATTAGAATGGTGAAGTATTTGCTAGATATGTTAGCACTAACTGCAGGAACGGTTCTCCTATGAAGAAAATCTGGGTTCCCAAAAGGTGCCTTGAAAATCTTCAGATGAATGTCATCATGACACCACCTGTGAAGAATAGGAACCCCAGATCAAATTCTTCATGTGGACCAAATTCTTCATATGGATCCAAGTCCTCATACGGACCAAACTCCTCACGTGGATCAAATTCCTCAAAAGGATCAAAGTCCTCATATGAACATCATCGTGCTAACCCGTCTGTTTCGCGAGGAAGACCTAAGGATTATGGATATGTGCATTATTCTTCAAATCATTATGTTCATAAGTCCTCGAAGAATTTCTCTGCTTACCCTAACCCCTCTTATGTGAAACGAAGTGGATTGGCATCTATGCCACCTTTCTGTTATGGAGATCGCATAATGATGAACTCTTTGCCACCCCTTCAGATGTGGGTGGTGAATAAAAAGAACTAACCTCTTATGCAGGGTCAGGTCTCCAGACGAACTTAATCGTCTGAAGAATTTGCTGGAGTCCTGAATATGCTTGAAAGGATGCAAGCTAATCATGAAGAAATGAATTTTCATTTCTCACGTCCTCATACTGATTTATCTGTTCTATTGCTTGATGAAATTGATCTGATGAAATTGACACCATATTCTTCACTGATGAAGTATATGAGTTCATAAGTTGCACTAATTCATCTGCAGGATGATCAACCCAAAGACACTGAGTGGGTCCTTGATAGTGGATGTACAAATCACATGACTGATGACAGGAGCTTATTGATGGACTCTGCTTTATCTCCATCACATCTGAAGCATATCACCTATGCTGACAAAGGCAAAAGCAAGGTATTGGGTCTAGGTAAGGTTGCAATCTCAAAGGATCGACACATGGACAAAGTCATGCTTGTCGAGTCCTTAGGGTTCGACCTCATGTCTGTCTCAATGCTTTGTGATCTTGATATGGTTGTTGTATTTGGCAAGTATTGTTGTATTGTGATCGTGGAAGCTGACAATTCCAAAGTCTTCGAAGGCTTTGGGAGAGGAGATTTGTATATTGTTGATTTCTCTATAGGACCACAACCTGCTACATGTCTACTTGCAAAAGCTTCAAAAGGCTAGCTATGGCATCGACGACTTGGTCATGCTGGCATGAGGAATCTGCACACGCTGGCTGTCGGTGTCAAAACCGGCGGATCTCGGGTAGGGGGTCCCGAACTGTGCGTCTAGGCGGATGGTAATAGGAGGCAGGGGACACGAAGTTTTACCCAGGTTCGGGCCCTCTTGATGGAGGTAAAACCCTACGTCATGCTTGATTAATATTGATGATATGGGTAGTACAAGAGTAGATCTACCACGAAATCAGAGAGGCTAAACCCTAGAAGCTAGCCTATGGTATGATTGTGTGTTGTCCTATGGACTAAAACCCTCCGGTTTATATAGACACCGGAGAGGGCTAGGGTTACACAAGGTCGGTTACAAAGGAGGAGATATGCATATCCATATTGCCTAGCTTGCCTTCCACGCCAAGTAGAGTCCCATCCGGACATGAGACGAAGTTTTCAATCTTGTATCTTCATAGTCTAACAGTCCGGCCAAAGAATATAATCCGGCTGTCCGGAGACCCCCTAATCCAGGACTCCCTCACTGGCGAAGAAGAAGCATGTCATTGGCATCGAGAATGTCAAATTCCTCAAGGATCACTTATGCGGAGCCTGTCAAGCTACAAAGTGTTGGAAATATGCCCTAGAGGCAATAATAAAAGCATTATTATTATATTTCCTTGTTCATGATAATTGTCTTTATTCATGCTATAATTGTATTATCCGGAAATCGTAATACATGTGTGAATAATAGACACCAACATGTCCCTAGTAAGCCTCTAGTTGACTAGCTCGTTGATCAACAGATGGTCATGGTTTCCTGACTATGGACATTGGATGTCATTGATAACGAGATCACATCATTAGGAGAATGATGTGATGGACAAGACCCAATCCTAAACATAGCATAAGATCGTATAGTTCGTTTGCTAGGTTTTTCCAATGTCAAAGTATCTTTTCCTTAGACCATGAGATCGTGTAACTCCCGGATACCGTAGGAGTGTTTTGGGTATACCAAACGTCACAACGTAACTGGGTGACTATAAAGGTAGACTACGGGTATCTCCGAAAGTGTCTGTTGGGTTGACACGGATCAAGACTGGGATTTGTCACTCCGTATGACGGAGAGGTATCACTGGGCCCACTCGGTAATGCATCATCATTATGAGCTCAAAGTGACCAAGTGTCTGGTCACGGGATCATGCATTACGGTACGAGTAAAGTGACTTGCCAGTAACGAGATTGAACGAGGTATTGGGATACCGACGATCGAATCTCGGGCAAGTAACATATCGATTGACAAAGGGAATTGCATACGGGGTTGCTTGAATCCTCGACATCGTGGTTCATCCGATGAGATCATCGTGGAGCATGTGGGAGCCAACATGGGTATCCAGATCCCGCTGTTGGTTATTGACCGGAGAGTCGTCTCGGTCATGTCTGCATGTCTCCCGAACCCGTAGGGTCTACACACTTAAGGTTCGGTGACGCTAGGGTTGTAGGGATATGTATATACAGTAACCCGAATGTTGTTTGGAGTCCCGGATGAGATCCCGGACGTCACGAGGAGTTCCGGAATGGTTCGGAGGTAAAGAATTATATATAGGAAGTGCTATTTCGGCCATCGGGACAAGTTTCGGGGTTATCGGTATTGTACCGGGACCACAGGAAGGGTCCCGGGGGTCCACCGGGTGGGGCCACCTGTCCCGGGGGGCCACATGGGCTGTAGGGGGTTGCGCCTTGGCCTACATGGGCCAAGGGCACCAGCCCCAAGAGGCCCATGCGCCTAGGGTTTCAAGGAGGAAGAGTCCTAGGAGGGGAAGGCACCTCCTAGGTGCCTTGGGGAGGAAGGATTCCTCCCCCTTGGCCGCACCCCCCTAGGAGATTGGATCTCCTAGGGCCGGCGCCCCCCCTTGACCCTCCTATATATCGTGGGGAAGGAGGGCTTTTCATCCATGCCTTTGGTTGCCTCCTTCTCCCTCTCCAACACCTCCTCCTCCTCCATAGTGCTTGGCGAAGCCCTGACGGAGTACTGCAGCTCCATCATCACCACGCCGTCGTGCTGCTGCTGGAGCCATCTTCCTCAACCTCTCCTTTCCCCTTGCTGGATCAAGAAGAAGGAGACGTTACGCTGACCGTACGTGTGTTGAACGCGGAGGTGCCATCCGTTCGGTGCTAGGATCTCTGGTGATTTGGATCACGTCGTGTTCGACTACATCATCCCCGTTCTTTGAACGCTTCCGCTCACGATCTACAAATGTATGTAGATGCATCCGATCACTCGTTGCTAGATGAACTCATAGATGGATCTTGGTGAAACTGTAGGAAAATTTTTGTTTTCTGCAACGTTCCCCAACAGAAAGATGACCAAGGCCAAGCATCCAACGAAGACTATCATGACTACTACTCAACCATTTGAATTGCTTCATGTGGATCTCTTTGGCCCTAATCACTATGCCACATTTACTAATGCTGCATCTTTATATGGCTTTGTCATTGTTGATGATTATTCTCGATATACATGGGTGCATATCATCACTTACAAAATGAAGTGCAGGAAGTCTTCAAACGATTTTCCTCGAGGGCTTTAGCCAACTTTGGTGTGAAGATCAAGCACATCAGAAGTGATAATGGAACTGAGTTTAAGAACACTGGTCTTGATGACTATCTTGATGAACTTGGTATTACTCATGAGTTATCTGCTCCTTATACTCCTCAGCAAAATGGCGTCGTGGAGTGCAAGAACAGGACTCTTGTTGAGATGGCTCGCACTATGCTTGATGAGTACAAGACGCCTCCTCGCTTTTGGCCTAAGGCAATTGATACTTCATGCCACATCATCAACAGGGTATATCTTCACCAATTCTTCAGGAAGACTGCATATGAACTCCTCACTGACAAGAAACCCAATGTGAGTTATTTCAAAGTCTTCGGTGCTAAATGTTGGATTAGAGATCCTCATCACAATTCTAAATTTTCACCGAAAGCACATGATGGTTTTATGCTCGGTTATGGTGAGGACTCGCACACCTACAAAGTCTTCAACACCTATCACCACAAGGTTGTTGAAACTGTAGATGTGCGGTTCGATGAGACTAATGGCTCGCAAAGAGAGCACCTACCTCCCATGACAAGTGAAATACCTCCTGAGGAATCTATTAAGTTCAAGGCTACTGAGGATGTCATTCCTACCGAAGAATCTGCTGAAGAAGTCATTCCAGAACATGAAGAACGTCATGCTGATGCACCCGAGGAAAATGGTGCTGAAGAAAATACTGATCAAATTCCTCAACGGCAACCCGCTCATCCTCATGTTGCAAACGAAGTGCAAATTGAGAAAATCATCAGCGACATCAACATTCCAGGTCCTCTCACATGCTCAAGAGTTTCACATTTATCTAAAATTTGTGGGCACTTTGCTTTCGTCTCTATCACAGAGCCCACTAAGGTAGATGAAGCATTTCTGGAGCCTGAATGGATTCAAGCTATGCAAGAGGAATTGCATCAATTCGAGCTCAACAACGTCTGGGAACTGGTCAAACGTCCAGATCCTCGCAAGCACAATATCATCGGCACAAAGTGGATCTACCGCAACAAGCAAGATGAAAATGGCCTTGTGGTGAGGAATAAGGCACAGCTTGTAGCTCAAGGCTACACACAGGTTGAAGGGATTGATTTCGATGAAACTTTTTCACCTGTTGCTAGACTTGAAGCTATTCGCATATTACTTGCTTATGCTAACCATCATGATATCATCTTATATCAAATGGATGTGAAAAGTGCATTCCTCAATGGTAAGCTTGAGGAAGAAGTATATGTTGCTCAGCCCCCAGGTTTTGAAGATCCAAAGCATCCTGACAAAGTCTTCAGACTCAATAAGGCCCTCTATGGCCTCAAGCAGGCCCCACGGGCGTGGTATGATCCGGCTTCAAACCCGGTTCACTTGACCCAACTCTTTTCACTAAATCCTATGATGGTGAACTCATTGTGTGCCAAATTTATGTTGATGATATCATTTTTGGTTGTATTGACCAACGTTACAGTGATGAATTTGCCTATATGATGAGTGAAGAATATCAGATGTCTATGATGGGAGAATTGAAATTCTTCTTAGGTCTTCAGATTCGTCAACAACACAATGGCATATTCATATCTCAGGAGAAATACCTCAAGGATGTACTGAGGAAATTTGGCATGCAAGATTGCAAAGGAGTCAAAATCCCGATGCCCACAAATGGCCATCTATGCACTGATGAAAATGGTATTGACTTCGATCAAAAGGTATACCGCTCCATGATTGGTTCTTTATTGTACTTATGTGCATCTAGGCCAGATATTATGCTTAGTGTTTGCATGTGTGCCCGATTTCAAGCTACACCGAAGGAATTACACCATAAGTCTGTGAAGCATATTCTTCGATATCTAGCTCACACACCAACACTTGGATTATGGTATCCCAAGGGCTCGGCTTTTGATCTCATTGGATATTCAGACTCTGACTATGCTGGTGATTGTGTGGACCACAAGTCAACATCTGGTACATGCCATTTCCTCAGACGATCCTTGGTCTGTTGGTCCTCGAAGAAACAGAACTGCGTATCACTGTCTACTGCTGAAGCTAAGTACATTGTTGCTGGTTCTTGTTGTGCTCAACTGCTATGGATGAAGCAAACTCTCAAGGACTACGGCGTCAACATGAAGAATGTGCCACTCTACTGTGACAATGATAGTGCTATCAAGATTGCTCATAACCCAGTTCAGCACTCGAAGACAAAGCACATTCAGATTCGTCATCATTTTCTTCATGATCATGTGTTGAAGGGCGACATCTCTATTGAGCATGTGAAGACTGAAGAACAGCTAGCCGATATCTTCACTAAGCCCTTGGATGAGAAGAGATTTAGCAAGTTTTGGTGTGAGCTAAATATCTTAGAATCTTCAAATGTTCTTTGAAAAGGACACACATCCTAACACTTATGCAAAATTGATGACTTAGATGTGCAACACATGAAGAAACGTTTTTCTTCAATCAATGAATAATAACACTCTAAGTGTGAAGAAATTAACAAAGAATTTGATTCTCAAAACCCTACGACAATTGTACGCGGTGTCTGAAATCATCATTCTTATACGGTGGGTCACGCCACCACCAAAAGTTGAAAATCCTCAATTTGAGTTTTTTCCTCAGCTTTGAAATTCCTCTGATGTTTTTCAACTTGCATTGTCTTCACTCTTTCCGTCGTCTTTCTTCATTGGCTATATATGAGTTTATGTCCTCTACAGCATTCACTTATTGTTATTTCTTCAAGTTGCTTGTTCTGCTAAGTGAATGTGATCGGACCCTTCCCCCTCTATGCTAAACTCAACCCAGTCTATTCACAAATTCTTCATGTCCGTTCTATTTTGAAACTCGTTCAAAATCTTCACTGTGTCCTTGTCAGCTGAAGAAATTGCGAACGAAACTTTAAATTTATCTTATTTGAATTTTCGGCCTTTGCCGCTCAAACCGTTACACATTCCACGATAATACTTATCCTATTCACCCACGATCGCACATGATCGTCACCTCTCAGTACGTGGGTGACACATGTCACGCGAATGAGAAGGGTCAGGGGCATGTTCGTCCTATTTCCTCGGGCGAACAGTTTTTCACTTCGGCTATAAATACCCCTCTTCCTTCCTCAATTCGTTTTTACTCCGCTCGATCTCACTCCCTCGCTCGAGCTCTCAAACCCTAGCGCCGCCGCTACTTCCATCATCGCCGGTGAGGAAGAGCTTCACTGCCTCGACCTCGTCGCCACCGTACTCACGCCGGACGCGGATTTCTTCACTCTGCCGCCGTCGTAGCTGTCTTCCTCAGCCAAGTTAGGGCGTGGAAGATCTGAACCGACAAGCTTCAAATCTACACTTCCCAGTTTGTCGTGTTCTTCGTCCAGGGTAATTAAAAGTTACTTTTACTACCCTTGTTGATTCGGATGTTTTTCTTCAAATCTTCAAAAGGTGTTTATTCTTCAAATCCTCACACACTGGACACCTCACATATCATCTATTCTTGATCTGTTTCTCTAAGCAACATTTTTCTTCAAGATTCCTCAATTGTGTGGATTTTCAAATCTGTACAACTCTGGAACCTAAGTCAAAGAATGCTTAGTGAAATTCTTCAAGACTCAACTGGTCAAATTCCTCAAACTTGTTCTTATTGCAAAAATCTTCTGAGAATGCATATGACCTCTCCAAATTCCTCGCAACTATACTCTGTTCACAGGTACACATGTCCGTTGCTGAATCATTAGGTTCTCATCAACTTAACTCATTTGCAGCGTTCCTAGAAGAAAAGTTGCATACCTCTTCAGAGAACTCAATCATTCAAAATCCTCAGCTGAAGAAAATGGCAGATGGCAAGAAGCCACAGAAGGGAGGAAAGAGGCCTGAGGTCAACACTGCGTTTGAAATCCCTGAGGATATCTACAAGGATTATTGCACTCCTGATGAGGCCACACATGGCAAGGAGGACAAAAATCAGCGGAAGGTGCGCATACAAAAGATAGAGAGGAGATGGGCACGAGAATGGAGGGAGTACAGATATGTTACTCCCGAGTATATGAATAAATTCGCTCTTAATCCTCCATGCCCAAGACCTCCGTTGGCACCTGGCCAAGAAGCTGATCCCACCAGCCTCAAGCGTGGTGAGGATTATCCTGATGAATGGGCCAAGCGCCAGGCCAAGCTAGCCAGAGTAGCTAAGGAAGCAGTGAGGAAATTCAATGAAGACCCTGCTGCTGCTGCCACTGCTGAGGCCTCTACAAGCAAGCCAAAGAAGGCCATGCCAAAGAAGCCTGCTCATAAGCCAAGTGCTTCAACCCCAATGCCCTCACGGCCAAGTTCCTCAGCAATGCCCTCACGGCCAGATTCTTCAAAGCCCTCACGGCCAATTCCTCAAGCCGCACCAGCTCCTCCAAAGTCCTCAGCTCCTCCGTCAAAATCCTCAGCACATGTGCATCTCGCCACGTGCCAAAGGACAATAGGCATCTCTATTGCCTCAGGAGCTTCTGCTAGTTCTTCAGCTGCACCAAATTCATCAACTGGCCCCTCTCTGCTGAAGACAAAGGCCACTGCTGGACGAGGCTCTCAACCAAGTCCTCACAAGAAGCAGGTCGCCTTTCAAGTGTCGTCTGATGAAGATGAAGCTGATTATGAAAAACTTGTTGAAATCATCAGGGACAGGCAACTCAAGGCTGCTAGAGCCAAAGGTACAAGTGTGCCTCTTTTGGATCCGTGCCTCTGCTTTTGGATCCAAAATTGACCCTTGAGTACATTGATCTCTGGCACAAGGACCCCAACACTCCTATGCCTGACTTCAAGTTGACTCCTGGACAAATTCATATGTTGACTCACTTCATTCAGGAAGAAAAATGGAAATTTGACAAGGCCAGACAATTGAAGAAAGCGCAGTACAAAAAGGAGCGCTTCCTGAAGAAAAACATTGTCTCTATGACAACTGAAGAACTTGTCACTATTCAATCTGAGATCAAGAAACTCAGTGATAAATTTGACGCATACCGCGCTGATTGACTGGGAGCCAAGGTCCGTTTTGTGAAACTCACTGAACAGTTCACTTCCAATGTTGCAGCCCCAACGCAACAAGAAAATCCTCAGGCTGAAGCATCTTCTCAGCCTACTGAAGAAAATGCCAGCACCGCTGATGATACTCAGGCTGCTGAAGAAAATGCTAGTACCAGGGCTGATGACTGCATTCCAGCCGCTGAAGAAATTGCCAGGGCAACCACTAGTGTTGCGCCTGAAGAAAATGAAGAAGTCAGGGCAACTGCATCAGTTGTGCCTGAAGATCTTGAACCAAATTCCTCTGCTCCTCCTGCGCCTACACCAACTCCGATCCTCCCATCTGCATCAGATGTGAAGAATACCAAGGCTGCAGAGCATGCAGCTGTGAAGAAAAGGAAGGCATCAAGTGCATCAGATTCTTCAGCTTCGAAGAAAATGAAGCCACTGACCAGCTTGTTTGAAAATCCAATTGATGTTGTTCCTATCTCATCTATGCCATCAAAGGACCATGTTCATTTTGATAAAGAATACGTGATCCCAAGCGGATCCGATGAAGACATTCCTTCTGCTGCTTCCTCAGAGCAGTTGGATGAAGAAATTGAAGCGGATGCAATCCCTTCAACCCCAATAGTCTCATCGCCCATGCCTCAGTTCAGAGCTGAAGAGGCCGGCGTTGAAGAAATGAATGAAGACGAAGATGTGGACATTGGATTCACAACTCCAGTGTTGAACGACAACTTTTGGGAAAGTCAGCATCCCAACTCTCCTCTGTTTACACCCCTACACCAAATTCCTCAGTCCCCTATCACTACTGAAGTACAAATGGGATCTGAAGAACCTCGTGCCACACTGTCTATCCATGAAGAGATTCCAGCCACTAGTGCTGAAGAAAATGTAAATGAAGAATTGAAGTCCCAGGCTGCCACTGAAGAAGAACCTGAAATTCCTCAGCCTGCGGAACCTGAGATTATGATCCCTAAGGTTGTGATGCAATTGACTGACACTCCTCACCCCAAGCCAAAGGATCCTTTCTCAAAGAAACAAAAATTCAAGGTTGATGACTTCTTCAACGAGCATGTATTCTTCATGGACTACAATCCTTATGACTTTGCTCGTCTTAGGAGGAAACACTTTTGGACTGCCAGCCAGGCCAATTCTATTCTTCACTGCTCTTCAACAAGGATAAAGTCTTCGACCACGAGCATATTCCTCACGTGGACATGGAATCACTGCCTTGCTTCTCTCCTTTCCTTAGTGTGCTTCATGATGCAAGCCTCCTCAACATTTGCTCTGACATTGTTGATTGGAATGAAGAGCTTATTCTTTAGTTCTACGCTACACTGCACATCACAGGTGATCCTAATGATATCAACACTTGGGTATTGGACTGGATGACCGATAACACTCATTATAAAGCACCGGCCTCTGAATTACTTCACGTCCTGCCCATCAGTCCACCCCTTGAAGGAGCTCACTATCTGTACCAGGAGCCTGAACTCACTGCCCATTACATGCAAGTGCTAATGAAGCCCATGAAGCCCGGTCAAGCCCCAAGGACCAAATTCCTCGTGAAGGAATTGCTATATGTCCCCAGAATAGTCTATTGCATTCTGACGAGGACAATGAGTCCTATCAAAGGCCACGACCCGTCTGATGAGGAAATTGTTGGCATCATGAAGAATCTGCTATTCAATATCATACATGGCATTCCTGTCAATTATCATGATTTCTTCATGAGGACTCTGCCAAATGTTGCACTCTCTCCGTTTTAGTTGAAGCCTTATGCTCCTTGGATTATGAGATTCCTCAGAACAAGGTCTTCACTAAACTACAAGGCTGACTTTCAGAATCACCTCAGCTACCTGCCCCCAATTGAAGTCCTCAAGCAGACTTATTCCTCAGCTGATGAAAAGGGCAAGGCACCTGTTGTCATTGACGAAGGCATTCGTCCATTGGATGGTCAGTTTCGCAAAGCTGCATCTTATTCCACCAATGATGACTCTGCCACTCATGATTCTGCTGCACATGCATCCAAGCCAAATCCTCAAGCTACAGCTCCCAGGGTGATGACTGACCGTGAGTTGCTTCTTAGTCTTCACCAGAAGGTGGATCGAAACCATAAATGGGTTAAGTGTCAGTTTGGTTCTCTTCTTCACAACATGACTGCTACACATAATGCAGTGAAGAAAAACCATTACTACCTCCATGAAGTTTTCGGTCGCACCTGGACTATCTTATCACATTTGTATGGTGAAGAAGATCTGAAGCAAATGGGTCTCAAGGAGGACTTTGATTGGTCTGCACCTCCAGCGAAGAAATTCAAGAAAGTCAAAGTTCCTTCATTGGTGGCCAGCTCATATTCTTTATCCCGCGACACCGACGAGTTTGAAGATTTGGACGACACTGCGGTAGGCCCTACAACAATAAACAACCCCAACAACGTTGGAGCTCCTCCATCAACTTGATATTCTTCAGTGGCGTTAGTCCTAATTTTTCATCCCTTTTGGTCATTTGATGACAACGGGGGAGAAATTTGAGTTAGTCTTCAAGCGGGTCTACTTATATGGGTGTTCTTTTCTAAGTTACAACTCTCGTTCTTTTGAAGACTTTGCTGGATCGAGTTGTAAACTTAAACTCTATGGTGGTCTGATACTTTTGCTGAGTTTTTCTGCATACTTATTCCTCATTAATGTTAATGCACGCATGTTGAATTACATCAGTCACCATATTTCATCATGCATTTCAAATTCTTCATATTATATGTTCAATGCGTGTATGAATTACAAGATATAGGGGGAGATCTCCATGATACTACCCTTCAAAGTGTGCATTGCTTTAAAAGCAAATTCCTCACTATGCACATCTTCAAGGGGAGTTCTTCTATATCTTGCAATCAAATTCCTCAATATCAGCATTTACACTTCATATGTTTATCCCCGTTGAAAACTTAACCTATATTGTCATCAATCACCAAAAAGGGGGAGATTGTAAGTGCATCTAGTGCCCCTTAGTGATTTTGGTGTATTGAAGACTTATAGGTTAATGGACTGATGCGTTTGTGAGTGTACACAGGTCTATAAGTTTATGAGGAGTTTGATATTTACAGAGAAAGTTGACCCCTAAAAATGAAGTTTTTCGACTGAAGACTTTGGATTTCTGAAGACTTTGAAAGTGAAGAAATTGGTTTGATCATGAAGACTTGGTATTCATTCGAGGAACATGAAGCGTGAAGACTTTTGTTTCCGTAGTTTCATTTTCTCTTTCTTGATTCATAGGAAACACCGTACTGTTAAAGGGGGTCGAGGAAATACTAAGGAAAAATTTCCAAGTGATGCTCAACTCAAATCCTACACCTACCAATCCCTTCGAGTGAAGCCATTGGAAATCTCATACAGCTCAGTCAATTTCTTCAGTGACAGAGACGAAGTTCTTTTGGTCTCTAAGAAATTTGTTCTCACTGAGGAGTTAGGAATTCACCAGTGCGGATTGCCTACACAGTAAGGAACATGATAGCCCTGAGGAATTTGATACTCAAAATTCCGACCGTTGTTGTGCTATGCGCCAGCTGTCCCAAAATATCTACCCACCTAACGGTCATATCATTGAAGGGCATTTATGTCTTATCATGTCGGGCTACTCCCTAGGCTATAAGTAGCCGCCCCCTACAACCACTAGATGGTTGGCTGCTCCGAGAGAAACTGACACTTGTCATTTGAGAGCATCCCATCCTCCGAGGACTTTGAGTGAAAATCATCGAGTGAGGAAAACCTGAACCCAAACACCTACAAACCCAAAGTGATTGAGCATCACTGAAGAGATTGATCCTGCGTGGATCTAACGCTTATTACCTTTGAAGATTGTGCATCTTCCAGACGGTTAGGCGTCATGGTCTAGAGCATCCAAGAGGAAATTGTGGATCGCCGAGTGACCGAGTCTGTGAAGGTTTGGAAGTCACCTGAAGACTTATCACGAGTGATTGGGCGAGGTGTGTGTGACCTTAGCTCAAGGGGAATACGGTGAGGACTAAGTGTCTTGAGCTGCGTGTTCAGGACTGGGTGTTTGGGACTGTGTGTCCTCAGGTTTAAATACCTAGCTGCCCTAACCAGACGTACAATTGTCACAGTAGTTGGAACTGGTCTACCAAATCATTGTCTTCACCGAGCTAACTGGTTCCATTTCCTCAACCCTTTCATTTCCTCATTTCTGTGTTGTGTGCTTGTTCATATCTGTTTGAAGACTTTGACTGAATACTTTCTCAATTTCCTCAGTTCAATTTCTTCAGTCTATTTGTCTTCGTTCTGTTTATCCTGTGATTACGCTTTCTATACTCTGTGCTTGTTTTCATTTCATCATGAAGACCATGCTCATGCTCTGTTATGTTTACTTCTGAGTACTTATTCCACTGCAAGTAGTTCTTCACTCAGGAATTTCCTCACCTGCAAATTCCTTAGTGAAGAATTCATAAAAATCGCCTATTCACCCCCCTCTAGTCGATATAACGCACTTTCAGTTTGGTCTCCGGAAGGGTTCCGAAATTCACCGGAAGGGGTTCCGGATGTTTCCCGAAATGTTTGGGTACGAGAACACTTTGTTTGGTCCAAAGGGGAAAGCCCACAAGGTTTTCGGAAAGTGCAAAAGTAAGTTTTGCGGAGTCCAGGGGCCAGACGCCAGGGTCCCCGTCGTCTGGGTCCAGAAGCCGGGAACCCTGGCGTCTGGCCCTGGAGTCCGAGAAGGACTCTTGCCTTTCGGGTGAAACCGACTTTGTGGAGGCTTTTACTCCAAGTTTCGACCCCAAGGCTCAACATATAAATAGAGGGACAGGGATAGCACCCAAGACACATCAAGAAACACCGAGCCGTGTGCCGGCAACCCCGTCCCCTCTAGTTTATCCTCCGTCATAGTTTTCGTAGTGCTTAGGCGAAGCCCTGCGGAGATTGTTCTTCACCAACGCCGACACCACGCCATCGTGCTGCCGGAACTCATCTACTACTTCACCCCTCTTGCTGGATCAAGAAGGTGAGGACGTCATCGAGTTGAACGTGTGCTGAACGCGGAGGTGCCGTATGTTCGGTACTTGATCGGGATGTATCGTGATGGTGTACGACTACATCAACCGCGTTGATAAACGCTTCTTCTTATGGTCTACGAGGGTACTTGGACTACACTCTCCCCTCTCGTTGCTATGCATCACCATGATCTCGCGTGTGCGTAGGAAAATTTTGAAATTACTACGTTCCCCAACAATCAGGTCACCGGAAAGGAGTTTCGGGCACCCCCGGCAAAGATATGGGCCTTATGGGCCAAGTGAGGGAACACACCAGCCCTGGTGCGCTCCTATAGAGGCCAGCCCTATGAGGAGGAGAAGGGAAGTGGGGAGGGCAATGAAAGTGTGGATTAAGATTCCTACGTTCTTCCCTCCCCCACCCCCCTCTTTCCTTCCACCTCGGTTATATATGGCAGGGGGGCGCGCGGCTTGGGAGGGACTCCAAGTAGGATTCCTCCTACTTGGGCACCTCCTATGGCTGCTCCTCCCTCCCTCCCACCTATATATATGAGGAGGGGGCGCCTAGCACACAACAGACAATTGCCTAGGCGTGTGCGGTGCCCTCCTCCACAGTTTACACCCTCGGTCATATCTTCATAGTGCTTAGGCGAAGCCCTGCGAGGATCACTTCACCATCACCGTCACTACTGTTGACACACGAACACGTCACGTGTACCCTCGACACCAGGGGTGATGCACCGCAGCTCACGTCGAAGGAGACCCGACCGACAGCGCGATACGCAAGACAGTCGACGGGCGCTTTTGCAGACCCGAAAACCCCACACCCCCGGGAGGGACCCCGTCAGGGAGTGCGGCGGCTATGGGCTGCCCTAGGTCAATTCGCTCGCCCCTAGAGCCTCGGAATTCGCAGCTCTGAAACACGAAGAACAGCGAAGAACGAGAGAGAAAAACGGTGGAGAGATAAAACGTAGATGAAAAAGTAGTATATTGATTGGTTCGATTGTGTGTTTCAATCGGCCGTCACCCCCAACATATATAAGAGGCGGCTGGACTTCCCGTACAAGCAAAGGATTTATCTAGGCTTTCCTTACAAGAAAATTACATCAATTCACGTTCAAAACCCTAGTCAAATTTGGACTGATTTTATCCGAACTTTCCAAAACTGCTCGGTTTAAACTGGTTGTACTTTGAGGGTCCTTTTCATGGTGACAAACAACCTCGGATGGAAACGAGCCCAAAAGCAATCTTGACTGTTTCGACAAGACGAACATCTTTCATGTCGAACGTTTTTTCATTAGAGGTCATCTCGAGGGTCAAATCCCTCGCGCAAAATAGATAATTACTCACGCAGCTCATCAGACACACCCATATATGTGTCTGGTTCCAGGCGTCACATTTTGCTCTCTCGAGGGTCTCGCTGTGCGGGCTCTAACTTTTGCATATGACCTCGGATTGAGGCGATCTTTATATCAAAATCGATCGTTTCGATGAGACGCACAACTTCCATGTAGGACATTTCTCCATCCAAGATCATCTGAATTAGCTTCTGAGCCCATCTTCAACTTCTCGTCGGCTTGACTATCACAACCTCCACCCTGGCAGGCCTTCCACCCGGGTAAGCTTTCCGCACCGACAAGGTTTCACCCCGGCAAGGTTTTTACACTGGCAAGGGTTCCTCCCTAGCTCGGCAAGGTTTGTACCCTGGTAAGAGTTCCTCCTCGGCAAGGTTTCTACCCCGGCAAGAGTTCCTCCTCGGCAAGGTTTCTCCCTCGGCAAGATTTCACACTGGCAAGCTTCTCCGCCGGCAAGCTTTCCATGCCGGCAAGCACTCACATCGGCAAGGTTTTACCACGGCAAGGTTTCATTCAGCCGGCAAAAGGCCGAATACTTTCTCACTCAGGGCCGGCCCGCGAAGTGTTGCCTCTAACTTTTGCATACGAACCCGGATTCGTGACCATGCCAAAATCTGGTGTCAACACATGCCCCCCTATTTTTCGGCAAAGCTTGTGTGCCGAAAAATAACTTGTATTGTGTTTGTTCTAAGGACGATGTCAACACTCCATCGGCCATTTATTTTCCTGAGGACGATAATCAGGTATAGGCCATGTTTGTGCTAAGGGCGATAGTCATATATCGGCCATTGCCCACTTAGGCTTCTTGCCACACACTTGGGTGGTATTTCTTCAAGTACTTGCCATTGAGAGCTCAAGGTAACAATGCCCCTTGTACGGATTCCACCAAATAAGAGTTTCCGGGAACTATTCTTGCAATTCTAAAAGGACCTTCCCAACTTGGAGACCACTTCCCGAATTTTCTGTCTCTTGAACCAATCGGGAGAATTACTTTCCAGACGAGATCGCCAACTTGAAAATTCTTCAACTTAACTTTCTTATTGTAAGCCCTTGCTACCCTCAACTTGTCCTTCTCTATGGTCTTCAAAGCAGCCAAACGTTTATCGGCAACCTCATCAATATTGTCCATCATTAAGTTATAAAAGTCCACTACCGATAAATCATTTTGTTTGGCTATTCTCAAAGCATTCAAATTTACTTCCACCGGTAAAACAGCCTCTTGACCATATACTAGCTCATATGGAGTCACCTTTGTAGCACCATGCCTTGAAATTCTATGTGCCCACAAAGCTTCAGACAACAACTCATGCCATCTCCTCGGATTATCCTCAATCTTCTTCTTGATGAGCTTGATTAAAATTTTATTGCTAGACTCGGCTTGTCCATTAGCTTGGGCATAATACGGAGAGGAATTGAGCAACTTTATATTATAAGATTTGGCAAACTCTCTGACTTGGTGTGACATAAAAGATGAACCTTGATCTGTAGTTAACGTTTGAGGAATACCGAATCTATGAATAATGTGCTCAGTTATGAATTGAATTACCTCTGTATGTGTCATGTTCTTGAGAGGTACTGCTTCAAACCATTTAGTGAAATAATCAGTTGCCACTAATACGAACCGATGCCCTTTTGAGGAAGATGGATGGATTTGTCCAATGAAGTCTAAACCCCAACCTCTGAAAGGCCACGGCTTGATAATAGGATGTAACATAGCAGCAGGAGCCAATTGAATATCACCAAATTTTTGACAAGCTTCACACCCCTTATAATACCTGAAGCAATCATTAATCATAGTCGGCCAATAAAACCCAGCACGTCGCAATAACCATTTCATCTTGGGAGCTGACTGATGAGTGCCACAAATGCCTTCATGTAACTCTCCCATAGCAACTCTTGCCTGGTCCTCGTCCAAGCACTTTAGAAGAACATCATCGAATGTTCGGCGATAAAGACCGTCATCTCTCACTGTATACTTGAAAGCCATACGCCGAACAGACCTGTCCACCCTTTCACTCGGATTGCACAAGTAATCAACAATGGGCTTCCTCCAGTCGGTATTGTCACCTGCACTAGATTTTTTGTTAAGGGCCGAATCAGTGGGTTCTGGTTCAGCCTCTCCTATATTGGCAAGACAAGACATCGGTCTTTGAGAAATATGAAACATGCCATGATCAACATGATAGCCGGATGCTTGCTGTGCCAACTCATTTGCTCTCCAATTGTCATGCCTAGATATATGAGTAATGCTAAAACAATCCAATGTAGAAATTATATCTAGACATTTATCAAGATAAACATTAAGTGATTCGTCCAAACACTGAAAGACTTTGGATACTTGCTGCACTACTAGTAACGAATCACCGTAAGCCTCAATATGTGTAACGCCTATAGCAAGTAACATCTCTAGGCCGAATAACAATGCTTCATATTCGTCTTGATTGTTTGTGCAAAAATATTCTAGGCGGCACGAGGCTTCAAAAACAGCACCATGAGGAGATATATAAACAATACCAACACCTTGGCCATTGCTACAAACTGAACCATCAAAGTATAATGTCCATGGTACTACTGAAACAAGGTTCATATCAATATCATGCTTGTCATTAATCCAATGTTCAACAATGAAATTAGCAACAATTTGGCCTTTCATGGATTTTAGAGATTCATACGCCAAATCATATTCAATCAAAGCATAAGCCCACTTGCCAATTCTACCACTAAGAATTGGCCTATGCAACATGTATTTAATGACATCGGTCTGACAAGCTACTACGCAAGCACTCGGCACTAAATAATGTCTCAATTTTGTGCAAGCATAATATAAGCATAGACATAATTTTTCAATAAATGTATACCTTGTCTCGGCGTCCAATAAGCGCCTGTTCAAATATGTAATAGCATGCTCTTTTCTTTCGGTTTCTTGAGTCAAAATAGCACCAATAACTCCTTCCTCTGCTGCAATGTAAAGCCTGAAGGGTTCCCTATGCTTGGGTGCTTTCATCACCGGAGGAGTGCATAAATAATTCTTGATCATATCAAATGCTTCTTGCTGTTTTGCCCCCCAAGTGAAATCAACATCATTCTTTAACCGAATGATAGGAGTAAACGCATCAACCTTCCCTGACATATTAGCTATGAACCTCCTCAAGTAATTGACCTTGCCAAGGAACTTTTACATATCTCTCTTGCATGTTGGAGCTTCCACTTTCTGTATGGCCTCTATCTTTTTGGGATCAATCTCTATGCCATCTTCATGGATAATGAAGCCCAAAAACTTACCAGCTGACACACCGAATGCACACTTCAAAGGATTCATCTTTAGTCCATAGTTTTTCATTCTTTCAAAAGCTAAACGCAAATCGGCCAAGTGAGATTCAAAAGCGTCCGATTTGACAACAATATCATCAGTATAGACTTCAAGTATGACACCGAGTAAATCATGAAAAATCAAATTCATAGCCCTTTGATATGTGGCGCCAGCATTTTTTAATCCGAATGTCATCACTGTCCACTCAAATAAACCAAGAAAACCAGGGCAACGAAAAGCTATCTTGGACATGTCCTCTTCGGCCATAAAAATTTGATTGTATCCGGCATTACCATCTAGAAAGCTAATAACTTTATGTCCAGAAGCATCATTAATAAGCATATCGTCTATTGGCATGGGATACTCATCTTTGGGTGTAGCCCTATTCAGATCTCTGAAGTCAATGCACACCCTCAACTTGCCGGATCCTTTCTTTTCCACTGGGACAATGTTAGAAATCCACTCGGCATACCTGCAAGGTCTAATAAAATTAGCTTTAAGCAAACGATCGATCTCTTCCTTGATCCGGTCATATGTTTTTGGATTAAACTTTCTGGCCGATTGTTTATATGGTCTAAAACCAGCCTTTACAGGTAACCGATGCTCCACTAGCTCTCGGCTTAAACCTGGCATCTCATGATATTCCCACGCAAAGCAATAGACATATTCTTTCAACAGCTCGATCAACTTAGCTTTATGATCGGCTCTTAAATTTGCATTTACAAATGTCGGCCTAGGAGTTGAACCATCTCCTACATCTATCTCTTCTAATGGATCGGCTGATGTAAAATCTTGTCCTAATTTATCCATATCATCTAACTCTTCTATGGACTCATACATATCGTTCTCATTGGACCGATATTCTACAAGTTGCTTTTGTAACCACTCTGAGTTAGGATCCATTTAAACATATCATACCTTGGAGCCGATTGCATTCAGTCGGCTTTAAAGAGACGGGCATGAAACCATTCTTGGTTGCGCTGAGAAAATCGAATTCTGACAAGTCACGTCCCGTCAAGCAAGTAGCATTTGGGTGTTGCCAATCCACCAATGCCTCGGCCAAAGCAACACAGGCCGAGTTATCTGCATGAATGACTTCCACTTCATCATCAACCCACTGGATCAAAAACTGGTGCATAGTGGATGGTACGCACTGGTTTGCATGAACCCAATCACGGCCTAGTATGACATTGTAGTTACCTTGCACCTCAGCGACAAAGAATGCGGTAGCCAAGGTTTTACTTCCCACCGTGAGCTCCACATGCATCACACCTTTGGCTTCAGTTTTCTCTTTGCCTTCAAATCCATTGAGCACCATGTTGGTCTTTATCAACTCTTCATCATGCAGCCCCAATTTTTTGAAGACCGAATACGGCATAAGATTCACCACAGCACCACCATCAACAAGCATCCGAGTGAGCGGTGATCCATTGATATGACCTCTGAGATACAACGGTTTCAGATGCGTTACTGGGTCTTTTGGCTTCTCGAATATTGCATTTTTAGGGCCAAAATCCAGCTGAGCCACCTCCCCTTCCTCATTGACAGCACGAAACTCAGAAGGTAGGTAATATACCATATTGATATCCATACCTTCATGAACCGGCGTAGACTCATAGTCCAACATATCATCCTCTTCTTCAAGTGCATCCACCGATTCTGAAATTTGTCCAAGTGAAGGAGAAGTAAGAAGTGTCGCAGACGATGTAATAGTTGTTGCATCGTCCTCCTTTGGTGGCGCAGGTGCTGCTGTGATAGGTGTAGAAGCAACTGCATCTTGTATTTGCTTAGGCCTCCACACTTGTTTTGGAGGCACCATGGGCCGAGTGTCATTGAACAACTTATCCCTTTGCTTCTCGGCTTCTTGTTCTGTCATCTCTTGACTCCTTAACCTCTGTAATTTCCTCTTTTGTGTTTTTGTCAGCCCTGGAGGACACCACTTTGGCTGAGTGTATTTAGGATCTCTCATCTTTACTTGGCTGGTGTTTCCTTCAAGGTCATTAGCCAAGTGCTTTGGCGCGATAGCAAGTATCAGATCAGTCGGATTGCTATGCATAATCGGCTGTTGTATGGTGAATGTTTCGGTGCCCAACATGAGTGAGTCGGCATCGGTTTTTTCCTTGCCTTTGCTTGACTCGACTGTTACAGCACTTGGCGACTTAACATGCCATTCTTGCTTGCCGACCCTTTTTTGATTATCTTGCACTGGCCGATTGACACTATTGTTCAAACGGCCTCGTGTGGGATAAGAAAGTCTCTCATGAACGGGCGTCCTCTGTTCTGTCCAACCCGGATGAAAAGCATAAGGGGCCATTGGGGGCTGCCACCATCCTCCATTGAAGTCTCCCATGTAATATGGTACATAGGGGAGAGGCGGTACCCATGGTCCCGCCGCCCACGACCCATATGGCCTTGCATGATGCTGAAATTCTTCCCGAGGAGGTGACCTTGAGCGCTTCAAATTTGGTGACCGGTTAGAGCTAGAACCGGCTGCATGATTGGCATACTTGGACAGCAACATATCAAAAGTTGGCTTGATTTTCTTGCGCTGCACTTTAGCTTCATTCGTCTTCCACTTGCCAACTTCTGGACTTTTGGGCTTGACAAATTTAACACGAGTATTTTCTTGCGCTTGCAGTTGCCCCCCGAGTGTAGGATTCTTGATGGTGATTTTGATTGTCTCCTTGCCACAGGGTTGCTTGTTAAGCACAACCTATCTCCCCAAAACCTTGTCGCCCTCCTTGTCTTTCCTGGGCTCACCAACAATGACATTAGCTTTATTAGCAGATTTGGCAACCTCCGGCCGAATCAGTAGCTTCTTTCCCTCCAAATCCATGGTATTCATTGGAAAAGGTTGTTTATCAACTTGCATCTCAAAAAAGTTCAATCGTCTGTCATTAATGGCCGATTGTATCTGCCCTCGAAAAACATTGCAATCATTAGTAGCATGAGAAAAAGAATTATGATATTTGCAATAAGCGCGCCGTTTCAGCTCTTCAAACGGCGGTAAAGTATGAGATATTCTAATAATCTTAGCCTGTAGCAAAGCATCAAATATTTTATCACACTTAGCAATGTTAAAAGTAAACTTCATCTCTTCATCACGATTCTTATGAATCGATTTCAGATCATTGCAAGTAAAGGGTTTGGCCTTAGATGGCCAAACAAATTCAGTAGAAAAAACATCACCCTCATTGTCCGAGTGATCACTATCATATTCCACCATATTCATCTTTGGACGATCGGCTTTGTATCTATGCACTTCTCTGAGGTCTTTGCTTCGACTTTCCTGAGCCAAAGCCCTTTGTAAGACTTGGTTGATATTTAAGAACTCGTAGCCTTCTAGCTTTTCTCTAATGGGAGTTCTCAAACCACTCAGCACTAGGTCTGCCAAGTCCCTCTCGGTTATCACCAAACTAAAACACCGGTTTTTTGTTTCTCTGAATCTCTTGACGTAATCGGAGACCGGTTCATCATGCTTCTGTTTAACAGATGTTAGATGTGACAACTTGAGTTCATTGTCGCCGCTATAAAAGTGATCATGAAACCTCTGCTCTAGCTGTGACCAAACCCGAATGGAACCATGGGGTAAAGAAGAAAACCATGAAAATGCGGTACCAGTTAATGATAAAGGAAAAAAACGCACTTTCAATTCATTCAATGAGCCTGCCTCACCCAATTGTGCTAAATACTGACTAACATGCTCTCATGTGGTTTTTGTGCCTTCTCCATTAAACTTAACAAAATCTAGAATTTTATATCCTGGAGGGCACTGGATGGCATCAAAGTACTCGGGGTATGGCTTTTGGTAAATCCGATTCCGAGGTAACTCAACTCCAAAATTCTCTCGAAGCATCTTAGCCATCTCCTCTCTAAGATTAGCTAGACCATCATCCATAGTGGATGATGAAGCTTGTGGCAGTGGCATAGGAGGAGTGGGGTTACTAGCTGTAGGTAAGAATTGTGGCATGTATGTCGACCCATAATTTGGTAGTGGTCGAGTGGTTGCCGCTGTAGGTAGGGTTTGGTTCGGCGTTGCCACCGAACCTGGCATGCTCATGATAGGACTAATGGGTGCAGCCACAATTTGATTTGTATGGGTAGGGTAATAAGCCATTGGCATGGCAGGCGCCGATGCAATAGGTAAAGCCAGATTAGGGTTTTGCACACTAGCAGCTACACCATCATTACCACTAGACGATTGAGATATATTCTTCTGAGCATTAGTATTTTCTATGAAAGTTTGATAGACTAGATTGTTACCATCAGCAATACAACTTTCAATCTCAGCCCACTGCTCAGGAGAAAAGGCGGTACTTACAGAGGGTTTAACCTGTTCAGTTTGAAGAGGAGGGAACTTTATTTCTTTAATCGGAGTGATGTTGCCTTGGCGATCTTTCTTGAATTTTGCAAGGAACTCCTGCAGGTCCTTCTCCTCGCGCGCCTTCTTGTACTCCTCATAGACTTGGCGATGATCGGCCGATATCTCATCAAGACTGGGCTTAATGATGTTATCGGCGTCTACCTCAGATGGCTTGGGAAGATCGGACATGGTGGATGATGATGATTGATCTTCGTCCCCAGCGGAGTCGCCAAAAAGTGTGTTGACACACGAACACGTCACGTGTACCCTCGACGCCGGGGGTGATGCACCGCAGCTCACGTCGAAGGAGACCCGACCGACAGCGCGATACGCAAGACAGTCGACGGGTGCTTTTGCAGACCCGAAAACCCCACTCCCCCGGGAGGGACCCCGTCAGGGAGTGCGGCGGCTATGGGCTGCCCTAGGTCGATTTGCTCACCCCGAGAGCCTCGGAATTCGCAGCTCTCAAACACGAAGAACAGCGAAGAACGAGAGAGAGAAACGGTGGAGAGATAAAACGTAGATGAAAAGTAGTATATTGATTGGTTCGATTGTGTGTTTCAATCGGCCGTCACCCCCAACATATATAAGAGGCGGCTGGACTTCCCGTGCAAGCAAAGGATTTATCTAGGCTTTCCTTACAAGAAAATTACATCAATTCACGTTCAAAACCCTAGTCAAATTCGGACTGATTTTATCCGAACTTTTCAAAACTGCTCGGTTTAAACTGGCTGTACTTTGAGGGTCCTTTTCATGGTGACAAACAACCTCGGATGGAAACGAGCCCAAAAGCAATCTTGACCGTTTCGACGAGACGAACATCTTTCATGTCGAACGTTTTTTCATTAGAGGTCATCTCGAGGGTCAAATCGCTCGCGCAAAACAGATAATTACTCACGCAGCTCATCAGACACACCCATATATGTGTCTGGTTCCAGGCGTCACATTTTGCTCTTTGGAGGGTCTCGCTGTGCGGGCTCTAACTTTTGCATACGATCTCGGATTGAGACGATCTTTATATCAAAATCGATCGTTTCGATGAGACGCACAACTTCCGTGTAGGAAATTTCTCCATCCAAGATCATCTGAATTAGCTTCTGAGCCCATCTTCAACTTCTCGTCGGCTTGACTATCACAACCTCCACCCCGGCAGGCCTTCCACCCGGGTAAGCTTTCCGCACCGACAAGGTTTCACCCCGGCAAGGTTTTTACACCGGCAAGGGTTCCTCCCTAGCTCGGCAAGGTTTCTACCCCGGCAAGAGTTCCTCCTCGGCAAGGTTTCTCCCTCGGCAAGATTTCACACCGGCAAGCTTCTCCGCCGGCAAGCCCTCACATCGGCAAGTTTTACCCCGGCAAGGTTTCATTCAGCCGGAAAAGGCCGAATACTTTCTCACTCAGGGCCGGCCCGTGAAGTGTTGCCTCTAACTTGTGCATACGAACCCGGATTCGTGACCATGCCAAAATCTGGTGTCAACAACTACGCCGTCGTGCTGACGGAACTCATCTACTACCTCGACGTCTTGCTGGATCAAGAAGGCGAGGGACGTTACTGAGCTGAACGTGTGCAGAACTCGGAGGTGTCGTGCGTTCGGTACTTGATCGGTCGGAGCTAGAAGAAGTTCGACTACATCAACCACGTTTTCAAACGCTTCCGCTTATGGTCTACAAGGATATGCAGACACACTCTCCCCTCGTTACTATGTATCTCCATGGATAGATCATTGCGTGTGCGTAGAATTTTTTTGTTGTCCATGCAACGTTTCCCAACAATTATGCCAAATAATGATCATGCATAGGTTTTCGTTGTGGCTTAATGTTTGGGAACTATGGACCTTTAGCAATAATGTCTCTTTCTAGCTCTTTTGATCAGTCCCCTTTATTTACCACACACACACACACACCCACTCAAGAGAAAGCCAAATAATATTTGTTTGTAGTGTTATCACTACATACGGTAACAAACTCATAGTCGAAATCCAAGCTACCACGCTTGGTGGATCGTTCATTGGCCAGCGGAGTCCTCAACATAAGATCAAGAAGGGTGACAAAGCCACATTTACACACGTAAATGCGCATATAGTAGCAAAGGCCATGGAACCAGCCAGAGGCTGTAACACCATGTTGAGATATACTACACAGATTTTTGGCATAATCTCACCCACCTATCAGCTAAGTTCCTCTAAAAAATTTAATCCACAAGTTCTATCAAGTCCATTAAAATTAACAGCATGGGGTTGAGCATGTTTAAACATCACTTCCCTACAATTTCTCAACTCCCAAGTCTTGAAAGACTTTCTTTTGTGCAAAGTTGTACTTGGTTAATTTCATTTTATTTTCAAAATAGTCCCACGACAAGTCTTAGTTGTCTAAACTAATGAAAACAAAGGCTACAAAATTATTTCAGCTATTGGAGCAAAACCTTTGTATCAACTATCAAGACTCACTCCCATCCACACATATTACACATACTACTACTACATCTACTCTAAGTATCCAAGAGCAAAAGACGGTGGTCGTAGGACATACCTTCACGTTGCGAATTTACACACTTCTCTTCCTTACTCTTGCATTCCTCGTTGTCCTAGCATAGATCAACTCATGTGATAACAAAATGTAAATAAACTCCAAGGGGCTAAATAAGGACAAGAGCAACGCAAAGCTTATTCTATTTGGGGGGGGGGGTTGAAAACTAACTTGCAACCGAAAAATCGCAAGGTCAAAATCAAATAAAATAAAAAGCAAAGTGTTGGAACATACCAACTTTCAAGCTCCTTGAGCTTAAGTACAACCTCATTACAATTTATTCATTTACCGCCACATCTTGATGTAGAAGTGGTGATAACCTCCCCCAAGCTTAGGCTCTTGCAAGCCCAAGCCGGCGAGATCATTGTGTCGGTTGGTCAGGAGCCTACTCTTGGCTCTAGTTGGAGAATTTCACGTTTATGTAGGCGGACGTGCTCCTCAGGGACGACACGAGGTTGCTCATATTATCAATAGAAACATGAAGGTTGTTAAGGTCTGCGTAAGTGGTGTAGTCTTGTTGGAGCTGCTCTTCCTCTTTGTCGGGGGCGAGTTCTTCTTCATCTACTTGTCCAGATCCTGGCCCTTCTTGGTCAAAAGCCACATCTCCTTCCTGTGCAACATAATGCAACTTCCCATTCTCGTGGAGAAACAATTAGGCATAGTGTATAGCAAGTACGCCACTCCGGGAATTTTGATACAATGACGGCCATCATGTTTTACCTCATGCTACTTCATGTGATTACCTACAGCATTACTATCATAGTGATTAAACCCGTGTTATTGCAGGTCTGTGCTATAATTGTTTGCTACACCGATAAACATGGTCGTCAACATCATGCTTGATTGAACTGTTTTTCCTTCGTACCTTATTTCCGTTGTTGTGTTTGTGATCTGTTCAAAACATTTGAAAGAACTTTTGAATCTCCCATTCACCCCCCTCTGGTTGATATACTCTCGGTCCTAACAGAATTGTTGTTGTAATATTTATCTTTCAGCTGCATAAGAATTGTGCTATTTATCTTTGAATATTTTGAGTACTTCGGGTATAGACCAAAACCGAGAGCAAAGATTTGGTGGTTGTGGTTGGATGCCTCCACCCCTATCACTGCCAAGTTGCCCTAACATTTGGTGATGTCCGTTGCCGTGATTGGCATTGGAGTTGCCCCAACATTTGGTGAGGTCCGTTTTGGTGGTCCGCATTGGAGTTGCCCTAACAAATTGTTGTTCATTCTTGTAGCGTCAAACATCTCATTATTATATATATGCTCAATTATTATTTTTAACCCCGAAACAGCAGGAGAGGCTCCCATTGTATATTCAATTAAATAAAAGAAAGATTGTACATAATATACATACAACCTAGCCACTTTGGGCTAGGTCCAAGAAAAAACCAGCAAACAACAATGGGGAGCTAGTGTCTAAAAATTTCAGTAATTATCTCAGATGTGCAAAATAATTATATGCTCATGCCGTATTTGCTTGGTTATGCAACACAAGCTAATGCATTCACAGTCGAGTCGGCACCATAAACATACAAAACTAACATTGCAAATCTTATAACGCACTCCGACATTGGCCGAAAATCCATGGAACTAGTATAAACTCTTGCGAGAAAATGTACCTCCAATGCAGCTCCAAGTAGTATGCTTATATTTTTTTTAAATATCATCAGATATGTATTTAACGAACACTTTGATAAATTAAGGGTCTTTTGTTTTGTGATGACTATGGAACTGCCTATAGAAAAAAAAAACCGCATTTTTGGTAGGCCACTAGAACACTTCTCTGCCCTTTTCCTTTTGCATCAGTCAATTCGTTGCGAGTCGTTGGATTAAAAACGAGTGACCAGATTGTCCTCTTCTTCCTCCAACCACCCCCTCCCCCTCATATTGTCCATCTTCTTCCTTCTACCCAACAAAAATACGAGCCATGATTTCTTCCTTCTCCCTCCCAACCCGTCTCCTGCCTCACCTCCAACGAGTTCCCGTCTGATCCTTCATCGGGGATGCAATGTCACTTCCGTCTCCAATTCGGACTTCGTCCAATCCAAGCTATGGTCAGAGTTAAAAGCCCCCCTCCCAACCACACAGTCAAACCTCCGACTCGCCTCCGCTTGTGGCCGCGTCGTTAACGGCTCCGACTCAGGTGTTGCGTCTCTTTTGTGAAAAATTGATCGGCGCGATTGCGATTTTCAAGCAACTGGTTGATGATGAATGGCAACACCGAACAAGTTTTATTATAGATTCTTGTGTTTCCAATTCCTGCATAACATTCCAATTTTATGTTATGGTTCTTAGAACCGAAGCATTTGACAAAATGGAAACAAAAGTAGGCAAAACCTCACTAGAATATTTACCAACTTGGACTGGGGACTGACTGACCTCGCAACGACAGCCCACCCCACACGAGGGGAGTGAAGTCCAACACACGCGCACCAACCCTCCTCCTCCTCCTTTCCTTCTCCCCACCTCGCCTCCTTCCCCAAACTCCGCAGATTCTCCTAGCCGCTCTCCAATCCGGCCGTCCCTGGACGGTCACCATCGCCGCCGGCCCTCTCAACGAAGCATCGACCCCTTCCCGCCGCCGCCTGCCTCGTCGCCGGCGCATGAGAGGTGAGCTCCTCCACGCATCCCGTCTCACCCCCCATCCCGTCCGTCGGTGCCTTCTTGCCGTCGCTGCCACGTCCTCGGACCAGGAGCGTCCCCGTGCCTCCCTGTACCCACCTCGCTCCGTCTTCTCCTGCCGCGGAATGCGATCCGGGTAACCAACGGGTGCCGGTGCGGATTCGGTCGCCTGCCGGCCGGCCGGCCGGCCGAGATGTGGATCAGCTCGTCCTCCGATGGGCCGCGAGTTCGTGAGGAGGATGGCGTCGATGCGTCGCGCTACGCGCCCTCCTCCTTACCCGCAGCTCCCTTGCTAGTAGCCGGTTGGTTCGATTTGTCTGAAGCCGTAGTTCCATTGCAGGCGACGAACGTCCTGGGTGGAGAGTATTTTCCGTGGAATCAAATTGATGAAACTGGCAATGAGACGTTTCTTGTCCTCGACGCAGGCCGGGTTTTTAGAGGAACACATTCCAATGTGGTATGTTGCTCACCATACCTGTGGTGGATGTGCATCTGAACAACATCAGAGGCTTGATCTGCGCTTACTACCCTGTAAATGAATGTGCAGACCAGTCACTTGCAACTAACAAGAGTGCTCTTTGACCATTGCCCGTCTATGAATTTCACACTCTGTCCTGCCAATGATTTTGGTTATTGGTGGCAAATCTTATCCCTTGGCTGGCATCTAGGACTCGTGCCTTCAGTTTACGTTTATTGCGCTGATTCACTGATCTTTACGGGTGCTGGCATCTATGACCAACTGTTCTCTCCATTCCCTACTTTCCTCAACAATGCGCATTTATGTGCTGCATTACTCCGCCTAGCTTTGGGTTGAAATGGGAGCTCCGGCCTTCCAATCTTTTTTATTTTCATTCATGTACCAAACAGTTAATGGTTGTATTTACTTGATCACACTTAAGTTTGTCTGCATAGTCTACATTTCCATATTGAGTTAATACTTCTGATCGTTGCTATTTCCAGTGAATCATGGGAGGATTTTGCTGCTGCCTTTCCACAGACGATTTTGAGGAATATGTTCATCCAAATAATCCTGTCTATAGACAATGCATATCCCTAAGGCATTTGTTTCACAACATGTTTGGGGGGGTAATGTTACCTCTTACTATATGAATTTTCCAGTATGCAAAATGCAACCACATATGGTTATACATGTACATTTAATCTTCTGGTTTCCAATTTATCATACATCTTCTTATGGTAGCATGCTGATCTAATTATCCAAATTGCCACTGCTATGTTGAGTACATGCTATTTTATGGCAAATAGCATAATATGCTAGCTTATATGGAGGAGTATTTTAGATGGCACATTTGGTGCCGCTGATGTTTGTTGGACAAAAATATAACACCAATGGCGAACTGTACAATGGTCGGTACACAACATTTATGGAAGGCAAAAGATGGTAGAGACTAGAGAGACCACTGACCTGTTCTTGATCTTGCATAAGTATTTATCTTTTGATTGTGTTCAACCACATTTACATGCTTTATGGTGTATGCACATTGTCTGGGCAGATTCATTGCAAAGAGAATTAGAGAAATCACAAACAAATATAGAGCATGTGTGGCATATTTCATTTTCAATGATTTTTCATGTTATAGTACATTTATTTTCATACTGAATGCTTATTCTGACTCCAGTATTCCTCTTTGGTCCATGTAGTATACTGCAGCATTCCAGAGGCTCGACTCTAGGCCAAGCAACCCAGCTCAAGGAGCTGCGCCATTGGCATCCACTAATCCAAGTACTAATATAACTGAGAGTTCGCTGTCTGAAACTTTTCACCTTGTTTCTAGACCACCCCCATATGACATTGACCCTAGATATGCCCGAGTGCAAAGAGAGGGACTGGTATCAAGGCGTGAAAAGTCTATTAACCTCACGCATGAAGAGTCCCCAGGTCTTAGACGAAATGGCAGCAGCTCTGGTGTCGAGCATTTAGCTGCTCAAAAGAAAAGGAGCAGCACTGATCCTGATGGTGAACATAAGGTGCGTCGTTCTGAATCGACTAAGAGTCTTTCTGGAAGAGCATATAACAGCAGTTATGCCGTCATCACTTCAGACGACGAAGATGTCTGCCCTACTTGTCTGGAAGGTTTGTTCGCATGTGTTTTTATCTGAATACAGAGGCCATGTTATGGTGTCTGTGAACATTTTCTCACTGCTTGCTCATCGTGTAGAGTACACCCCGGAGAATCCACAGATCATAACTAAATGCTCCCACCATTTCCATCTAAGTTGTATTTATGAGTGGATGGAGAGAAGTGACACCTGCCCAATTTGTGGGAAGGTAGGAGATTTCGTGCTCCAGACTTTATATTCCTACTAAGAAATGCATTATCTCTGCATGCCTGACAGCTCCCATAATCTGCTGGGATTGCAGGAAATGGAGTTCTGCGAGAGCCCCTGAGAGATACTTCCATGCTGGTCGCATCGGGAAGAGCGGGAAAAAGTATCTACAGCATGGGATGCTGGAGAGTCTGTAAATAATACCCTAGTTCTTTGCTGTCGAAAACCTATCTCGTTCTCGGGATCAACTTCTTATGTGTACTCAAGTCAGCCTACCAAAATGCCGTGCTGGATATTTCCTGTATATTGTGAAATGACTATTTCAGCGGTGGAATTTGATAGTACTACTCGCTCCAGATGGGAATATAAGCCAGGCGTGGGTCTTAGGTTTTCGATTGGCTAGTGAAACATGTGGTATGCCAAAAAAAAATCTTTAGATTTGTCGTCGAATGATTTTCTAGACAGAGTTCTTTTTGGCATATTACACATGTTTCAGTAGTCAAATTGACGACCTAAAATCATGTACCTGACTTATATTCCCGACCGGAGGGAGTACTTTAAAAGTTTTTGTTCAAGCTAATGGGTCCTCGTGAGGGCGTGAAGCACAGCAAATATTCATTCATTTTGCTCCGTATGTAGTTATTTGTTGGAATCTTTAAAAAGATTTATATTTGAGAACGGAGGGAGTACTACATTGGCTCATTATTGCCGTGACAATAGCCTACTTCACATTCACCACTGTCCGAATCAAGTGTGCCCAAGGTGTCATGTGTTTAAGAGTATATACATCTAAAAGTAAAAGAAATACTTTATCAATCTGTGTAAGCTTCTAGTCTCTGTCTACCTCCCGCCTCCTTTCAAGCCAAGTAGAGGACTTCGACAGACCAACGCTTAGACAGTAATAGTTGCGGGCGCAACTTACTTCTTCCAAAACGGAGGCAAAAAGATTTGTCACGTCCATCAATTAAGCATAGGAGAATTGCTCAGTTAATTGACAGAAAACAGGCAAAAAAACGGTCACGATCTGCTTGAAGTTTCAAAAGTTCGCCCCAAAATATATGATCTTCATCAATGTGAGCTGTATAAGGACAATTTTGAGCACTCACATACTCCCTCCATCCGAAAAAGCTTGTCCCAAGCTTATCTCTCAAATCAATGTATCTAGCATTAACTTGATGCTAGATACATCCATTTGAGAGACAAGCTTTTCGGACGGAGGGAGTAGTTCCTACCGTAGTCATCTAGCATTAACTTGATGCTAGATACATCCATTTGAGAGACAAGCTTTTCGGACGGAGGGAGTAGTTCCTACCGTAGTCCTTCAAATGGCAGAAAGATTAGTTTGGCCTCTAACTGTTATTCTTTAGTCGGATCAAAGTGTCGGTTAATGAAAACAGAACATGGGTCTGACATATTCCAAAACATTACTGAGCTAAGTTGCCAAAATTCTCATAATCTTGTAGAAAGTACGAATAACAACAGCAAGGAGAAATGCATTTCCCAAAGATACACAAATATGGCTCACTTGCTCAAAAACAATTGATCAGAAAACGAATAGCAGTTGCAAGCAACAAGCCTCAGTTACACAATGACAGCCAGGTGCGCCTAGAATACAGAGAAGCTCAACCAGAAAACTGGTAGCATTTCATTTCCAAATGGAAGGAGAGAGCCAGCAAGCTGGCATTTTTATTGGGTATCGTTTGATGGCCAGCGCCGGTACCAAACCATTCTATCCAATAATTTTAGCGCCTACAGGTTGGCGGCGGTCTTGAGGGCGTTGCCCTTCTCCTCCAAGCTCGTGAGCAGGCTGTCGAAGCTACCCTTGAAGGAGCTCACCCCCTCGTGCTCCAGCTGCTTGCCAACCTCTTCCCAGTCGATGCCCAGCTTCTCCAGGGCACTGTATATGCCCTCGGCTTCTGACACGTTAGCGTCGATTGTCCTAGCGACTGTGCCGTGGTCGATGAACGCGTCCAGAGCTTGGTCGGGCATCGTAGAGACCTGAATGTGCAAAGGGTGGCGAGCAAGTTAGGATGCGCTTAAAAGTTCTGAATATGTAAAAAATGACAAGTCGGTGATTATGATCCCCATGAACAAGATGAAAGGAACTTGCTGTTGAAACTCACGGTGTCAGGTCCGATGAGAGGATCGACGTAAAGAGTGTCCAAGTAAGCCGGGTTCTTCACGCTGGTGGATGCCCACAACAACCTCTGCTTCTTGGCTCCCTTCTTCACCAAAGCCTCCCACCTCGGGCCAGAGAATTTCTTCAGGTAAAGCTGATTTGCTATCTTTGCTTGTGCTACGGCAGCCTGAGAGAACAGAGGGTGGTTGTTAGTCAAAACTTGATTGTGATAATTTAGAAAGTTCTGCTACTAGGTGACAGCTAACTCCAAATTGTCTCTACCTTTCCCCTCAGGGCAAGAGCCTCCGGTGTTCCAATCTTCTCAAGCATTTTGTCGATCAGACTGTCAACTCGGCTGACAAAGAAGGATGCTACACTGGTCACTCGGGATAAGTCGCTCAAACCAGAAGCCTCAAGCCCGTCGAGGTAAGCATCAATCACAGCCTCGTATCTTGCAACGGAGAAGATAAGCTGCAGCGACATCAATAAACTTGTGATCAATAGGTTTAGCATCAAAGTATATAACAAGCACAACAAAGTTTACACTAAACAATATCGTAAGCGATCCAGTGGGGAAAAAAGCACACATGATACGTTGGTAACTAAGGAGATACTCCCTCCGTTTCAAAATAGACGACTCAAGTACAAAGTTAGTACAAAGTTGGGTCATCTATTTTGGAACGGAGGGAGTACAAGATAATGACGACAAAGCCAGAGCTCAGCACTTACAGTGACATTGACGCTGATGCCATTAGCAATGACTTCCTTGATAGAAGGAACGCATTCTGCAGTAGCTGGGATCTTGATGTACACATTGGGGCGGTTGACCACTTTGTGTAACCACTTCGCAGCTTCGACGGTTCCTTGGGTGTCATTTGCCAGCCTAGGAGACACCTCCACTGAAACGTAACCATCAGCCCCATCGGTCTCGTCGTAGATGGGCTCAAACAGTTTGCACGCGTCTTGGATGTCCTTTATGACGAGTTCCCAGTAAGCGCTCTCTGCATCCTTCCCAGCCGATATAAGCTCCTTGAACTGACCGTCATACGCGTTTGATGAAGAGATGGCTTTCTGGAAAATCTGCATATTGTTGGGGACACAAGTCAGCAGGGAACATTGCAGACACATCACACCTGAGCAATCCATATACAGCATATAAGAAAAATAAAATGGTGAATGGTGATTACCGTTGGGTTGCTGGTGACTCCACGGACACCGTTGGCGATGTAGGGCAGCAAATCGGTGACAGGCCGGCAGAGGTTGTCGTACCACGGGGACTGACCCTGTTGCTCATAGAGGTCATGGAGCGTGGTCCTCTTCGTCACGGCGCCGTTCCCCTCCTTGGCGGAAGCCATCGCACTGGAAATTCCATTTCATGAAGGCAAGAATTAACGTCACATCCAAATGGTTGCCGCATCGCATACATATATGATACAAACAAAATGAACTTTTTGTTCTTCGTTTTCTTTTGGCAAAAGGAACTTTCTATTCATGATCATGATTTATGAGCACTGTAAAATGTTAGCGAACTTTCCATGCATGTTGGCAACTTAGTGTAGTATACCAAGCTTATCCCTATCAATCAAGCAGGAAGATTACCAGAAACAGATGGAAAAACGGGAGGCTACGCTTATCCCTATCAATCAATCAAGCAGGAAGAATCCAGAAGCGACGGCCTGCTCTGGCGTATAGCCCAACCAACCAACCCGGCGGCGCGCTCGCATAGGATACATCGCCGTCAACCACGTAGCGACGAATCCGCGCACGGCAACACGGGCCATCTCGGCCGAGTTGACCGAGACGGATCGCGAGACCACTCGATCCCGGCGGTCCATCCCCCATCGGATGGCCGCCCAGGCCTCCCTGGAAGGACCTCGAGGGCACCGCGGATCCGCCTCACAAGGCGCCGAGCGGGGCCGGGGTCACGCACGATCTAGACTATGCGGCGGCGGAGCATCAGCGCTGCGATCCAAGCCACCCACCCACCGCAATTCGAACTGCGAAAGCGTGAATTAAGATAAAAAAAACTCGTCCCAAATCACGGCCCGGCCGCTCTGATCTGACCGAACCTCGCCGGCGACGCAACCCCAGTCAGCCAGTCGCCTTCCCACGGCGCCGCAGCAGCAGCTCGCCCCAGCGAATTCACGAATCTAATCAACCAGTGAGAGAAGGAGGAGCGGATGGTATGTATAATTTCTCACATGACGGGGCTCCTGGCGCGGGCGGCGAGGGAGACGCGGAAGCGGCGGGCGGAGGGGGCGGAGGCGAGCGCGGCGGAGCGGAGGGGCTGCGAGGGGAGCGGCCCCGCGGCCGCCGGCCTCGGGGCGGCGAGCTTGGGCACGGTGCCGGCCATCGATCGCGGCTCTGCTTCCGACTCTCGGAGGGGTTGGTGAATGGTGAGGGGGACGGCTGGCTGGTCGCCCACGGGGGTTGTTGCGAGGTTTAGCGGAGCGGGGATCTCTCTCTCCCTCCTTCCTTGTCCCTGCCGCTGGTCCTTGTCACCGTCAATAAATAGATGCGCCATTTCCAATGCCGTTTTACGATTGGGCCCTTGTGGTTTCCGGTATTTGTGGCGTGCCGTGGGCTGGTGAAGGGGCGGAGCAGCCGTGCGCCGGTGGGGGTGTGTACGCGGGGGCATGTGAACGTGCCATGCCATGATCCGGTCGCGGAGATGCCTTGCAGTGGCATATTGCCCCTTTGCCTCTCCTTGGCACCACCACTTGTGAGGATTGAGGAGGCCAGAGGCCAAGCTAGCAAGCAACGTGTACTGCTCCGATCCAGTAGCGAAGAGCAACGAAGATCTGCTGGCTAATGAACATTGACGTGGTTTTTCTTCATGCGAAGGGAATCGAATCAAGTCCATCACTTTCTTGCGCCTTCGTTCTAGAAAATGGCGATAGGCTGCAGTTGGAGGCAGGGGATCGAATTAGCTGCTTTCCCCTTGAGAGCGACGATGTGTTGTGGTTGGCTCCCCATCGACAACGAGGGATGCCACGAAGAAATGGCTTTGGGTGAATCATAGTCAATTTTTACCTTCAAGATAAAACCAAAGATGCTAAATTTGTCCGTAAAAAGGAAAAAAGGCTAATGAATAGTGTCGTGTCCCGCAAAACATGCGTGAGATGTAGTTGAATTTGTCCACTTTCTTCTTGACAACGACGACGTTAGGTTGGAGTTGCCTAGAGTATGATCGGTAGCACGGAGGAACGCCTTGGTTCAAAAGTAGTTTAGATCTTCAAGAAATATACAATGTTGTGAATTTCTTTCTGTTTCGGACGCATACGACACATTGGCTTTGTTGTGTTTTCGGTAGCAAATATTTTGTGCATGGATTTCGGTAGCAAACGCCATGTTATGTGGGCCAATTGAGTAGGTCCACCTCTTTTCTTGTTGAAAAGATGTCGAGTTGAAGTCGTCTCTCTTTCAACGACGATAGGCCACGGACAAATAAATCAGGGTGGTGGATTGCGGTTTAGACCTCCGAAATACTTGTGCAAAATCATATGAAATTGGTGTGAAAATGCAAAAGAGGCTAAAAGTATATGCAGCCCTACATACAAGGAGAGAATAAATGGCTTGGATGAATTGTAACCTTTTGTTTTGAACTTTGAGATAAAACTAAGGACCCCCCCCCCTCCCTCCAAAATAAAAGAAAAGGATAAGACTAGCGATTGTAAATTTGTTCATAAAAAGAGAACAAAAACATCGACTGGTTAACGAATAGCGTCGTGTCTCGTGAAGCATGCGAGAGTCGTAGTTGATTTTGTCCACTTTCTCCTTGAAAACGACGTGAAATAGGTGTTGGCTTCTTATCAACAATGATAGGTAGCACAGAGAAATGACTTGGTTGAAAAAGTAGTTTAGACATCCCAGAAATATCCAGCATTGTGAATTTCGTTCTATTTCAATTGCATACGACGCCACTGCTTTCACCTTTTTTTTATGACAAGAATCGTGGATCTCTCCCTAGGGCCTAGGTCGTACCATGTGTTTGTGCTCCAGATAAGCGGATCCTCCTCTTTCTAGTGGAAGATGATGTCGAGTTGAAGTTGTCTCTCTTTCAACATCGAAAGGTGTCACGAACAAATGAATTAGGGCGGATTGTGATTTAGACCGACCAACAGTATACATGTAGAGCTACGAATAATACGGCTAAATCATCCTCAAAATCATAAAAGCAAAATCAGTGCTAAAATGCTAGTTGTAGCCCTACTACATGGAGCGAAAAAAGCAGGCTGTCAATGGAACACAAATGGTGGGTTGGTGGCGTTTATGATGGGGTTGTTGGCGATGTTAAGGCTGACCCCAAAATTAGCCTTATCCGGGCCCAAAAAATGCCATCCATCATTCCTAAATTTGACACGACGTTCCTAAGTTCAGGCAGGTCCCTGGTACTCGTCGTATTGAGACATGCGTGCGGTCGTCCCGTCCCTGGTGGCAGCCGGCCCTTGGACGCAGGAAAAGTCCACGAAGCAGCTGCGGCAGCTTTGTTTGCCCCGTCAGTCAGGTGCGTCGCACCTAGCCGCCGGATTACATTACACACAGGCAACGCCACGCACACGCAGACGCAGGGTGGCGGCTATTGCCTACCGCAGCCACGCTACTTTTACGTGCAGACTCGAGTCCCTCTCATCCATCGGGGGGCAAATTTAACAATTTTGACTTGTGGATAAAATCATTTCACAAAATGAACTGTTTTTAATTTTTTTACTCAGTTGACCTTTTTGAGTTACGCTCGATACGAAGGCACCACACTACATTGTGTAACGTCTGACTGACAGGTGTTACACATCTGTCCAATGTCGCACCCCGGACTGCCTAAAAATTACTAAGTCAATATGCAGCGCCTAGCCTCTAGACGTTGCATTAATGGTTGCGTTATTTACCACTACAAAATGAAGCAACCAGTAATGCAACGCCTAGACGCTAGGCGCCACACTGTATAGCTCTCGGACGCTGCATACTGACTCAGTAATTTTCGAATCACCCAGGTGCGAGCTGGCTAGGCGTGCAGTGTCTGTTAGTCAGGCGCTACACAGTGTAGCGTGGCGCCTTCGTATCGGACGTCGATCAAAAAGATCAGCTGAGTGGATTTTTTTTAAAAGCAGTTTATTTTGTGAAATGATTTCATTCACAGGTTAAAATTATCAAATTTGCCTGCATCGGGGTCCCTCGCGGGCACACCTACCGGCGAGAATAATCGGATCGGGGCGTTTCTGAATTCTGATGCGTTCGCGGTTCCTTCCCGTACCACTACTCTGCACAACAAATATTGATATTGGTGATCAGAAATCAGCATCAACCAACCCATGACATTCGGGGTTCATCACAGCTGAGAAAACAATTTTTGCCACTGGCCTCCGTCTGGACCGCCCATTTTCGCTCCGCCCGACGGGCCGCAAACACGCGCTGATCTGTCAGAGTTAAAGTACTAAGTACGCGTCCGGTCATGATGTTTTAGGGCGCGAGCCTGAAGCTTTGACCCCATCCCAAGGGCCAGTTGCCCCTTTGGCGACCGACCGACCGACCACGCCACACGGCGACGATGCTAGCCGTAAAAAAGAAAGTCCACACCCTCTCTCCCTCTGACTTGTGATTGCTTCCGTTGGTCAAAATCGTCACGGCGGCTTCTCTCAAAGCAGAGGGGCACGGTGACTTGATCTGATGAAGCAACTCGCTCACGGATCAGGTTATCACCCACCCCTACCGACAGCCCAAACGAGCGTACTGATGATGTGCACGGTGTTCTGGCTGAAAAGTGGCCGGAGGAAAACAAACGAGCATGTGCAGGTCTGGAATTTTTTTTATGCGCAACTATACATTTTGAACACAATTTATACGCGACCGGCCGGCCTGAGGTCGCTATCGAGGCCGGCGTTGCAGCCGGGCACCTTCTGGGCCGGCCTTTGGGAACAGCAGCCTGCGGGCGGGTTGAGCATTCTTTCGGAGAAGCAGTCAGTATAGGAGAAAGCAGCCGGCGTTTTTAGTCCCACCTCGCCTGGCTGAGCGGGAGGGGGCAGAGCGCTCGCCTATATAGGAGGGCGGGGTGCGAGTGGGGAGAGGCACGCAGCTGCGTGGTGAGCACAAGGCGAACTATTCTTTCGCCTTTTACTAAAGAATACCGTGTGCACGCCACACTGAGCAGCATACCCTAATTTTTAGAGGGTGTTTTCTCCTTGTGAGAAAGCCCCCCCAATTCAATGTTTCAAATGTTATTACAGATCTGATGTTTGGTGTGAGCCCTTGATAAATTAGGGTAAATCTAAGGATTGGCTTGAAGGTGTGTTTGTACTCCTTCCGTTCTGATATATTTTAGTTCTAGATATATACATTTCTGCAACGAGTAATTTGGAACAGAGGGCGTAGTTTGCAAAGGTTTTGGCCCCATAGTTCAGGTAGGTATGCATGCAAACACGTACAACAACAAAGCCTTTCACTTCACTGCAGTATCTTGTTGTCGCTTCAGACTCAATTCAGATTCTTGTTTATCGAAGAATCATTCAAACAAAACGATATCTGAATCTGGTTTATGCCTTTCAGCTCTCCGATTGTTTGTCTCAGGCTTTGTACGCTCACATGTTGCACCCGACATCTCCCCGATATCTTGTATCAGGATCTGTTCTTGAGTAACAGCTTAAGTTAACAGTCTGTTGGAGAATGTGATGCTTTGTGTGAAACCTGCATCACCCCCCCCCCCCTGATGAATTCGCTGCTTCGTGTGCGTCACAACTCAGATGGAAACTGCCATCTCTGTTTCTTCTCTGTTTTTGACTTCAGTCAGCACTGTCAAGTTCGTTAGCGTAGCAGACGGCGGCTATAAAAGGGAATTTGTTTGCACAACCATACTACACACTACAAAGAAAGTTGACGCCGCGCTGCTTCTCATCACATCTCTATCACTGCTGCTGGCTGCTGCGTACACTCAAAAGTGGCCGTGGTAAAAAAGAAAGAAAGAACGAAACGAAACGAACGGAAAAAAGAACAGGGCGTGAGGTCTTCTGAACTCTGAAGAACAAAAATGTACACGACGAGGCTACGCAAGCGCTCCGACGATCTTCTACACACGCTACCACGGCTTGAGGTCGCTGTCGAGGCCGGCGTTCCAGTCGAGCACCTTCTGGCCGGGCTTGAGGAACGCGCCCTCCCGGTGCGGCAGCTTGCGGGCGAGCCCGTTGAGCACCTGGTCGAAGGCGTCGCCGGGCCTGGCCGGCTGGTGGAAGAGCACGGCCTGCTTCATGGCCGGGCTGGCCAGCAGGCGCTGCTTCCGGAGCACGTCCTCGGGCGCCACCGACGCCAGGATGGAGTCGAGCCGCGGCACGTCCGCCTCCGCCACGAACACGCTGATCTGCTCCCACGGGATGGCGTCCGCGAAGGGGAGGACGATGTCGTCGGCGATGATCACCGGGATGCACCCGAACACCACCGCCTCCACCAGCCGCGGGCTCCACGGCGCCCACCCCAGCGGGCACAGGCAGAAGATGGCCCGCTGCATGTCCTCGTAGTACGTCGACGGGTGCTCCGACGACATGTCGAACAGCGGGTTGTCCTTGAAGTTCTCCCACACCGACGCCCGCGCGCCCCTGCATTTCATCGTCCATCATCATCCACACCGCCGTTAGCATCTCAACTTGCATCGTCTGTCGATCTACATGTCCGCCAATGGTGGCAATCCATTACCTGGCGTAGTAGCCGCCCTCGGGGTCGTTGCCCATGTCGTAGAAGAGGCCGCGGAAGTAGGCGAAGATGGACCGGGGGGTGCCGGGGGAGATGAGGTGAGCCTGCATCTTCTGCGGGTTGGCGTAGGGAGGAATGGTTATGGACCCCTCCTGCATGCACACATGGTTCCTCTGCCCGAACGTCTGCACCAGCGTCGCGCGCCGGAGCAGCGGCAGGATCCCCCTCTCGATAGCCCTCTCCTCCTGAATGAAAAAACACAAATCATTTGTGTTTCATTCTTCAGTATGTTGTTCATTCAGACAAAAAATTCTGTTGAAGCCCAGTAGTAAGTGGCAGCATTCATGTCAGTGGTGTACCTGATAGTGGAAGCACGCCCCGAAATCATGGGGAGCGAGGAAGAAGTGGTCGGCCCCCTCGGTCCGGTTCCAGTACGGCCATGTCGCCGCGATGTACTGGATGGCGCTCCGCATGATCCGGGGAGCCCGGAACGGCAGCGGGAAGCCCTGCTGCGTCAGGTCGCACGTCACGTACACCGGGGTGTAGAACCAGTCGGCCTCCTCCGGGTTCATGGTCCGCACCGCGCTCGCCAGCAGGAACTGGTGCATGAAGATCTCCGCCGCGAACATGTGGTAGAGGCACCGGTTGTCCTTCTCGAGCAGGTAATGGTTGTACTTCCTCGGCATCTCGTAGATGAACACCTTGAGCTTCCCCACCGGGTCGTCCTCCAGCACGTCGCCGGCGTTCCCTGAAGCAACATTTATGTTTTGAGCATATATGATCGGTTTACTTCAAACTGTCTCAAAATGTGGAGTACAGAGATGACACTTCTGTAGAACTAGTTTCAGTATTTATAGAACTACAGTTCGATTCTGAGGAGAAAATGATGGATGGATAATCGTGCATGGAGTGCTCAAATTTGTGCATAACAAAATCGCCACTTATGTTATGAACAGATGAGCAGCAGTTGGTGCGAAATGGCCGAGCCGTTGCGATCAGCAGCTCACCAACCATGCGATCTGCTCAGATGCTACAAAGATCAATCCCTATCAGGCAGTTTTAAACTTTGATGAAAACAATGGTAACCTCCTAATTTTATCCCCATTTTTAATAACCAATGCGGCGGTTGTTAGCACGTCAGGTTTCAACGGGAGGAAAAGAAAAACAGCCAAGGGAATCAGTGACATGATATCCATCCATCAGCGGAGTGAGTGGACGACCGGCCGGCGCTGAATTCAGCCGCTACTTTTATAAAATCATCGTCTCCGGATCTTTGCGTCCACCAAATCTGCGTCCGATGGAGCAGGCTGTGCGGGTTAGGTACAGCCCCGCCGGTGGTGCTCCTCGCAAGAAATGCTAATAATGGCATCCGGCACGCTTGATTCCCGAAGCGGCGAGGCAGCGCCATTACGGGAGCTGTGGCCCGCCGGGGGGATGGTGCGGAAGGGGGGCAATGGGGCCGAGATCCCACTCGTGGTGGATGCGGGCACGGCATGATCATGGCGTCTCGAGAACGATTTGATGCAATGCGGTGTACTGATGTGTGTAGCGTCGGAGAGGGAATGAATTCGGTGGTACTGAATTCACCTACCGACCATGGATTGCTTCGAGAATTGGTGGCTGTTACTGCTGGTACTTGGTTGCTGGTACAGTCCTTGATTACTGTGTGTGCCTGCCTGTCTGGTACCGGCCGGCCGGCGAGTCGCACGGCGGCTGGATCGCTCGCCGGCGCATTGGCAATGCAGGAGGCGTGCATTATTGATCCCGGGGAGCGGCAACATGGGCGGGCTGCTCCTGCAGCAGGCCGGGTGCGAATGACTAGTTGGAACCGGAGGACGGAGGAATGCAGATACAGCGGAGCAAGAATTGGATGGAAGCGTCGGTTGGAGGGACAGATGCAGCTAGCTAGCTGGGAGCCCTGCTCAATTTTGATGCGGATTCGGCAGCCAGGCGGCCAGCTGGCCGCGGCATTGCGTTCTGCGGCGGCGGCGGCGGCGGCGGCGCCGGAGCGGGGGAAATCTGAATCTCGGCGGGGCCAATTTCGGTATCCGTTGCGCGGCGTCGGCTCTGAGGGACGGGGGGATTTGGCTAAGGCACAGGAATGGAAGAAGGCGGAGATGGGAGGGCGTACCTGAGATCCTGACGTGCTTGTGCTGCTGCGGCTGGTGGCTTTGCGGCGGCGCGGCCGCGACGAGGAGCGCCGCGCAGCAGGCGGCGACGGCGAGCAGAGCCGCCGCAGCTATCGCGGACGGCCTGGTCCCCGCCCCCATTTGTCTCTCTCGCCGGCGCGGTGCTCCGGCCCGGGATGGCAGGCGGCCGGCGACCCCTCCCTCGACCTCCCTTCTTGACCACCTCAGTCACCGGCGCGAATGAAGACGGCCGCTGCTCAGGGCGCAAGCTGGAGGGAGCAGCGACCAATTGAGCGAGGCCGGCCCTGGTTTGCTTGCTCAGCTTGCAGCCAGGTCGGTGGTGCTTGCTATTGCTAGCCCTCCTCGTCTCCGGGTCCCTGTCGGCGTGCGTTGGACCGTCCCTCTCAAGCCCTCGCGGTCGCAGGCAGGACCCGGAAGGCCGCAGCAGCGAGGAGAGGAGATGGAGCGGGATGATGACGACGGCGAGAAGACAAAGGGATGGGGCGGGCGGCGGAGGCCGATTGGGGCGATGGCGCGGCGATGAGGTCAAGGTGACGAGCCAGCCAGTGGGAAATATACAACTCCTCTCGCCGATGCCGCCCCAGAAAAGACTGGGTAGTCTGGGTTGAACGCGCGACGCACACAGCACGGGACTGCGAGAGAGAGGGTCTAGTATGTAGAGGCCGGCCGGCTGGCTAGACTCTAGAGGGGTGGCGGAAAAGAAAAGAAAGGTGAGAGGGGGCAGGTGTTGGCGTGCGACGGAATCAACCGACGCCGCCCGGGGTCTCTCCGTCCCGCTTTCTCTACTACGTTTACGTACCCACTCTCGCTTCTTTCTTTCTTGTCTTCTCCGGCGCAAACCCGAGCGATTCCTTCTCGTCCCGTCCATGCCAATATGCCATTTTCTCACAATTAGCTTTTCTCCGGCACGTCGTGGTGGCCACCATGTTACCCCCCGACTAGTTTAATCGCCTGCTGGTGGCAGTACTATTATCATGCTACTCCTACTTGCTACGATCGGCCACGCACGAGGCCGTGCATGCGGAATCATGCATCGCATCCGCTCTCATTCTCGATTTTCCGATTTGATTAGTTTACTGGCCGTCGTCTCTCCCTCAATCACGCAGGCGCGCGTGAGCTGGAGATGGAGATGGAAAGGCGGGCGAAAAGGAGCGTCAAAGGGGGTCGTGTCATGTGTGCGTGCGTGACTGTGCGTGTGCCGTGCCGTTAGGTGGAGTGGTTAGCCGGATGAACGGTATTAGCTCGGAGAAATCTAATCATGTGAGCGTGACAGTGACGACGACGGCCCTGCGGATGTGATGCACGGCCAGCACAGCACAGCAAGCAGAGGCTTGCAGTTGCAGGCATGCAGCTAGATCGATCTTGCAGTGCAGAGACGGGCCAGGAGCCTGTCGCACCACGTTGCGGCGTCCGCATGCGCTGTACGTCCACCTGGCAACGCTGGGCTTGCTACGCGCGGGACGGCACGGGTGAGCTATATTACCTATCAGCAGCTTCAGCAGTAAGGCCAACTCCACCGCACGACTCTATCCTGTCCGCCCCCGTTTGTTTGGGGTAAAAAGGACAAACGAGACGGCCCAGTGCACGGGTGCAAACATACTTTGGTCCGCTTTGTGTCCGCTTTCGATCCATCCCAGGTTCAAGTTTGCGCCGTTTTTAAGGTGAAACGGACAGCGCGCGGACGGGCAGGACGCGCGCACTTGTCCTCTCCTGGCCCGTTTGTCGGTGGGAAAAACCAACCCCCCTCCCCCGCCCATTTGGCGCCATTTCCCCCAAACCCTCCCACGCCCCTCCCGCCGCCCCCTCTCTCCCCCGTCCATGGCCGACGCCCCGCCGAGTTCCGGCGGTCTGGCCGTCGACCCGCCTGCAAAGGTGAAGAAGAAGGCGCCAAGGGAAGCGCGATCGGAGTGCACGCCGGAGGAGATCGCCAAGTTGGACGCGAAATCGGCGAAGAGGAGGGAACGAAGAGCGGTCGTCAAGGTCAATGCTGCCGCGGCCAAGTTCGCCCCCAGCGCGATGAATTGGAGGCCGCGCGGCGCAAGGCCGCGGCTGACGAGGAGGACCTCGTCAACAAAGCGCACACCATCCTCATGCTTGGCATGGGCCGTCCTGCCGGGTTCCCTGCAGCGGCTGTCGGCCCGGCGAGCACAGGCTCGTCGGTCGCCCGACATACGCACTGCTAGTCGCCGACGTCGCGCATCGCGCCCATGTCGCCCGGCTTTCCTCCGCCAAGGCATGACGGCCAGACCCGTTTCTCTGGGTCGCCGGACGTGGGCTTGTTCGTGCAGTCGACATCGCGCCCCGTGGCCGTCATCGACTTCAACGTCACTCCTAGGTCCAGCAGCGGCGGCCGGCCGTCCGTCGAGATGCAAAGAAAGCAGGCACGGGCACCGTTCACTGGCACCATGCCCCCCCCCCCCCGCGTCTTGTTTGACGGAATGCCAACCCCAACGCCAATGGTCGACGACCCCTTCTACAACCAGTACATGGAGGACGCAATCTTCGAGGGTGGGCATGACCGTGCCTACGACCCCGAGGAGACCCAAAGTCAGGATGGCCGTGCCCAGTACGTGCCCGATGAAGAGGCCGACGGCCATGCTGACTACGACCATGGTCACTCGTGGCATGAAGACGATGACATCTATGTCGAAGGTGATGGTGATGAAGAAGAAGGCAATGACATTGATATTAGTGGCGAGCCATTGTTCATCGACGAGCTCATCCAAAGAGCGGAAGCACAAAAAAAGAGGAAGAGCATTCGCACGGGTTCATACACATAAGATGAGGACAAGTTGATTTGCCAAGCTTGGATGTAGATTAGCCAAAATCTGAGGACCGGCGTGTTGGGGAACGTAGCATAAATTCAAAATTTTCCTACGTGTCACCAAGATCTATCTATGGAGTCATCTACCAACGAGGGAGGAGTGGATCTACATACCCTTGTAGATCGCGCGCGGAAGCGTTCAAGAGAACGGGGTTGATGGAGTCGTACTCGTGGTGATCTAAATCACCGATGATCCTAGCGCCGAACGGACGGCACCTCCGCGTTCAACACACGTACGGAGCAGCGACGTCTCCTCCTTCTTGATCCAGCAAGGGGAAGGAGAGGTTGATGGAGATCCAGCAGCACGACGGCGTGGTGGTGGTGAAGCTACAATACTCCGGCAGGGCTTCGCTAAGCACTATGGAGGAGGAGGAGGTGTTGGAGAGGGAGAGGGAGGCACCAAAGGCCAAGGTAAGAAGTCCTCCATCTCCCCCACTATATATAGGGGGGCCTAGGGGGGGCGCCGGCCCTAGGAGATCCATTCTCCTAGTGGGGCGGCGGCCAAGGGAGGAATCCCTCCTCCCCAAGGCACCTAGGAGGTGCCTTCCCCTCTTAGGACTCTTTCTTAGGGTTTTCCCCACCCTTAGGCGCATGGGCCCTAGGGGGAAGTGGCGCCCCAGCCCACTTTGGGATGGATTCCTTCCCACTTCAGCCCATGGGGCCCTCCGGGATAGGTGGCCCCACCCGGTGGACCCCCGGGACCCTTCCGGTGGTCCCGGTACAATACCGGTGACTCCGAAACTTGTCCCGATGGCCGAAACAGCACTTCCTATATATAGTTCTTTACCTCCGGACCATTCCGGAACTCCTCGTGACGTCCGGGATCTCATCCGGGACTTCGAACAACATTCGGGTTACTGCATATACATATCCCTACAACCCTAGCGTCACCGAACCTTAAGTGTGTAGACCCTACGGGTTCGGGAACCATGCAGACATGACCGAGATGACTCTCCGGTCAATAACCATCAGCGGGATCTGGATACCCATGTTGGCTCCCACATGCTCCACGATGATCTCATCAGATGAACCACGATGTCAAGGACTTAATCAATTCCGTATACAATTCCCTTTGTCTATCGGTACGATACTTGCCCGAGATTCGATCGTCGGTATCCCGATACCTTGTTCAATCTCGTTACCGGCAAGTCTCTTTACTCGTTCTGTAACACATCATCCCGTGATCAACTCCTTGATCACATTGTGCACATTATGATGATATCCTACCGAGTGGGCCCAGAGATACCTCTCCGTTTACACGGAGTGACAAATCCCAGTCTCGATTCGTGCCAACCCAACAGACACTTTCGGAGATACCTGTAGTGTACCTTTATAGCCACCCAGTTACGTTGTGACGTTTGGCACACCCAAAGCACTCCTACGGTATCCGGGAGTTGCACAATCTCATGGTCTAAGGAAATGATACTTGACATTAGAAAAGCTTTAGCATATGAACTACATGATCTTGTGCTAGGCTTAGGATTGGGTCTTTGTCCATCACATCATTCTCCTAATGATGTGATCCCGTTATCAATGACATCCAATGTCCATGGTCAGGAAACCGTAACCATCTATTGATCAACGAGCTAGTCAACTAGAGGCTTACTAGGGACATGGTGTTGTCTATGTATCCACACATGTATCTGAGTTTCCTATCAATACAATTCTAGCATGGATAATAAACGATTATCATGAACAAGGAAATATAATAATAACTAATTTATTATTGCCTCTAGGGCATATTTCCAACAGTCTCCCACTTGCACTAGAGTCAATAATCCAGTTCACATCGATATGTGATTAACACTCAAGGTCACATCCCCATGTGACTAACACCCAAAGAGTTTACTAGAGTCAATAATCTAGTTCACATTACCATGTGATTAACACTCGATGAGTTCTGGGTTTGAACATGTTTATGCTTGTGAGAGATGTTATAGTCAACGGGTCTGAATCTTTCAGATCCGTATGTACTTCGCAAATCTCTATGTCATCTTGTAGATGCAGCTACTACGCTATATTTGGAGCTATTCCAAATAACTGTTCTACTATACGAATCCAGTTTACTACTCAGAATAATCTGGATTAGTGTCAAAGTTTGCATCGGCGTAACCCTTTACGACGAACTCTTTTACCACCTCCATAATCGAGAAAATTCCTTAGTCCACTAGTTACTAAGGATAACTTTGACCGCTGTCCTGTGATCCATTCTTAGATCACTCTTGTACCCCTTGACTGACTCATGGCAAGGCACATTTCAGGTGCGGTACACAGCATAGCATACTGTAGAGCCTATGTCTTAAGCATAGGGGATGACCTTCGTCCTTTCTCTCTATTCTGTCGTGGTCGAGCTTTAAGTCTTAACTTCATACCTTACAACTCAGGCAAGAATTCCTTCTTCGACTGATCCATCTTGAACACCTTCAAGATCATGTCAAGGTATGTGCTCATTTGAAAGTACCATTAAGCATTTTGATCTATCCTTATAGATCTTGATGCTCAATGTTCAAGTAGCTTAATCCAGGCTTTCCATTGAAAAACACTTTCCAAATAACCCTATATGCTTTCCAGAAATTCTACGTCATTTCTGATCCACAATATGTCAACAACATATACTCATCAGAAATTCTATAGTGCTCCCACTCACTTCTTTGGAAATACAAGTTTCTCATAAACTTTGTATACACCCAAAATCTTTGATCATCTCATCAAAGCATACATTCCAACTCCGAGATACTTACTCCAGTCCTTAGAAGGATTGCTGGAGCTTTGCATACTTATTAGCATCTTTCAGGATTGACAAAACCTTCCGGTTTGTATCACATACAACCTTTCCTCAAAAAAAATCGTCGAGGAAACAATGTTTTGACATCCTATCTGTAAGATTTCATAAATAATGCAGTAATCGCTAATATAATTCCAACAGACTCTTAGCATCGCTATGAGTGAGAAAGTCTCATCGTAGTCAACTCCTTGAACTTGTCGGAAAACATCTTAACGACAAGTCGAGCTTTCTTAATGGTGATACTTGCCATCATTGTCCGTCTTCCTTTTAAAATCCATATGTACCTAACAGCCTTACGACCATCAAGTAGTTCTTCCAAAGTCTACACTTTGTTTTCATATATGGATCCTCTCTCGGATTTTATGGCCTCGAGCCATTTATCGGAATCCGGTCCCACCATCGCTTCTCGATAGCTCGTAAGTTCATTGTTGTCTAGCAACATGACTTCCAAGACAGGATTACGTACCACTCTGAAGTAGTACGCATCCTTGTCATCCCACGAGGTTTGGTAGTGACTTGATCTGAAGTTTCATGATCACTATCATAAGCTTCCACTTCAATTGGTGTAGGTGCCACAGGAACAACTTCCTGTGCCCTGTCACACACTAGTTGAAGAGACGGTTCAATAACCTCATCAAGTCTCCACCATCCTCCCACTCAATTCTTTCGAGAGAAACTTTTCCTCGAGAAAGGACCTGATTCTAGAAACAATCCCTTATTGCTTTCGGATCTGAGACAGGAGGTATACCCAACTGTTTTGGGTGTCCTATGAAGATGCATTTATCCGCTTTGGGTTCGAGCTTATCAGCCTGAAACTTTTTCACATAAGCGTCGCAGCCCCAAACTTTTAAGAAATGACAGCTTAGGTTTCTCTAAACCATAGTTCATATGGTGTCATCTCATCGGAATTACGTGGTGCCCTATTTAAAGTGAATGTGGTTGTCTCTAATGCCTAACCCATAAACTATCGTGATAATTCGATAAGAGACATCATGGTATGCATCATATCCAATAGGGTGCAATTATGATGTTCGGACACACCATCACACTATGGTGTTCCAGGCTGTATTAGTTGTGAAACAATTTCCACAATGTCTTAATTCTGTGCCAAACTCGTAATTCAGATATTCATCTCTATGATCATATCATAGATATTTTATCCTCTTGTCACGACGATCTTTCAACTTCACCCTGAAATTACTTGAACCTTTCAATAATTCAGACTCGTGATTTATCAAGTAAATGTACTCAACATCTACTCAAATCATCTGTGAAGTAAGAACATAACGATATCCACTACACGCCTCAGCACTCATTGGATTGCACACATCAAAATGTATTTCTTCCAACAAGTTACTTTCTAGTTCCATTTTACTGAAAACGAGGCTTTCAGTCATCTTGCCCATGTGGTATGATTTGCATGTCTCAAGTGATTCAAAATCAAGTGAGTCCAAACGGTCCATTTGCATGGAGTTTCTTCATGCATATACACCAATAGACATGGTTCGCATGTCTCAAACCTTTCAAAAACGAGTGAGCCCAAAGATCCATCAACATGGAGCTTCTTCATGCATTTTATACCGATATGACTTACGTGGCAGTGCCACAAGTAGGTGGTACTATCATTACTATCTTATATCTTTTGGCATGAACATGTGTATCACTACGATCGAGATTCAATGAACCATTCATTTTAGGTGCAAGACCATTGAAGGTATTATTCAAATAAACAGAGTAACCGTTATTCTCCTTAAATGAATAACCGTATTGCGATAGACATAATCCAATCATGTCTATGCTCAACGCAAACACCAATCTCGATGGTAGAGGGAGCGTGCGATGCTTGATCATATCAACATTGGAAACACTTCCAACACATATCGTCAGCTCACCTTTAGCTAGTCTCCGTTTATTCCGTAGCTTTTATTTCGAGTTACTAACACTTAGCAACCGAACCAGTATCTAATACTCTGGTGCTACTAGGAGTACTAGTAAAGTACACATCAACACAATGTATATCCAATATACTTCTATCGACCTTGCCAGCCTTCTCATCTACCAAGTATCTAGGGTAATTCTGCTCCAGTGGCTGTTCCCCTTATTACAGAAGCACTTAGTCTCGGGTTTGGGTTCAACCTTGGGTTTCTTCACTAGAGCAGCAGCTGATTTGCCGTTTCATGAAGTATCCCTTCTTGCCCTTGCCCTTCTTGAAACTAGTGGTTTCACCAACCATCAACAATTGATGCTCCTTGATTTCTACTTTTGTGGTGTCAAACATCGCGAATATCTCAAGGATCATCATATATGTCCCTGATATATTATAGTTCATCACGAAGCTCTAGCAGCTTGGTGGTAATGACTTCGGAGAAACATCACTATCTCATCTGGAAGATCAACTCCCACTCGATTCAAGCGATTGTTGTACTCAGACAATCTGATCACAAGCACAACAATTGAGCTTTTCTCCTTAGTTTGCAGGCTAAGAAAATCGTCGGAGGTCTTATACCTCTTGACGTGGGAACGAGCCTGAAATCCCAATTTCATCCCTCGAAACATCTCATATGTTTCGCGATGTTTCAAAACGTCTTCGGTGCCTCAACTCTAAGCCGTTTAACTGAACTATCACGTAGTTATCAAAATGTGTATGTCAGATGTTCGCAACATCCACAGACAACGTTCGAGGTTCGGCACACTGAGCGGTGCATTAAGGACATAAGCCTTCTATGAAGCAATGAGGACAATCCTCAGTTTACGGACCTAGTCCGCATAATTGCTACTATCAACTTTCAACTAAATTTTCTCTAGGAACATATCTAAACAGTAGAACTGAAGCGCGAGCTACGACATAATTTGCGAAGACCTTTTGACTATGTTCAGGATAATTAAGTTCATCTTATGAACTCCCACTCAGATAGACATCCCTCTAGTCATCTAAGTGATTACATGATCCGAGTCAACTAGGCCGTGTCCGATCATCACGTGAGACGGACTAGTCAACATCGGTGAACATCTTCATGTTGATCGTATCTTCTATACGACTCATGCTCGACCTTTTGGTCTCTTGTGTTCCAAGGCCATGTCTGTACATGCTAGGCTCGTCAAGTTAACCTAAGTGTTTCGCATGTGTTCCGAGGCCATGTCTGTACATGCTAGGCTCATCAACACCCGTTGTATTCGAACGTAAGAATCTATCACACCCGATCATCACGTGGTGCTTCGAAACGACGAACTTTCGCAACGGTGCACAGTTAGGGGGAACACCTTCTTGAAATTTTAGTGAGGGATCATCTTATTTACTACCGTCGTTCTAAGAAAATAAGATGTATAAACATGGTAAACATCACATGCAATCAAATAGTGACATGATATGGCCAATATCACTTTGCTCCTTTTGATCTCCATCTTCGGGGCTCCATGATCATCATCGTCACCGGCATGACACCATGATCTCCATCATCATGATCTCCATCATCGTGTCTTCATGAAGTTGTCTCGCCAACTATTACTTCTACTACTACAGCTAACGGTTAGCAATAAAGTAAAGTAATTACATGACGTTTATGTTGACATGCAGGTCATAAATAAATTAAGACAACTCCTATGGCTCCTGCCGGTTGTCATACTCATCGACATGCAAGTCGTGATTCCTATTACAAGAACATGATCAATCTCATACATCACATATATCATTCATCACATCCTTTTGGCCATATCACATCACATAGCATACCCTACAAAAACAAGTTAGACGTCCTCTAATTGTTGTTTGCATGTTTTACGTGGCTGCTATGGGTTTCTAGCAAGAACGTTTCTTACCTACGCAAAAACCACAACGTGATATGCCAATTGCTATTTACCCTTCATAAGGACCCTTTTCATCGAATCCGATCCGACTAAGGTGGGAGAGACAGACACCCGCTAGCCACCTTATGCAACTAGTGCATGTTAGTCGGTGGAACCAGTCTCACGTAAGAGTACGTGTAAGGTCGGTCCGGGCCGCTTCATCCCACAATGCCACCGAATCAAGATTGGACTATTAACGGTGAGCATATTGAACAATATCAACGCCCACAACTACTTTGTGTTCTACTCGTGCATAGAAACTACGCATAGACCTAGCTCATGATGCCACTGTTGGGGAACGTAGCATAAATTCAAAATTTTCTTACGTGTCACCAAGATCTATCTATGGAGTCATCTAGCAACGAGGGAGGAGTGGATCTACATACCCTTGTAGATCGCGCGCGGAAGCGTTCAAGAGAACGGGGTTGATGGAGTCGTACTCGTCGTGATCCAAATCACCGATGATCCTAGCGCCGAACGGATGGCACCTCCGCGTTCAACACACGTACGGAGCAGCGACGTCTCCTCCTTCTTGATCCAGCAAGGGGGAAGGAGAGGTTGATGGAGATCCAGCAGCACGACGACGTGGTGGTGGTGAAGCTGCAGTACTCCGGCAGGGCTTCGCTAAGCACTATGGAGGAGGAGGAGGTGTTGGAGAGGGAGAGGGAGGCACCAAAGGCCAAGGTAAGAAGTCCTCCATCTCCCCCACTATATATAGGGGGGCCTAGGGGGGGGGGGCGCCGGCCCTAGGAGATCCAATATCCTAGGGGGGCGGCGGCCAAGGGAGGAATCCCTCCTCCCCAAGGCACCTAGGAGGTGCCTTCCCCTCTTAGGACTCTTCCTTAGGGTTTTCCCCACCCTTAGGTGCATGGGCCCTAGGGGGAAGTGGCGCCCCAGACCACTTTGGGATGGATCCCTTCCCACTTCAGCCCATGGGGCCCTCCGGGATAGGTGGCCCCACCCGGTGGACCCCCGGGACCCTTCCGGTGGTCCCGGTACAATACCGGTGACCCCGAAACTTGTCCCGATGGCCGAAACAGCACTTTCTATATATAGTTCTTTACCTCCGGACCATTCCGGAACTCCTCGTGACGTCCGGGATCTCATCCGGGACTCCGAACAACATTCGGGTTACTGCATATACATATCCCTACAACCCTAGCGTCACCGAACCTTAAGTGTGTAGACCCTACGGGTTCGGGAACCATGCAGACATGACCGAGATGACTCTCCGGTCAATAACCATCAGCGGGATCTGGATACCCATGTTGGCTCCCACATGCTCCACGATGATCTCATCAGATGAACCACGATGTCAAGGACTTAATCAATTCCGTATACAATTCCCTTTGTCTATCGGTACGATACTTGCCCGAGATTCGATCGTCGGTATCCCAATACCTCGTTCAATCCTCGTTACCGGCAAGTCTCTTTACTCGTTCCGTAACACATCATCCCGTGATCAACTCCTTGATCACATTGTGCACATTATGATGATGTCCTACCGAGTGGGCCCAGAGATACCTCTCCGTTACACGGAGTGACAAATCCCAGTCTCGATTCGTGCCAACCCAACAGACACTTTCGGAGATACCTGTAGTGTACCTTTATAGCCACCCAGTTACGTTGTGACGTTTGGCACACCCAAAGCACTGCTACGGTATCCGGGAGTTGCACAATCTCATGGTCTAAGGAAACGATACTTGACATTAGAAAAGCTTTAGCATACGAACTACACGATCTTTGTGCTAGGCTTAGGATTGGGTCTTGTCCATCACATCATTCTCCTAATGATGTGATCCCGTTATCAACGACATCCAATGTCCATGGTCAGGAAACCGTAACCATCTATTGATCAACGAGCTAGTCAACTAGAGGCTTACTAGGGACATGGTGTTGTCTATGTATCCACACATGTATCTGAGTTTCCTATCAATACAATTCTAGCATGGATAATAAACGATTATCATGAACAAGGAAATATAATAATAACTAATTTATTATTGCCTCTAGGGCATATTTCCAACACGGCGCGCAACAAAGGAGCATTGTTTTTTGGATGAGAGTCCACAAAACATTTCATAAAAGGAAGATGTTTGACCCCTACCAAATTACAAGCAACCGTGGCATCGGCTCGATTCAAAAGAGATGGTTGTTCATCCAACAAGAGTGCAACGAGTATTGCGCCGCATTTGAGAGCGTTGAAGCACGGCCCGTGAGTGGTCTCGGCGTAGGGGACATGGTATGCTCTCCTCTTCCTAGCCCTTTCCTTATTACGGTCATGAGACTTCGGCCGTGTATATGTTTGCATGTTCACTTGTTGTTGATCATGTGGCGTAGGCATTTCAATCGTCGGAGGCATTCAAGGCCCGGCACAATGACAAGCCATTCACTCTAACGCATTGTTGGACGATTATCAACAATTGCCCTAAGTTCAAGGACCAATACCGTGAACTACAAAGGAAGAGAGGACTGAAGACGGCCAAGTTCGCCGGAGGTGAAGATGGCGAGGCGTTGAAGAGGCCGAGGGGCAAGATCAACTCCAAGGTTGATGACATACGTGATGCCTCATCCATGGCATTGCATGACACTTTGCATGGCATGATGTCCCAAAAGGATGTGAGGGACGAGAAGAAGCGACAAAGTAAGGAGGATCAAATGAAGCAATACCTGGACCTTCAAAGAAAGAAACTTGAGATGGAGGAGGCGGCCAAGAGGAGGAAGATCGACATGGAGGAGGCGGCCCGGCAAAGGCAGCTCGACATGGAGGAGGCAGCTCGACATCGAGGCCGACAACGTCAAGGCCAGACAGAGGCAGCTCGACATCGAGGCCATGAATGCCGCCACCAAAGCAAAGGAGGTGGCCCTTGAACTAGGGCTTGCCATTTGAAACGTTGCTTTTGATGTTTTAAATAGACACGGACAGGATGGGGCAAATGAATGCAGCCATGCGTTGGCGCACGGTCACCGCATCTCAGAACACGTCCGGACACGACCCCAAATCTCTATCCAAACGGACAGAATCCGGACAAAACGGACATCGGTCTAAGAAGCGCCTACTTATTGGCTTATTGCACGTACAATGCCGGTACCGGCACGGAGAGATGCTTCACGCGACTGACTCCATCCTCACCGTGTGGCCCGTCGCCCTGCATCTACTCCGATTCTAGACACAGCGTGGTACGGTGCCATTAACTGCTCCGTTGGGCACGAGTTGGTTAATTGCACCGTTGTTGGATCGTTCGCGTGTCGTGTGGCGGCGGCAACGCCTACTCCCTCCTACCTACCTACTCCAGGCTGCACTGCGGGCGTGCCAGCCCGGAGGAGTACAGTAACACGCACGGATGCTACGGCTCGTTCTTCACGTTTAAGCAAAAAAAAAGCACCTCCCCCTCCTGGCTGGCTCGTACATTTTTCTTTTATTTTCGGATCAATCACTAGTACACGATTAACTGAATGCATTGGTGGGTGGGGCGCCGTTGGGGAGGAGAGTGGAGAGCCACTGAATACCATGCAGTGCAGCACCGATCATGAGTCATGACGAAGGCGGTGTGTGTCCCCTTTTCCGTGATTCTGGAACGAAATTCCTGGATCATTTTTCAAAGGGAAGAAGAAGAAGGAATCGCATATGTATCTATTGGGATTGGAGTAGAAAGGGGCGGCAGAGAAGCTAGCTACCTAGGCATTACTCCGGGGAGTACTAATGAATACTCGTATGACAATCACGTTATGGGCGTAGCACTGGCCAGAAAATCCGGGCGCCATCCAACCAAACATATGTATACGCGGTCCGCAACTGAACGCAATTGAGAGCATCTCCAACACTTACCTTCAAATCGCCCATATCCATCCAAATCGAGGTGTATGGACCCATTTTGCCATTCAACACGTACTCTATCGGTCCATGACAAACTCCGGCGTTCATTTTCACGCAAACAGAAAACAAACTAGGGAGGGGTGGGTGCTTTGAGGGAGTACGAATCGCCTTCATGTAGGACTCTGATACCCCTAGTCTACTCAAATCTCTCTCTCTCTCTCTCTCTCTCTCTCTCGTCCACTTTTCTTCACTCCGCTCTTGCTCCCCCCTTGCTTTGCAACCGCACCTCCTCATCCATAGTCACCGCTACCCAGGCAAGTAGGACGTCCGCAAGCCCCACCAACGTTGTCACCTTCCACCCTAGATCCCTTAGCAGTCAGGTACCCTCCGCCCCTGCCAACAATGTCCATGACGGACACCCCGCCCGAATGGTGTTTGGTCAAATTTCATTTAGCGTTTATTGTGGAACTTTTCATTGTTTTCTAGAGTAAGCACGATAGCGAGGGACTGGTGAAGGAGGATGAGTTGTTTGTGTGGCGTGGTTGACTGTATCTGCAGACTTTGTAGGCATGAACTCAAGGGACTCGATCTTTTGGCAGTGTGTGCATGGCTCGTTTCATGCGCGAAAGAACTTTGCGCCCTATGACATGCACATCATCTCTCAACGCAATGTGCAATCGATATCGCATCGATGGTACACCATCTGCAACTCTGTCATGAAGTTTTGCGGTGCGGTTGCATGAGTGGAGACACTATGGCCATCATCAACCATGGAGATCGTAAGTTTGCTCCCTATTGCTCTACATGTTGGTTAATTTATTCATTCACTCATTGTTGCTCCGCATGTTGCTTAGAGTAAATGTGTTGCCGAGATGTACTGCATGACGGAAGGCAGGCCTTTCATGCACATACATTGTTGAATGAAACTCAAGAGGCTGTATGTATGGGAAGACTTGTGCCGGTTCTGACTACTATCACTGAATTTGGAATCGATGATTTTGAAAAACTTGTTGAACATCCGGTTATTTCAGATGTAATATTTGCATTTGAACTGTATTTGTACTAGAGATATTTGCATGTTATTTATGAATGAATCGTTCTATTTTCTATAATTATTTTGAGCTCGCAGACATAAAAAACAGAAGCGGAAGTTCAGGGGACAAGATTGGATGGTAGGCTCCCGCATCACTGTACGCGGTCTAGTCTCCATCAGTCCACGGACGGATACAGTGTCCGGTTGGGGGGGGGGGTCAGTGTTGGAGATGCCCTAACTACTACTTTTCACTATAGTGATGTGTCATACATAATTCGTCCATTGCCGCCCCGTGTCACTCCCGATGGCTGCTCGAGCAAAGCCCTAGCCACTGCCACCCGCAACATGTCCCGTCCTTTTGCTTCACCTCGCCATCGCCGAATGATGCCGGCGGGCTAAGCCCGTCTCCCTTCGTCCCATAATCTAGTGCGTATTTTTCTTTTTGAAAATTCAAATTATACAAACTTTGACTAAGGGAGTCCTGGACTAAGGGGTCCTCGGGTGTCCGGCCTATTATCCATGGGCCGGACTGATGGGCTGTGAAGATATGAAGGCTGAAGACTGTACCTGTGTCCGGATTGGACACTCCTTGGCGTGGAAGGCAAGCTTGGCGACCGACTATGAAGATTCCTTCTTATGCAATCGACTCTATATAAACCCTAGATCCCCCCCGTGTCTATATAAAGCGGAGGGGTTAGTCCGGAAAGGATACATTCATTACCATAGTCATATAGGCTAGGCTTCTAGGGTTTAGCCATCACGATCTTGTGGTAGATCAACTCTTGCAACACCCATATTCATCAATATCATTCAAGCAGGACGTAGGGTATTACCTCCATAGAGAGGGCCCGAACCTGGGTAAACATTGTGTCCCCTGTCTCCTGTTACCATCGATCCTAGAGGCATAGTTCGGGACCCCCTACCCGAGATCCGCCGGTTTTGACACCAACATTGACCAAGTTTATAGAAAAAACAATTCGTATGTACAATACTAAATATATACAAATATGAAACTACATTTTATGACAAATCTAATGATACATATTTTGCATTCTAGTTGTAAATGTTTTTCTCTACAAACTTGGTCAAACTTTGTGAGGTTTGACTTCTCAAAAATCTACATGCACTACATTATGGAATAGAGTGAGTATGCCCTAGAGGCAATCATATGTATAATGATATTTCCGATGTTTTTATGAAGTAATATATAGTCCTTGGACGATATCAATGATGCATCGCAAGTACGTGCTTGTTTGTGAGATCTTAAATTGTATGGTATGTTCTAAATAGTCACAGGTCGAAAAGTGATGTGTGAGCTCACATCGGACTAGACCAGCATGTAATACGGTAGGTGGCTTGATCTCACTAACCATGGAGCATTGGTTGCTAACCGCATTGTATGGACCAGATCGGGTCTGAGGTCGGGTAACGGGAGACTAGGAGCCGAGCTCGGATGGATATCAGGTCATACAAACCCAACCATGAGAAGTAGCGATGGGTCATATGTGATTCTCTAGTATGACATGCATTTTGTGTCCTAAGAGCTGAGCTCGCAACACAGACTTCGGATGGTAACCAGTCTGCTTAGGATCGATCAAACGCTACACCATGACAGAGTAGTTATAAATGTTAGTTTTGGGCTTGTCTAGATCCATGCCGGGAGGCGTGGTCGAGCAAGATGAGATTTGCCCCTCTGATCTGGAGAGATATACTCTGGGGCCCTTGTGTGATCCGACCTGGAAGAGAGTGTGGCCTTTGTGCTCGGGGAGCCTCGTGTTGGGGAACGCAGTAATTTCAAAAAAATCCTACGCACACGCAAGATCATGGTGATGCATAGCAATGAGAGGGGAGAGTATTGTCTACGTACCCTCGTAGACCGTAAGCGTAAGCGTTATGACAACGCGGTTGATGTAGTCGTATGTCTTCACGATCGACCGATCCTAGCACCGAAGTTCCGGCACCTCCGCGGTCTACACACGTTCGGCTCGGTGACGTCCCACGAACTCACGATCCAACAACGTGTCGAGGGAGAGCTTAGTCAACACGATGGTGTGATGACGGTGATGATGATGCTACCAGAATAGGGCTTCGCCTAAGCACCGCCATGATATGATCGAGGTGGATTATGGTGGAGGGGGGCACCGCACACGGCTAAAAGATCATTGATCAACTTGTGTGTCTATGGGGTGCCCCCCTCCCCCGTATGTAAAGGAGTGGAGGAGGGGGGAGGGCCGGCCCTCTATGGCACCCCCTGGAGGAGTTCTACTCCCTCCGGGAGTAGGATTCTCCCCTTCCCTAGTTGGACTAGGAGAGAAGGAAGGGGGAGAGAGGGAGGAAGGAAAGGGGAGCGCCACCCCCCTTCCTAGTCCAATTCGGACCAGAGGGGGAGGGGGCGCACGGCCTACCCTCGCCGCCTCTCTCTCTCTCTCCACTAAAGCCCATTAGGGCCCATATACTCCCCGGGGGGTTCCGGTAACCCCCCGGCACTCCGGTATATGCCCGAACTCACTCAGAACCTTTCCGATGTGCAAACATAGGCTTCCAATATATCGATCTTTATGTATCGACCATTTCGAGACTCCTCGTCATGCCCGTGATCACATCCGAGACTCCAAACAACCTTCAGTTCATCAAAACACATAAACTCATAATACCGATCGTCACCAAATGTTAAGCGTGCGGACCCTACGGGTTCGAGAACTATGTAGACATGACCAAGACACGTCTCCGGTCAATAACCAATAGCGGAACCTGGATGTTCATATTGGCTCCCACATATTCTACGAAGATCTTTATCGGTCAAACCGCATAACGATATATGTTGTTCCCTTTGTCATCAGTATGTTACTTTCCCGAGATTCGATCGTCGGTATCTCAAATACCTAGTTCAATCTCATTACCGGCAAGTCTCTTTACTCGTTCGGTAATGCTACATCTCGTAACTAACTCATTAGCTACATTGCTTGCAAGGCTTATATTGATGTGCATTACCGAGAGGGCCCATAGATACCTCTCCGATAGATGGAGTGACAAATCCTAATCTCGATCTATGCCAACTCAACAAACACCATTGGAGACACCTCTAGAGCCTCTTTATAATCACCTAGTTACGTTGTGATGTTTCATAGCACACAAGGTGTTCCTCTAGTATTCGGGAGTTGCATAATCTCATAGTCAGAGGAACATGTATAGGTCATGATGAAAGCAATAGCAATAAAACTAAACGATCATTTATGCTAAGCTAACGGATGGGTCTTGTCCATCACATCATTCTCTAATAATGTGATCCCGTTCATCAACTGACGACACATGTCTATGGTCAGGAAACTTAACCATCTTTGATTAACGAGCTAGTCAAGTAGAGGCATACTAGGGACACTCTGTTTTGTCTATGTATTCACACATGCACTAAGTTTCCGGTTAATACAATTCTAGCATGAATAATAAACATTTATCATGATATAAGGAAATATAAATAACAACTTTATTATTGCCTCTAGGGCATATTTCCTTCAGTCTCCCACTTTCACTAGAGTCAATAACCTAGTTCACATCGCCATGTGATTTAACACCAATAGTTCACATCTTTATGTGATTAGTTCACATCTCCAGCTGGCTAATACCCAAAGGGTTTACTAGAGTCATTAATCAAGTTCACATCGCTATGTGATTAACACCCAAAGAGTGATCATGTTTTGCTTGTGAGAGAAGTTTAGTCAGTGGGTCTGCCACATGCAGAGCCGAATGTATTTTGCAGATTTTCTATGTCTACAATGCTTTGCATGGAGCTACTCTAGCTAATCGCTCCCACTTTCAATATGTATCTAGATCGAGACTTAGAGTCATCCAGATCGGTTTCAAAGCTTGCATCGACGTAACTCTTTATGACGAACTCTTTGTCACCTCCATAACCGAGAAACATTTCCTTATTCCACTAAGGATAATTTTGACCGATGTACAATGATCCACTCCTGGATCAATATGGTACCCCCTTGCCAAACTCTTGGTGAGGTACACAATAGGTCTGGTACACAGCATAGCATACTTTATAGAACCTATGGCTGAGGCATAGGGAATGACTTTTCATTCTCTTTCTATTTTCTACCGTGGTCGGGTTTTGAGTCTTTACTCAACTTCACACCTTGCAACACAGGCAAGAACTCTTTCTTTGACTAATCCATTTTGAACTCCTTCAAAAAATTTGTCAAGGTATGTACTCATTGAAAAACTTATCAAGCATCTTGATCTATATCTATAGATCTTGATGCTCAATATGTAAGCAGCTTTACCGAGGTCTTTCTTTGAAAAAATCCTTTCAAACACTCCTTCATGCTTTCCAGAAAATTCTAGATCATTTTCGATCAACAATATGTCATTCACATATACTTACCAGAAAGGCTGTAGTGCTCCCACTCACTTTCTTTTAAATACAGGTTTCACCACAAGTCTGTATAAAACTACATGCTTTGATCAACTTATCAAAGCGTATATTTGCTACCTCTTGAGCACTACGTTGGTTTTTCCCCGAAGAGAAAGGGATGATGCAGCAGAGTAGCGTAAGTATTTCCCTCAGTTTTGAGAACCAAGGTATCAATCCAGTAGGAGGCAACGTGCGAGTCCCTCGTACCTACACAAAACAAATAAATCCTCGCAACCAACGCGATAAGGGGTTGTCAATCCCTACACGGCCACTTACGAGAGTGAGATCTGATAGATATGATAAGATAATATTTTTGGTATTTTTATGATAAAGATGCAAAGTAAAATAAAAGCAAAGTAAATAACTAAGTATTGGAAGATTAATATGATGAAGATAGACCCGGGGGGCATAGGTTTCACTAGTGGCTTCTCTCAAGAGCAGAAGTATTCTACGGTGGGTGAATGAATTACTGTTGAGCAATTGGCAGAATTGAGCATAGTTATGAGAATATCTAGGCATGATCATGTATATAGGCATCACGTCCGAGACAAGTAGACCGACTCCTGCCTGCATCTACTACTATTACTCCACTCATCGACCGCTATCCAACATGCATCTAGAGTATTAAGTTAATGAAAACAGAGTAACGCCTTAAGCAAGATGACATGATGTAGAGGGATAAACTCATGCAATATGCAGAAAACCCCATCTTGTTATCCTCGATGGCAACAATACAATACGTGCCTTGCTGCCCCTACTGTCACTGGGAAAGGACACCGCAAGATTGAACCCAAAGCTAAGCACTTCTCCCGTTGCAAGAGAGATCAATCTAGTAGGCCAAACCAAACTAATAATTCGAAGAGACTTGCAAAGATAACCAATCATACATAAAAGAATTCAGAGAAGAGTCAAATATTGTTCATAGATAGACTTGATCATAAACCCACAATTCATCGGTCTCAACAAACACACCACAAAAAGAAGATTACATCGAATAGATCTCCACAAGAGAGGGGGAGAACATTGTATTGAGATCCAAAAAGAGAGAAGAAGCCATCTAGCTAATAACTATGGACCTGTAGGTCTGAGGTGAACTACTCACACTTCATCGAAGGGGCTATGGTGATGATGTAGAAGCCCTCCGTGATGGATACCCCCTCCGGCGGAGCTCCGGAACAGGCCCCAAGATGGGATCTCATGGATACAGAAAGTTGCGGCGGTGGAATTAAGGTTTTGGCTCCGTATCTGATTGTTTGGGGGTACGTAGGTATATATAGGAGGAAGGAGTACGTCGGTGGAGCAACAGGTGGCCCACGAGGGTGGAGGGCACTCCTGGGGGGGCTAGGCGTGCCCCTACCTCGTGGCCTCCTCTTTTGTTTCTTGACGTAGGGTCCAAGTCCTCTGGATCATGTTCGGTGAGAAAATCACGTTCCCGAAAGTTTCATTCCGTTTGGACTCCGTTTGATATTCCTTTTCTTCGAAACCCTAAAATTGGCAAAAAACAGCAATTCTGGGCTGGGCCTCCAGTTAATAGGTTAGTCCCAAAAATAATATAAAAGTGGATAATAAAGCCCAATAATGTCCAAAACAGTAGATAATATAGCATGGAGCAATCAAAAATTATTGATACGTTGGAGACGTATCAAGCATACCCAAGCTTAATTCCTGCTCGTCCTCGAGCAGGTAAATGATAAAAACAGAATTTTTGATGTGGAGTGCTACTTGGCATAATTTTAATGTAAGTCTTCTTAATTGTGGTATGAATATTCAGATCCGAAAGATTCAAGATAAAAGTTCATATTGACATAAAAATAATAATACTTCAAGCATACTAACTAAGCAATCATGTCTTCTCAAAATAACATGGCCAAAGAAAGTTATCCCTACAAAATCATATAGTCTGGCTATGCTCTATCTTCACCACACAAAGTATTTAAATCATGCACAACCCCGATGACAAGCCAAGCAATTGTTTCATACTTTTGACATTCTCAAAACCTTTTCAATCTTCATGCAATACATGAGCGTGAGCCATGGATATAACACTATAGGTGGAATAGAATGGTGGTTGTGGAGAAGACAAAAAGGGAGAAGATAGTCTCACATCAACAAGGCGTATCAACGGGCTATGGAGATGCCCATCAACAGATATCAATGTGAGTGAGTAGGGATTGCCATGCAACAGATGCACTAGAGCTATAAGTATATGAAAGCTCAACAAAAGAAACTAAGTGGGTGTGCATCCAACTCGCTTGCTGACGAAGACCTAGGGCAATTTGAGGAAGCCCATCATTGGAATATACAAGCCCAGTTTTATAATGAAAAATTCTCACTAGTATATGAAAGTGACGAAATGAGAGACTCTCTACTATGAAGATCATGGTGCTACTTTGAAGCACAAGTGTGGTAAAAGGATAGTAGCATTGCCCCTTCTCTCTTTTTCTCTCATTTTTTTATTTGGGCCTTTTCTCTTTTTTTATGGCCTCTTTTCTTTTTTCTTTTTTCATCATCTGGAGTCTCATCCCGACTTGTGGAGGAATCATAGTCTCCATCATCATTTCCTCACTTGGGACAATGCTCTAATAATGATGATCATCACACTTTTATTTTCTTACAACTCAACAATTACAACTCGATACTTAGAACAAAATATGACTCTATATGAATGCCTCCGGCGGTGTACCGGGATATGCAATGACTCATGAGTGACATGTATGAAAGAATTATGAACGGTGGATTTGCCACAAATACGATGTCAACTACATGATCATGCTAAGCAATATGACAATGATGGAGTGTGTCATAATAAACGGAACGGTGGAAAGTTGCATGGCAATATATCTCGGAATGGCTATGGAAATGCCATAATAGGTAGGTATGGTGGCTGTTTTGAGGAAGGTATATGGTGGGTGTATGATACCGGCGAAAGGTGCGCGGTATTAGAGAGGCTAGCAATGGTGGAAGGGTGAGAGTGCGTATAATCCATGGACTCAACATTAGTCATAAAGAACTCATATACTTATTGCAAAGATCTGCAAGTTATCAAAGCAAAGTATTAAGCGCATGCTCCTAGGGGGATAGATTGGTAGGAAAAGACCATCGCTCGTCCCCGATCACACCTCATAAGGAAGACAATCAATAAATAAATCATGCTCCGACTTCATCACATAACGGTTCACCATACGTGCATGCTACGGGAATCACAAACTTTAACACAAGTATTTCTCAAATTCACAACTACTCAACTAGCACAACTTTAATATCACCATCTTCATATCTCAAAACAATTATCAAGCATCAAACTCCTCATAGTATTCAACACACTCATAAGAAAGTTTTATTATTATTCTCGAATACCAAGCACATTAGGATTATTTAAGCAAATTACCATGCTATTTAATACTCTAAAAATAATCTAAGTGAAGCATGATAGAACAATAGTTTCTATAAAACAAATCCACCACCGTGCTCTAAAAGATATAAGTGAAGTACTAGAGCAAAACTATATAACTCAAATGATATAAGCGAAGCACATAGAGTATTCTAGCAAATTCCAAATCATCTATGGCTATCTCAAAAGGTGTGTACAGCAAGGATGATTGTGGTAAACTAAAAGGCAAAGACTCAAATCATACAAGACGCTCCAAGCAAAACACATATCATGTGGTGAATAAAAATATAGCTCCAAGTAAAGTTACCGATAGAAGTAGACGAAAGAGGGGATGCCTTCCGGGGAATCCCAAAGCTTTGGCTTTTAGGTGTCCTTATATTATCTTGGGGGTGCCATGGGCATCCCCGAGCTTAGGCTCTTGCAACTCCTTGTTCCATAATCCATCAAATCTTTACCCAAAACTTGAAAACTTCACAACACAAAAATTAAAGTAGAAAATCTTGTGAGCTTCGTTAGCGAAAGAAAACAAAAGACCACTTCAAGGTACTGTAATGAACTCATTATTTATTTATATTGGTGTTAAACTTACTGTATTCCAACTTCTCTATGGTTTATAAACTATTTTACTAGCCATAGATTCACCAAAATAAGCAAACAACACACGAAAAACAGAATCTGTCAAAAACAGAACAGTCTGTAGTAATCTGTAGCTAGCGCAAGATCTGGAACCCCAAAAATTCTAAAATAAATTTCTGGACGTGAGGAATTTATCTATTAATCATATGCAAAAATAATTAACTAAATATCACTTTCCAAATAAAAATGGCAGCAGTTCTCGTGAGCGCTAAAGTTTCTGTTTTTTACAGCAAGATATCAAGACTTTCCCCAAGTCTTCCCAACGGTTCTACTTTGCACAAACACTAATTAAACAAAAAAACACAACCTAAACAGAGGCTAGATAAATTATTTATTACTAAACAGGAGCAAAAATCAAGAAATAAAAATAAAATTGGGTTGCCTCCCAACAAGCGCTATCGTTTAACGCCCCTAGCTAGGCATAAAAGGCAAGGATAGATCTAGGTATTGCCATCTTTGGTAGGCAATTCCTCAATGAGGCATCTACCATTTTTAGGAATTTCTTTCTTTTTGTTTATTATCAAACTTTTAGGCACAAGATCGAAAAATTCATTTGTAACAAGTGGTTCCTTAAAGATAGCAAAAGATTGGGACGAATACTTATAGATTTGAGATCCGCAGTTTCCTTACTAGAGGATTCACCCTTATTTTTAGGAACATACATAAGCTTGGCAATTTTAGTGGGAGGACTTGGAGTATTCTTAACGGAAGAAAAAGCAGTTCCCAAGTTGGTAATAATATCCTCAAGTTTATCAATCCTAGTGGAATCATGATTTATTTTCTCATTAACTATGGGTTCCTTCTCTTTAATATTTTTCAAAATGACTCCTACTTTAGATCCATATTGAGAGATTCGGTTGTGGATCTTTTTATCCAGATTTTCAATTGACTCTACGGTAGCAACCTTATTTTCAATAATTTCGAGCCTTTGCATTACATGCTCCAAAGTTAATACAATTCCATTAACCAAAAGAGGTGGTGAGCCAAATAAATCTATCATAGCATTATAAGAATCAAAAGTGTGGCTACCCAAGAAATTCCCTCCGGTAATGGTATCAAGGACATATCTGTACCAAGGAGCAACACCTACATAAAAATTGCGAAGAAGAACGGAAGTAGATTGCTTCCTGGTAGATCTATTTTGAGCATTGAAAATTCTATACCAAGCATCTTTTAAATTTCTCCCTCCCTTTGCTTAAAATTTAGAACTTCATTCTCGGGAGACAACGGAGAAGATAGAGGACTCACCATAACGACAAGCAAACAGAAAAGAGGCAAATAGAGAAAGAGAGGGAGGATAGAGAGAGATGGGGCGAATAAAACGGCAAGGCTGAAGTGGGGGAGAGGAAAACAAGAGGCAAATGGCAAATAATGTAATGCGGGAGATAGGGATTGTGATGGGTACTTGGTATATTGACTTTTGCATAGACTCCCCGGCAACGGCGCCAGAAATCCTTCTTGCTACCTCTTGAGCACTGCGTTGGTTTTTCCCCGAAGAGGAAGGGATGATGCAGCAGAGTAGCGTAAGTATTTCCCTTAGTTTTGAGAACCAAGGTATCAATCCAGTAGGAGGCTACGCGCGAGTCCCTCGTACCCGCACAAAACAAATAAATCCTCGCAACCAATGCGATAAGGGGTTGTCAATCCCTACATGGCCACTTACGAGAGTGAGATCTGATAGATAAGATAAGATAATATTTTTGGTATTTTTATGATAAAGATGCAAAGTAAAATAAAAGCAAAGTAAATAACTAAGTATTGGAAGATTAATATGATGAAGATAGACCCGGGGGGCATAGGTTTCACTAGTGGCTTCTCTCAAGAGCATAAGTATTCTACGGTGGGTGAACGAATTACTGTTGAGCAATTAACAGAATTGAGGATAGTTATGAGAATATCTAGGCATGATCATGTATATAGGCATCACGTCCGAGACAAGTAGACCGACTCCTGCCTGCATCTACTACTATTACTCCACTCATCGACCGCTATCCAGCATGCATCTAGAGTATTAAGTTAATGAAAATAGAGTAACGCCTTAAGCAAGATGACATGATGTAGAGGGATAAACTCATGCAATATGAAGAAAACCCCATATTGTTATCCTCAATGGCAACAATACAATACGTGCCTTGCTGCCCCTACTGTCATTGGGAAAGGACACCGCAAGATTGAACCCAAAGCTAAGCACTTCTCCCATTGCAAGGAAGATCAATCTAGTAGGCCAAACCAAACTGATAATTCGAAGAGACTTGCAAAGATAACCAATCATACATAAAAGAATTCAGAGAAGATTCAAATATGGTTCATAGATAATTTTGATCATAAACCCACAATTCATCGGTCTCAACAAACACACCGCAAAAAGAAGATTACATGGAATAGATCTCCACAAGAGAGGGGGAGAACATTGTATTGAGATCCAAAAAGAGAGAAGAAGCCATCTAGCTAATAACTATGGACCCGTAGGTCTGAGGTGAACTACTCACACTTCATCGGAGGGGCTATGGTGATGATGGAGAAGCCCTCCGTGATGGATACCCCCTCCGGCGGAGCTCCGGAACAGGCCTGTCGGGGATATACCCCGCGGTGTAAACCGGCCGGAAGTTAACCCGGCCGGACTTGGCGGTTTATCTGAAGACCCCGCTGACACTTGGCGAGTTACTGGCGACCCGCCCTGACCTGGCGGTTTACAAGCAACCCACCTGGTCATTATGACTCACTGGCGATCCGGCGTGCGGGATCGACGGATGACAAGGCCCAAAGCCCAGAAGGCCAGTTCACGTTTAACGATGGGCCGGTTTAAGAGGAAAGGCATGAGGAACATTATCTTGCAAGGAGCTAAGACCTGGACTTGTATCCGGTTTGTATTAGAGATAGACTAGTCCTAATCCTAATAGGACTCCACATGTAAACCGCCCCTTCAACATATATAAGGAGGGGCAGGGCTCCCAAAAGGGAGAAGATTGACAAGTTCCACAAGTTGGACAAGTTAGGTTTAGACAATAGCTCTCGAGATAGAGCACTCTTGTAACCGTGATCATCATCATCAATATCAATGAAGCAGGATGTAGGCTTTTACCTCCACCGTGAGGGGCCGAACCTGGGTAAAACATCGCGTCTCTCGTCCCGCTCAACCCCTCTCAAGCTACCACATAGATGCGTTGGCCTCGCGACTAAGTCCTCACACCAGGACATCTGCCGTGACAATTCCACGACAAGGCCCCAAGATGGGATCTCATGGATACAGAAAGTTGCGGCGGTGGAATTAGGGTTTTGGCTCCGTATCTGATCGTTTGGGGGTACGTAGGTATATATAGGAGGAAGGAGTACGTTGGTGGAGCAACAGGGGGCCCACGAGGGTGGAGGGCGCGCCTGGGGGGGGTAGGTGCGCCCCCCTACCTCGTGGCCTCCTCTTTTGTTTCTTGACGTAGGGTCCAAGTCCTCTGGATCATGTTCGGTGAGAAAATCACGTTCCCGAAAGTTTCATTCCGTTTGGACTCAGTTTGATATTCCTTTTCTTTGAAACCCTAAAATAGGCAAAAAAAACAGCAATTCTGGGCTGGACCTCCGGTTAATAGGTTAGTCCCAAAAATAATATAAAACTGGATAATAAAGCCCAATAATGTCCAAAATAGTAAATAATATAGCATGGAGTAATCAAAAATTATAGATACGTTGGAGACGTATCAATATTCCAACTCCGAGATGCTTGCACCAGTCCATAGATGGATCGCTGGAGCTTGCTCACTTTGTTAGCACCTTTAGGATCGACAAAACCTTCTGGTTGCATCATATACAACTCTTCTTTAAGAAATCAATTAAGGAATGCAGTTTTGACATCCATTTGCCAGATTTCATAAAATGCGGTAACTGCTAACATGATTCGGACGGACTTTTAAGCATCGATACGAGTGAGAAAATCTCATCGTAGTCAACACCTTGAACTTGTCGAAAACATTTTTGCGACAATTCGAGCTTAGTAGATAGTAACACTACTTTCAGGGTCCGCCTTCCTCTTGAAGATCCATTTATTCTCAATGACTCACCGATCATCGGGCAAGTCAATCAAAGTCCATACTTTGTTCTCATACATGGATCCCATCTCAGATTTCATGGCCTTAAGCCATTTTGTGGAATCTGGGCTCATTATCGCTTCCTCATAGTTCGTAGGTTCGTCATGGTCTAGTAACATGACTTCCAGAAAGGATTACCGCACCACTCTGGTGCGGACCATACTCTGGTTGACCTACGAGGTTCGGTAGTAACTTGATCTGAAATTTCATGATCATCATCATTAGCTTCCTCATTAATTGGCGTAGGAATTACTAGAACTGATTTCTGTGATGAACTACTTTCCAATTCGGGAGAAGGTACAATTACCTCATCAAGTTCTACATTCCTCCCACTCACTTCTTTCGAAAGAAACTTCTTCTCTAGAATGGGTCCATTCTTAGCGACGAATTTCTTTCCTTCGGATCTGTGATAGAAGGTGTTCCCAATAGTTTCCTTTGGGTATCCTATGAAGACGCATTTCTTCGATTTGGGTTCGAGCTTATCAAGTTGAAACTTTTTCACATAAGGATCATAGCCCAAACTTTAAGAAACGACGGCTTAGGTTTCTTGCTAAACCATAGTTCATATTGTGTTGTCTCAACGGATTTAGATGGTGCCCTATTGAATGTGAATGCAGTTGTCTCTAATGCATAACCCCAAAATGATAGTGATAAATCTGTAAGAGACATCATAGATCGCACCATATATCTAATAAAGTACGGTTATGACGTACGGACACACCATTACCCTATGGTGTTCCAGGTGGCGTGAGTTGCGAAATTATTCTGCATTGTTTCAAATGAAGACCAAACTCGTAACTCAAATATTCTCCTCCGTGATCAAATCACAGAAACTTTAATTTCTTGTTACAATGATTTTCCACTTCACTCTGAAATTCTTTGAACTTTTCAAATGTTTCATACTTATTTTTCATCAAGTAGATATACCCATATTTGCTCAAATCATCTGTGAAGGGTAGAAAATAATGATACCCGCCGCGAGCCTCAACACTCATCGGGTTGCATACATCAGTATGTATTATTTCTAATAAGTCAGTTGCTTGCTCCATTGTTCCGGAGAATGGAGTTTTAGTCATCTTGCCCACGAGGCATGGTTCGCAAGCATCAAGTGATTCCAAAAGCCCATTAGAATGGAGTTTCTTCATGGGCTTTACACCAATATGACCTAAACGGCAGTGCCACAAATAAGTTGCACAATCATTATTAACTTTGCATCTTTTGGCTTCAATATTATGAACATGTGTATCACTATGATCGAGATTCAATAAACCATTCACCTTGGGTGTATGACCTCAGAAGGTTTTATTCATGTAAACAGAATAACAATTATTCTTTGTCTTAAATGAATAACTGTATTGCAATAAACATGATCCAATCATATTATGCTCAACGCAAACACCAAATAACATTTATTTTAGGTTCAACACTAATCCCGAAGGTAAAGGGAGTGTGCGATGGTGATCTTACCAACCTTGGAATCACTTCCAACTCACATCATCACCTCGCCCTTAACTAGTCTCTGTTTATTTTGCAGCTCTCGTTTCGAGTTACTATTCTTAGCAACTGAACTAGTATCAAATACGGAGGGGTTGCTATAAACACTAGTAAGTACACATCAATAACATGTATATCAAATATACCTCTGTTCACTTTGCCATCCTTCTTATCCGCCAAGTATCTAGGGCAGTTCCACTTCCAGTGACCATTTCCTTTGCAGTAGAAGCACTCAGTTCCAGGCTTGGGTCTAGCTTTGGGCTTCTTCATGGGAGAAGCAACTTGCTTGCTATTCTTCTTTGAAGTTCCTCTTTCTTTCCCTTTGCCCTTTTCTTGAAACTAGTGGTCTTGTTAACCGTCAACACTTGATGCTATTTCTTGATTTCTACCTTCATCGATTTCAGCATCGTGAAGATATTGGGAATTACTTTCTTCATCCCTTTCATATTATAGTTCATCAGTAACTTGGTGATAGTGAGTAGAGAACTTTGTCAATTACTATCTTATCTGGAAGATTAACTCCCACTTGATTCACGTAATTGTAGTACCCAGACAATCTGAGCACATGCTCACTGGTTGAGCTATTCTCCTCCATCTTGTAGGCGAAGTACTATTAGTGGTCTCCTACCTCCCGACACGGGCATGCGTATGAAATACCAATTTCAAATCTTAGAACATCTTATATGCTCTGTGGCATTCAAAAACATTTTTGAAGTCCCGGTTCTAAGTCGTAAAGCATGGTGCACTAAGCTATTAAGTAGTCATCATACCGAACTTTGTCAAACATTCATAATGTCTGCATTTGCTCCTGCAATAGTTATGTCACCTAGCGGTGCATCAAGGACATAATTCTTCTGTGCAGCAACGAGGATAATCCTCAGATCACAGATCCAATCCGCATCATTGCTACTATCATCTTTCAACATAGTTTTCTCTAATAACATATCAAAAATAAAATGGGGAAGCTATACACGAGCAATTGATCTACAACATAGATATGCAAATACTATCAGGACTAATTTCATGATAAATTTAAGTTCAATTAATCATATTACTTAAGAACTCCCACTTAGATAGACATCCCTCTAATCATCTAAGTGATCATGTGATCCATATCAACTAAACCATGTCCGATCATCACGTGAGATGGAGAAGTTTTCAATGGTGAACATCACTATGTTGATCATGTCTACTATATGATTCACGCTCGACCTTTCGCTCCCAGTGTTCCGAGGCCATATCTGTATATGCTAGGCTCGTCCAGTTTAACCTGAGTATTCCGCTTGTGCAAAACTGGCTTGCACCCGTTGTATGTGAATGTAGAGCTTATCACACCCGATATTCACGTGGTGTCTCAGCACGAAGAACTGTCACAACGGTGCATACTGAGGGAGAACACTTATACCTTGAAATTTTAGTAAGGGGTCATCTCATAATGCGTTCCTAGAGAAAGCTAAGTTGAAAGATGACGGTAACAACTAGACGGGCTGGGTCCGTAACTTGAGGATTATCCTCATTGCTGCACACAACAATTACGTCCAGGAAGCACTGCTAGGTGACAAACCCGCTGCAGGAGCAACGCCAGATGTTATGAACACCTAGCAGAGCCAAGCTGATGACTACTCGATAGTTCAGTGAGCCATGCTTTACGGCTTAGAACCGGGACTTCAACGATGTTCTGAACGTCATGGAACATATGAGATGTTCCAGGAGTTGAAGTTAATATTTCAAGCAAATGCCGGGATTGAGAGATATGAAGTCTCCAATAAGTTCTACAGCTGCAAGATGGAGGAGAATAGTTTTGTCAGTGAACATATACTCAGAATGTCTGGGTACCACAACCACTTGACTCAACTGGGAGTTAATCTTCCTGATGATAGTGTCATCGACAGACTTCTTCAATCACTGCCACCAAGCTACAAGAGCTTTGTGATGAACTATAATATGCAAGGGATGGATAAGACGATTCCCGAGCTCTTCGCAATGCTAAAGGTTGTAGAGGTAGAAATCAAGAAGGAACATCAAGTGTTGATGGTCAATAAGACCACCGGTTTCAAAAAAAGGGTAAAGGGAAGAAGGGGAACTTCAAGAAGAACAACAAGCCAGTTGCTGCTCAAGTGAAGAAACCCAAGTCTGGACCTAAGCCTGAGACTGAGTGTTTCTACTACAAAGGAACTGGTCACTGGAAGCGGAACCACCCCAAGTATTTGGTGGAGAAGAAGCATGGCAAAGTGACAAGTATATTTGATATACATGTTATTTATGTGTACCTTACTAATGCTCGCAATAGAGCCTGGGTATTTGATACTGGTTCAGTAGCTAACATTTGCAACTCGAGATATGGGCTACGGATTAAGCGAAGATTGGCTAAGGACGAGGTGACGATGCGCGTGGCAAATGGTTCCAAAGTTGATGTGATCGCCGTCGGCACGCTACCTCTACATCTACCTTCGGGATTAGTATTAGACCTAAATAATTGTTATTTGGTGCCAGCGTTGAGCATGAACATTATATCTGGATCTTGTTTGATGCGAGACGGTTATTTATTTAAATCAGAGAATAATGGTTGTTCTATTTATACGAGTAATATCTTTTATGGTCATGCACCCCTGATGAGTGGTCTATTTTTACTAAATCTTGATAGTAGTGATAACCATGTTCATAGTATTGAAGCCAAAAGATGTAGAGTTGATAATGATAGTGCAACTTATTTGTGGCACTACCGTTTAGGTCATATTGGTGTAAAGCGCATGAAGAAGCTCCATTCTGATGGACTTCTGGAATCACTTGATTATGAATCACTTGGTACTTGCGAACCATGCCTCATGGGCAAGATGACTAAAACTCCGTTCTCCGGAACAATGGAGCGAGCAACAGAGTTATTGGAAATCATATATACTGATGTGTGTAGTCCAATGAACATTGAAGCTCGCGGCGAATATCGTTATTTTCTCACCTTCACAGATGATTTGAGCAGATATAGGTATATCTACTTAATGAAACATAAGTCTGAAACATTTGAAAAGTTCAAAGAATTTCAGAGTGAAGTGGAAAATCATCGTAACAAGAAAATCAAGTTTCTACGATCTGATCGTGGAGGCGAATATTTAAGTTATGAGTTTGGACTTCATTTGAAACAATGCGTAATAGTTTTGCAACTCACGCCACCTGGAACACCACAGCGTAATGGTGTGTCCGAACGCGTAATCGTACTTTACTAGATATGGTGCGATCTATGATGTCTCTCACTGATTTACCGCTATCATTTTGGGGTTACGCTTTAGAGACAACTGCATTCACGTTAAATAGGGCACCATCTAAATCCGTTGAGACGACACCTTATGAACTGTGGTTTGGCAAGAAACCCAAGTTGTCGTTTCTTAAAGTTTGGGCCTGCGATGCTTATGTGAAAAAACTTCAACCTGATAAGCTCGAACCCAAATCGGAGAAATGTGTCTTCATAGGATACCCAAAGGAGACTATTGGGTACACCTTCTATCACAGATCCGAAGGCAAGATATTCATTGCTAAGAATGGATCCTTTCTAGAGAAAGAGTTTCTCTCGAAAGAAGTGAGTGGGAGGAAAGTAGAACTTGACGAGGTTCCAGTGATTCATACACCAGTAAGTCAGGAAGCTAATGACGATGATCATGAAACTTTTGATCAAGTTATTACCGAACCTCGTAGGTCAACCAAAGTAAGATCTGCACCACGGTGGTACGGTAATCCTGTTCTGGAAGTCATGTTACTTGACCATGACGAACCTATGAACTATGAGGAAGCGATGATGAGCCTAGATTCCGCAAAATGGCTTGAAGCCATGAAATCTGAGATGAGATCCATGTATGAGAACAAAGTATGGAATTTGGTTGACTTGCCCGATGATCGGCAGGCCATAGAGAATAAATGGATCTTCAAGAAGAAGACTGATGCTGACGGTAATGTTACTGTCTACAAAGCTCGACTTGTTGCGAAAGGTTTTCGACAAGTTCAAGGAGTTGACTACGATGAGACCTTCTCACCCGTAGCGATGCTTAAGTCAGACTCAATGCCCGATCACTCCAGAAGATAGAGAGAAAATGAAAGGTGTTCCCTATGCTTCAGCCATAGGCTAATTCATGTATGCAATGATGTGTACGAGACCTGATGTGTGCCTTGCTATAAGTTTAGCAGGGAGGTAGAAAAGTAATCCAGGAGTGGATCACTGTACAACGGTCAAGAACATCCTGAAATACCTGAAAAGGACTAAGGATATGTTTCTCGTATATGGAGGTGACAAAGAGCTCGTCATAAATGGTTACGTCGATGCAAACTTTGACACTAATCCAGATTACTCTAAGTCACAAACCGGATACATGTTTTTATTAAATGGAGGAGCTGTCAGTTGGTGCAGTTCCAAGCAGAGCATCGTGGCGGGATCTACTTGTGAAGCGGAATACATAGCTGCTTCAGAAGCAGCAAATGAAGGAGTCTGGATGAAGGAGTTCATATCCGATCTAGGTGTCATACCTAGTGCATCGGGTCCAATGGAAATCTTTTGTGACAATACTGGAGTAATTGCCTTGGCAAAGGAATCCAGATTCCACAAGAGAACCAAGCACATCAAGAGACGCTTCAATTCCATCTGCGATCAAGTCAAGGAGGGAGACATAGAGATTTGCAAGATACATACGGATCTAAATGTTGCAGACCCGTTGACTAAGCCTCTCTCACGAGCAAAACATGATCAGCACCAAGACTCCATGGGTGTTAGAATCATTACAATGTAATCTAGATTATTGACTCTAGTGCAAGTGGGAGACTGAAGGAAATATGCCCTAGAGGCAATAATAAAGTTTTTATTTATATTTCCTTATATCGCGATAAATGTTTATTATTCATGCTAGAATTGTATTAACCAGAAACTTAGTACATGTGTGAATACATAGACAAACAGAGTGTCACTAGTTTGCCTCTACTTGACTAGCTCATTGAATCAATGATGGTTATGTTTCCTAACCATAGACATGAGTTGTCATTTGATTAACGGGATCACATCATTAGAGAATGATGTGATTGACTTGACCCATCCGTTAGCTTAGCTTGATGATCGTTTAGTTTGTTGCTATTGCTTTCTCCATAACTATACATGTTCCTATGACTATGAGATCATGAAACTCCCGAATACCGAAGGAACACTTTGTGTGCTACCAAATATCACAACATAACTGGGTGATTATAAAGGTGCTCTACAGGTGTCTCCGATGGTGTTTGTTGAGTTGGCATGGATCAAGATTAGGATTTGTCACTCCGATTGTCAGAGAGGTATCTCTGGGCCCTCTCGGTAATGTACATCACAATAAGCCTTGCAAGCAATGTAGCTAATGAGTTAGTTACGAGATGTAGCATCACAGAACGAGTAAAGAGACTTGCCGGTAACGAGATTGAACTAGGTATTGAGATACCGACGATCGAATCTCGGGTAAGTAACATACCGATGACAAAGGGAACAACGTATACCGTTATGCGGTTTGACCGATAAAGATCTTCATAGAATATGTAGGAGCCAATATGAGCATCCAGCTTCCGCTATTGGTTATTGACTGGAGATGATTCTCGGTCAGGTCTATATAGTTCTCGTACTTGTAGGGTCCGCACGCTGAACATTCAGTGACGATCGGTAATATGAGTTTATGTGTTTTGATGTACCGAAGGTAGTTCAGAGTCCCGGATATGATCACGGACATGACGAGGAGTCTCAAAATGGTCGAGACATAAAGATCGATATATTGGATGACTTTGTTTGGACTTCGGAAGGGTTCCGGGCAAGTTCGGATGAATACTGGAGTACCGGGGGGGGGGGGGTTACCGGAACCCCCCGGGGAGTATAATGGGCCTAATAGGCCTTAGTGGAGAAGAGGAGGGGCGACCAGGGCAGGCCACACGCCCCTCCCCCTCTAGTCCAAATTGGACAAGGAAGGGGGGGGGCTTTTTCCTTCCCCTTCTCTCCTCCTTCCTTCCCTCCTACTCCTACTCTTGGAAGGGTTGGACTCCCCTTGGGGCGTGCCTAGGAGGCCGGCTTCCTCCGCCTCCTCCACTCCTTTATATATGGAGGAGGGGGCACCCCATAGACACACAAGTTGATCATTGATCTTTTAGCCATGTGCGGTGCCCCCCTCCACCATAATCTGCCTCGGTCATATCGTAGCGGTGCTTAGGCGAAGCCCTGCGTTGGTAGCTTCATCAACACCGTCATCACGCCGTCGTGCTGACGGAACTCTCCCTCGAAGCTCTACTGGATCGTGAGTTCATGGGACGTTACTGAAGGAAATATGTCCTAGAGGCAATAATAATGTTATTATTTTATTTCCTTATATCATGATAAATGTTTATTATTCATGCTAGAATTGTATTATCCGGAAACATAATACTTGTGTGAATACATAGACAAACCAAACGTCACTAGTATGCCTCTACTTGACTAGCTCGTTAATCGAAGATGGTTATGTTTCCTAACAATAGACATATGTTGTCATTTGATTAATGGGATCACATCATTAGGAGAATGATGTGATTGACCTGACCCATTCCATTAGCTTAGCACCCGATCGTTTAATATGTTGCTATTGCTTTCTTCATGACTTATACATGTTCCTATGACTATGAGATTATGCAACTCCCGTTTGCCGGAGGAACACTTTGTGTGCTACCAAACGTCACAACGTAACTAGGTGATTATAAAGGAGCTCTACAGGTGTCTCCAAAGGTACATCGAGATTAGGATTTGTCACTCCGATTGTCGGAGAGGTATCTCTGGACCCTCTCGGTAATGCACATCACATAAGCCATCCAAGCATTACAACTAATGAGTTAGTGCAAGATGATGTATTACAAAACGAGTAAAGAGACTTGCCGGTAACGAGATTGAACTAGGTATTGAGATACCGACGATCGAATCTCGGGCAAGTAACATACCGATGACAAAGGGAACAACGTATGTTGTTATGTGGTCTGACCGATAAAGATCTTCGTAGAATATGTGGGAGCCAATATGAGCATCCAAGTTCCGCTATTGGTTATTGACGGAGACGTGTCTCGTCATGTCTACATTGTTTCTCGAACCGTAGGGTCCGCACGCTTAAAGTTTGATGACAGTTATATTAATGAGTTTATGCATTTGATGTACGGAAGTTTTTGTTCGGAGTCCCGGATGTGATCACGGACATGACGAGGAGTCTCGAAATGGTCGAGACATAAAGATTGATATATTGAAAGCCTATATTTGGGTATCGGAAGTGTTCCGGGTGAAATCGAGATTTTACCGGAGTACCGGGAGGTTACCGGAAACCCCCGGGAGGTATATGGGCCTTAGTGGGCTTTAGTGGAAGAGAGGAGAGGTGGCCAGGGCTGGACCGCGCGCCCCTCCCCCCTAGTCCGAATAGGACAAGGAGAGGGGGGCGGCACCCCCCCCCTTCCTTCTCTCTCTCCTCTTTCCCCCTTCCCGAATCCTATTCCAACTAGGAAAGGGGGGGAATCCTACTCCCGGTGGGAGTAGGACTCCTCCTGGCGCGCCCTCCTCCTGGCCGGCCGCACCTTCCCCTGCTCCTTTATATACGGGGGCAGGGGGCACCCCTAGACACACAAGTTGATCCACGTGATCATATTCTTAGCCGTGTGCGGTGCCCCCTTCCACCATAATCCTCGATAATATTGTAGCGGTGCTTAGGCGAAGCCCTGCGACGGTAGTACATCAAGATCGTCACCACGCCGTCGTGCTGACGGAACTCTTCCCCGACACTTTGCTGGATCGGAGTCCGGGGATCGTCATCGAGCTGAACGTGTGCTAGAACTCGGAGGTGCCGTAGTTTCGGTGCTTGATCGGTCGGGCCGTGAAGACGTACGACTACATCAACCGCGTTGTGCTAACGCTTCTGCTGTCGGTCTACAAGGGTACGTAGATCACACTCTCCCCTCTCGTTGCTATGCATCACCATGATCTTGCGTGTGCGTAGGAATTTTTTTGAAATTACTACGTTCCCCAACAGTGGCATCCGAGCCTAGGTTTTATGTGTTGATGTTATATGCACGAGTAGAACACAAGTGAGTTGTGGACGATATAAGTCATACTGCTTACCAGCATGTCATACTTTGGTTCGGCGGTATTGTTGGACGAAGCGGCCCGGACCGACATTACGCGTACGCTTACGCGAGACCGGTTCTCCCGACGTGCTTTGCACAAAGGTGGCTAGCGGGTGACAGTTTCTCCAACTTTAGTTGAACTGAGTGTGGCTACGCCCGGTCCTTGCGAAGGTTAAGACAGCACCAACTTGACAAACTATCGTTGTGGTTTTGATGCGTAGGTAAGATTGGTTCTTGCTTAAGCCCGTAGCAGCCACGTAAAACTTGCAACAACAAAGTAGAGGACGTCTAACTTGTTTTTGCAGGGCATGTTGTGATGTGATATGGTCAAGACATGATGCTAAATTTTATTGTATGAGATGATCATGTTTTGTAACCGAGTTATCGGCAACTGGCAGGAGCCATATGGTTGTCGCTTTATTGTATGCAATGCAATCGCGCTGTAATGCTTTACTTTATCACTAAGCAGTAGCGATAGTCGTGGAAGCATAAGATTGGCGAGACGACAACGATGCTACGATGGAGATCAAGGTGTTGCGCCGGTGACGATGGTGATCATGACGGTGCTTCGAAGATGGAGATCACAAGCACAAGATGATGATGGCCATATCATAGCACTTATATTGATTGCATGTGATGTTTATCTTTTATGCATCTTATCTTGCTTTGATTGACGGTAGCATTATAAGATGATCTCTCACTAATTATCAAGAAGTGTTCTCCCTGAGTATGCACCGTTGCGAAAGTTCTTCATGCTGAGACACCACGTGATGATCGGGTGTGATAGGCTCTACGTTCAAATACAACGGGTGCAAAATAGTTGCACACGCGGAATACTCAGGTTATACTTGACGAGCCAAGCATATACAGATATGGCCTCGGAACACGGAGACCGAAAGGTCAAGCGTGAATCATATAGTAGATATGATCAACATAGTGATGTTCACCAATGAAACTACTCCATCTCACGTGATGATCGGACATGGTTTAGTTTATTTGGATCACGTAATCACTTAGAGGATTAGAGGGATGTCTATCTAAGTGGGAGTTCTTTAAGTAATATGATTAATTGAACCTAAATTTATCATGAAACTTAGTACCTGATAGTATCTTGCTTGTTTATGTTTGATTGTAGATAGATGGCCCGTGCTGTTGTTCCGTTGAATTTTAATGCGTTCCTTGAGAAAGCAAAGTTGAAAGATGATGGTATCAATTACACGGACTGGGTCCGTAAGTTGAGGATTATCCTCATTGCTGCATAGAAGAATTACATCCTGGAAGCACCGCTGGGTGCCAGGCCTGCTGCTGGAGCAACACCAGATGTTATGAACGTCTGGCAGAGCAAAGCTCATGACTACTCGATAGTTCACTGTGCCATGCTTTACGGCTTAGAATCGGGACTTCAACGGCGTTTTGAACGTCATGGAGCATATGAGATGTTCCAGGAGTTGAAGTTAATATTTCAAGCAAATGCCCGGATTGAGAGATATGAAGTCTCCAATAAGTTCTATAGCTGCAAGATGGAGGAGAACGGTTCTGTCAGTGAGCATATACTCAAAATGTCTGGGTATAATAATCACTTGATTCAATTGGGAGTTAATCTTCCAGATGATTGCGTCATTGACATAATTCTCCAATCACTGCCACCAAGCTACAAGAGCTTCGTGATGAACTATAATATGCAAGGGATGAATAAGACTATTCCCGAGCTCTTTGCAATGCTGAAAGCTGCGGAGGTAGAAATCAAGAAGGAGCATCAAGTGTTGATGGTCAACAAGACCACTAGTTTCAAGAAAAAGGGCAAAGGGAAGAAGAAGGGGAACTTCAAAAAGAACAGCAAGCAAGTTGCTACTCAAGAGAAGAAACCCAAACCTGGACCTAAGCCTGAAACTGAGTGCTTCTACTACAAGCAGACTGGTCACTAGAAGCGGAACTGCCCCAAGTATTTGGCGGATAAGAAGGATGGCAAGGTGAACAAAGGTATATGTGATATACATGTTATTGATGTGTACCTTACTAATGCTCGCAGTAGCACCTGGGTATTTGATACTGGTTCTGTTGCTAATATTTGCAACTCGAAACAGGGACTACGGATTAAGCGAAGATTGGCTAAGGACGAGGTGACGATGCGCGTGGGAAATGGTTCCAAAGTCGATGTGATCGCGGTCGGCACGCTACCTCTACATCTACCTTCGGGATTAGTATTAGACCTAAATAATTGTTATTTGGTGCCAGCGTTAAGCATGAACATTATAACTGGATCTTGTTTGATGCGAGACGGTTATTCATTTAAATCAGAGAATAATGGTTGTTCTATTTACATGAGTAATATCTTTTATGGTCATGCACCCTTAAAGAGTGGTCTATTCTTATTAAATCTCGATAGTAGTGACACACATATTCATAGTGTTGAAACCAAAAGATGCAGAGTTGATAATGATAATGCAACTTATTTGTGGCACTGCCGTTTGGGCCATATCGGTATAAAGTGCATGAAGAAACTCCATACCGATGGGCTTTTGGAACCACTTGATTATGAATCACTTGGTACTTGCGAACCGTGCCTTCTGGGTAAGATGACAAAAACACCGTTCTCCGGTACTATGGAGAGAGCAACAGATTTATTGGAAATCATACATACAACTGTATGTGGTCCGATGAATGTTGAGGCTCGTGGCGGATATCGTTATTTTCTCACCTTCACAGATGACTTAAGCAGATATGGGTATATCTACTTAATGAAACATAAGTCTGAAACATTTGAAAAGTTTAAGGAATTTCAGAGTGAAGTTGAAAATCATCGTAACAAGAAAATAAAATTCCTACGATCTGATCGTGGAGGAGAATATTTGAGTTACGAGTTTGGTGTACATTTAAAACAATGTGGAATAGTTTCGCAACTCACGCCACCCGGAACACCACAGCGTAATGGTGTGTCCGAACGTCGTAATCGTACTTTACTAGATATGGTGCGATCTATGATGTCTCTTACTGATTTACCACTATCGTTTTGGGGATATGCTCTAGAGACGGTCGCATTCACGTTAAATAGGGCACCATCAAAATCCGTTGAGACGACGCCATATGAACTGTGGTTTGGCAAGAAACCAAAGTTGTTGTTTCTGAAAGTTTGGGGCTGCGATGCTTATGTGAAAAAACTTCAACCTGATAAGCTCGAACCCAAATCGGGGAAATGTGTCTTCATAGGATATCCAAAGGAAACTATTGGATACACTTCTATCACAGATCCGAAGGCAAGACTTTTGTTGCTAAATTCGGAAACTTTCTAGAGAAGGAGTTTCTCTCGAAAGAAGTGAGTGGGAGGAAAGTAGAACTTGACGAGGTAACTGTACCTGCTCCCTTATTGGAAAGTAGTACATCATAGAAACCAGTTTCTGTGACACCTACACCAATTAGTGAGGAAGCTAATGATAATGATCATGAAACTTCAGAACAAGATACTACTGAACCTCGTAGATCAACCAGAGTAAGATCCGCGCCAGAGTGGTACGGTAATCCTGTTCTGGAAGTCATGCTACTAGATCATGATGAACCTACGAACTATGAAGAAGTGATGGTGAGCCCAGATTCCGCAAAATGGCTTGAAGCCACGAAATCTGAGATGGGATCCTTGTATGAGAACAAAGTATGGACTTTGGTTGACTTGCCCAATGATCGGCAAGCAATTGAGAATAAATGGATCTTCAAGAAGAAGACTGACGCTGACGGTAATATTACTGTCTACAAAGCTCGACTTGTCGCAAAAGGTTTTCAGCAAGTTCAAGGGATTGACTACGATGAGACCTTCTCACCCGTAGCGATGCTTAAGTCTATCTGAATCATGTTAGCAATTGCCGCATTTTATGATTATGAAATTTGGCAAATGGATGTCAAAACTACATTCCTGAATGGATTTCTGCAAGAAGAGTTGTATATGATGCAGCCGGAAGGTTTTGTCGATCCAAAGGGAGCTAACCAAAGTGTGCAAGCTCCAGCGATCCATTTATGGACTGGTGCAAGCCTCTCGGAGTTGGAATAAACGCTTTGATAGTGTGATCAAAGCATTTGGTTTTTTACAGACTTTTGGAGAAGCCTGTATTTACAAGAAAATGAGTGGGAGCTCTGTAGCATTTCTGATATTATATGTAGATGACATATTGCTAATCGGAAATGATATAGAATTTCTGGATAGCATAAAAGGATACTTGAATAAGAGTTTTTCAATGAATGACCTCGGTGAAGCTGCTTACATATTGGGCATTAAGATCTATAGAGATAGATCAAGACGCTTAATTGGACTTTCACAAAGCACATACCTTGACAAAGTTTTGAAGAAGTTCAAAATGGATCAAGCAAAGAAAGGATTCTTGCCTGTGTTACAAGGTGTGAAATTGAGTAAGACTCAATCCCCGACCAATGCAGAAGATAGAGAGAAAATGAAAGATGTTCCCTATGCTTCAGCCATAGGCTCTATCATGTATGCAATGCTGTGTACCAGACCTGATGTGTGTCTTGCTATAAGTCTAGCAGGGAGGTACCAAAGTAATCCAGGAGTGGATCACTGGATAGTGGTCAAGAACATCCTGAAATACCTGAAAAGGACTAAGGATATGTTTCTCATATATGGAGGTGACAAAGAGCTCATCATAAATGGTTACGTTGATGCAAGCTTTGACACTGATCCGGACGATTCTAAATCGCAAACCGGATACGTGTTTACATTAAACGGTGGAGCTGTCAGTTGGTGCAGTTCTAAACAAAGCGTTGTGGCGGGATCTACATGTGAAGCGGAGTACATAGCTGCTTCGGAAGCAGCAAACGAAGGAGTCTGGATGAAGGAGTTCATATCCGATCTAGGTGTCATACCTAGTGCATCGGGTCCAATGAAAATCTTTTGTGACAATACTGGTGCAATTGCCTTGGCAAAGGAATCCAGATTTCACAAGAGAACCAAGCAAATCAAGAGACGCTTCAATACCATCCGGGATCTAGTCCAGGTGGGAGACATAGGGATTTGCAAGATACATACGGATCTGAATATAGCAGACCCGTTGACTAAGCCTCTTCCACGAGCAAAACATGATCAGCACCAAAGCTCCATGGGTGTTAGAATCATTACTGTGTAATCTAGATTATTGACTCTAGTGCAAGTGGGAGACTGAAGGAAATATTCCCTAGAGGCAATAATAATGTTATTATTTTATTTCCTTATATCATGATAAATGTTTATTATTCATGCTAGAATTGTATTATCCAGAAACATAATACTTGTGTGAATACATAGACAAACCAAACGTCACTAGTATGCCTCTACTTGACTAGCTCGTTAATCGAAGATGGTTATGTTTCCTAACAATAGACATATGTTGTCATTTGATTAATGGGATCACATCATTAGGAGAATGATGTGATTGACCTGACCCATTCCATTAGCTTAGCACCCGATCGTTTAATATGTTGCTATTGCTTTCTTCATGACTTATACATGTTCCTATGACTATGAGATTATGCAACTCCCGTTTGCCGGAGGAACACTTTGTGTGCTACCAAACGTCACAACGTAACTAGGTGATTATAAAGGAGCTCTACAGGTGTCTCCAAAGGTACATGTTGGGTTGGCGTATTTCGAGATTAGGATTTGTCACTCCGATTGTCGGAGAGGTATCTCTGGGCCCTCTCGGTAATGCACATCACATAAGCCTTGCAAGCATTACAACTAATGAGTTAGTTGCAAGATGATGTATTACAAAACGAGTAAAGAGACTTGCCGGTAACGAGATTGAACTAGGTATTGAGATACCGACGATTGAATCTCGGGCAAGTAACATACCGATGACAAAGGGAACAACGTATGTTGTTATGTGGTCTGACCGATAAAGGTCTTCGTAGAATATGTGGGAGCCAATATGAGCATCCAGGTTCCTCTATTGGTTATTGACCGGAGACGTGTCTCGGTCATGTCTACATTGTTCTCGAACCCGTAGGGTTCGCACGCTTAAGGTTTTGATGACAGTTATATTATGAGTTTATGCATTTTGATGTACCGAAGTTTGTTCGGAGTTCCGGATGTGATCACGGACATGACGAGGAGTCTCGAAATGGTCGAGACATAAAGATTGATATATTGGAAGCCTATATTTGGATATCGGAAGTGTTCCGGGTGAAATCGGGATTTTACCGGAGTACCGGGAGGTTACCGGAACCCCCCGGGAGGTATATGGGCCTTAGTGGGCTTTAGTGGAAGAGAGGAGAGGTGGCCAGGGCTGGGCCGCGTGCCCCTCCCCCCTAGTCCGAATAGGACAAGGAGAAGGGGGCGGCGCCCCCCTTCCTTCTCTCTCTCCTCTTTCACCCTCCCGAATCCTATTCCAACTAGGAAAGGGGGGGAATCCTACTCCCGGTGGGAGTAGGACTCCTCCTGGCCGGCCGCACCTTCCCCTGCTCCTTTATATACGGGGGCAGGGGGCACCCCTAGACACACAAGTTGATCCACGTGATCATATTATTAGCCGTGTGCGGTGCCCCCTTCCACCATAATCCTCGATAATATTGTAGCGGTGCTTAGGCGAAGCCCTATGACGGTAGTACATCAAGATCGTCACCACGCCGTCGAGCTGACGGAACTCTTCCCCGACACTTTGCTGGACCGGAGTCTGGGGATCGTCATCGAGCTGAACGTGTGCTAGAACTCGGAGGTGCCGTAGTTTCGGTGCTTGATCGGTCGGGCCGTGAAGACGTACGACTACATCAACCGTGTTGTGCTAACGCTTCCGCTGTCGGTCTACAAGGGTACGTAGATCACACTCTCCCCTCTCGTTGCTATGCATCACCATGATCTTGCGTGTGCTTAGGAATTTTTTTTGAAATTACTACGTTCCCCAACAGTTACCGAGCTGAATGTGTGCAGATCGCGGAGGTACCGTACGTTCGGTACTAGGATCGGTGGATCCTGAAGACATACGACTACATCAACCACGTTGTCATAACGCTTCCTCTTATGGTCTACGAGGGTACGTAGACGATACTCTCCCCTCTCGTTGCTATGCATCACCATGATCTTGCGTGTGCATAGGAAAATTTTGAAATTACTGCGTTCCCCAACAGTGGCATCCGAGCCAGGTTTATGCGTAGATGTTATATGCACGAGTGATGTCTACTACACAACCTTCTTATTGTAGACGTTGTCGGGTCTCCAAGTGCAGAGGTTTGTAGGATAGTAGCAAATTTCCCTCAAGTGGATGACCTAAGGTTTATCAATCCGTGGGAGGCGTAGGATGAAGACGGTGTGTCTCAAACAACCCTGCAACCAAATAACAAAGAGTCTCTTTGTCCCCAACACACCCAATACAATGTCAAATTGTATAGGTGCACTAGTTCGGCGAAGAATGGTGATAGAAGTGCAATATGGATGGTAGATATGGGTATTTGTAATCTGAAAATATAAAAACAGCAAGGTAACTAATGATAAAAGTGAGCGTAAATGGTATTGCAATGCTAGGAAACAAGGCCTAGGGTTCGTACTTTCACTAGTGCAAGTTCTCTCAACAATAATAACATAATTGGATCATATAACTATCCCTCAACATGCAACAAAGAGTCATTCCAAAGTCACTAATAGCAGAGAACAAACAAAGAGATTATTGTAGGGTACGAAACCACCTCAAAGTTATCCTTTCTGATCTATCTATTCAAGAGTCCGTAGTAAAATAACACGAAGGTATTCTTTCCGTTCAATCTATCATAGAGTTCGTACTAGAATAACACCTTAAGACACAAATCAACCAAAACCCTAATGTCACCTAGATACTCCAATGTCACCTCAAGTATCCGTGGGTATGATTATACGATATGTATCACACAATCTCACATTCATCTATTCAACCAACACAAAGAACTTCAAAGAGTGTCCCAAAGTTTCTACCAGAGAGTCAAGAAGAAAACGTGTGCCAACCCCTATGCATAAGTTCACGAGGTCACGGAACTCACAAGTTGATCACCAAAACATACATCAAGTGGATCACGTGATATCCCATTGTCACCACATATAAGCACATGCAAGACATACATCAAGTGTTCTCAAATCCTTAAAGACTCAATCTGATAAGATAACTTCAAAGGAAAAATTCAATTCATCACAAGAGAGTAGAGGGGGGAGAAACATCATAAGATCCAAAATAATAGCAAAGCTCGCGATAAATCAAGATCGTGCCGACTCAAGAACACGAGAGAGAGAGAGAAAGATCAAACACATAGCTACTGGTACATACCCTCAGCCCCGAGGGAGAACTACCCCCTCCTCATCATGGAGAGCGCCGGGATGATGAAGATGGCCACCGGAGAGGGATTCCCCCCTCCGGCAGGGTGCCGAAACGGGTCTAGATTGGTTTTCGATGGTTCTGGCGGCGGAACTCCCGATCTAGGTTTCTTTCTGGAATTTTTGGGTTATATAAGAGGTGTTGGAGTCGGGAACAAGGCAGGGGGGTCTCCGGGCTGTCCACGAGGCAGGGGGGCGCACCCCCACCCTCGTGGGCAGCTCGAGACTCTTCTGGCCCAGTTCTTTTTCTTCCTGGCCTTCTTATGGTCCAAAAATAAGCTCCGTCAAGTTTCAGGTCAATTGGACTCCGTTTGGTTTTCCTTTTCTGCGATAATCAAAAACAACGAAAAAACAGAAACTGGCACTGGGCTCTAGGTTAATAGGTTAGTCCCAAAAATAATATAAAAGTGTATAATAAAGCCCATTAAACATCCAAAATAGAATATATAATAGCATGGAACAATCAAAAATTATAGATACGGTGGAGACGTATCAAGCATCCCCAAGCTTAATTCCTCTCGTCCTCAAGTAGGTAAATGATAAAAACAGAATTTTTGATGTGGAATGTTTTCTAGCATGTTATTAAATGTATTTTTCTCTATTATGGCATGAATGTTCAGATCCGAAAGATTCAAGATAAAAGTTTATTGTTGACATAAAAATAGTAATACTCCAAGTATGATAACCAAGCAATTGTGTCTTATCAAAATAACATAGCCAAAGAGAACTTATCCCTACAAAATCATATAGTTTGGCCATGCTTCATTTTCGTCACACAAAATGATCTCATCATGCACAACCCCGATGACAAGCCAAGCAATTGTTTCATACTTAGCATTTTCAAAGTCTTTCAACTTTTACGCAATATATGAGCGCGAGCCATGGACATAGCACTATGGGTGGAATAGAATATGATGATTGAGGTTGTGTGAGAAGACAAAAAGGGAGAAAGTCTCACATTGACGCGGCCAATAAATGGGCTGTGGAGATGCCCACCGATTGATGTCAATGCAAGGAGTAGGGATTGCCATGCAACAGATGCACTAGAGCTATAAATATATGAAAGCTCGTCAAAGAAACTAAGTGGGTGTGCATCCAACTTGCTTGCTCACGAAGACCTAGGGCATTTGAGGAAGCCCATCATTGGAATATACAAGCCAAGTTCTATAATGAAAAATTCCCACTAGTATATGAAAGTGACAAAATAAGAGACTCTCTATCATGAAGATCATGGTGCTACTTTGAAGCACAAGTGTGGAAAAAGGATAGTAACATTGTCCCTTCTCTCTTTTTCTCTCTCTTTTTTTTGTTTGGGCCTTTTTTTTATGGCCTCCTTTTTTATATTTCGCCTGGAGTCTCATCCCGACTTGTGGGGGAATCATAGTCTCCATCATCCTTTCCTCACATGGGACAATGCTCTAATGATGATCATCACACTTTTATTTACTTACAACTCAAAAATTACAACTCGATACTTAGAACAAAATATGACTCTATGTGAATGCCTCCGGCGGTGTACCGGGATTGCGATGAATCAAGAGTGACAAGTATGAAAAATTAAGCATGGTGGCTTTGCCACAAATACGATGTCATCTACATGATCATGCAAAGCAATATGACAATGATGATGCGTGTCATAATAAATGGAACGGTGGAAAGTTGGATGGCAATATATCTCGGAATGGCTATGGAAATGCCATAATAGGTAGGTATGGTGGTTGTTTTGAGGAACATATAAGGAGGCTTATGTGTGATAGAGCATATCATATCACGGGGTTTGGATGCACCGGCGAAGTTTGCACCAACTCTCAAGGTGAGAAAGGGCAATGCACGGTACCAAAGAGGCTAGCAATGATGGAAGGGTGAGAATGCGTATAATCCATGGACTCAACATTAGTCATAAAGAACTCACATACTTATTGCAAAAATCTACAAGTCATCAAAACCAAGCACTACGCACATGCTCCTAGGGGGATAGATTGGTAGGAAAACACCATCGCTCGTCCCCGACCGCCACTCATAAGGAAAGCAATCAAAGAACACCCCATGCTTTAAATTTGTCACACAACGTTTACCATACGTGCATGCTACAGGACTTGCCAACTTTAACACAAGTATTCATCAATTTCACAATTACTCAACTAGCACACCTCTAATATTACCACCTTTATATCTCAAAACAACTATCAAGCATCCAACTTCTCTTAGCATTTAAAATTTATAACGAAAGTAAATTACCATGCTATTCTAAAGGACTCTCAAAATGATATAAGTGAAGCATGAGAGATCAATTATTTCTATAAAATAGAACCACCGCCGTGCTCTAAAAGATTAAGCGAAGCACTAGAGAAAATGGTAAACTACTCTGAAAGATATAAGTGAGGATCAATGAGTAGTCGAATAATTATGCAACTATGTGAAGACTCTCTAATATTTAAGAAATTCAGATCTTGGTATTTTATTCAAACAGCAAGAAAAACAAAATAAAATAAAATGACGCTCCAAGCAAAACACATATCATGTGGTGAATAAAAATATAGCTCCAAGTAAAGTTACCGATGAACGAAGACAAAAGAGGGGATGCCTTCCAGGGCATCCCCAAGCTTAGGCTCTTAGTTGTTCTTGAATATTACCTTGGGGTGCCTTGGGCATCCCCAAGCTTAGGCTCTTGCCACTCCTTATTCCATAGTCCATCGAATCTTTACCCAAAACTTGAAAACTTCACAACACAAAACTTAACAGAAGACTCGTAAGCTCCGTTAGTATAAGAAAATAAATCACCACTTAGGTACTGTTGTGAACTCATTATAAATTAATATAGGTGTAATATCTACCGTATTCCAACTCATCTATGGTTCATACCCTCCGATACTACTCATAGATTCATCAAAATAAGTAAACAACACATAGAAAACAGAATCTGTGAAAAACAGAACAGTATGTAGTAATCTGGATCAAACGTATACTTCTGGAACCCCAAAAATTCTAAAATAAATTTCTGTACATGAGGAATTTATCTATTAATCATGTGCAAAAAGAATCAACTAAGTAGCACTCCTAGTAAAACATATTAGCAAATCTCGTGAGCGCTAAAGTTTCTATTTTTTTACAGCAAGATCGCAAAAACTTTCCCCAAGTCTTCCCAAAGGTTCTACTTGGCACAAACACTAATTAAAACATAAAACTCAATCATAATAGAGGATAGATAAATTATTTATTACTAAACAGGAACAAAAATCAAGGAACAAAAATAAAAATTGGGTTGCCTCACAACAAGCGCTATCGTTTAACGCCCCTAGCTAGGCATGATGATTTCAATGACACTCACATATAAGGTAAGAATTGCAACATAAAGAGAGCATCATGAAGAATATGACTAGCACATTTAAGCCTAACCCACTTCCTATGCATATGGATTTTGTGAGCAAACAACTTATGGGAACAATAATCAACTAGCATAGGAAGGCAAAACAAGCATAACTTCAAAACTTTAAGCACATAGAGAGGAAACTTGATATTATTGCAATTCCTACAAGCATATGTTCCTCCCTCATAATAATTTTCAGTAGCATCATGAATGAATTCAACAATATAACCATCACAATAAAGCATTCTTTTCATGATCTACAAGCATAGAAAATTTACTACTCTCCACATAAGCAAAGTTCTTCTCATGAATAATAGTGGGAGCAAGCTCAACAAAATAATTATCATGTGAGGTATAATCCAATTGAAAACTAAAATCATGATGACAAGTTTCATGGTTATCATTATTATTAATAGCATACAAGTCATCACAATAATCATCATAGATCGCAACTTTGTTCTCATAATCAATTGGAACCTCTTCCAAAATAGTGGATTCATCACTAAATAAAGTCATGACCTCTCCAAATCCACTTTCATAATTATCACAATAATATTCATCATCCTCCAAAATAGTGGGATCATTACTTCCTAAAATTTACACTCTTCCAAACCCACTTTCATCAATATAATCATCATAAATAGGAGGCATGCTTTTATCATAATAAATTTGCTCATCAAAACTTGGGGGACAAAAAATATCATCTTTGTCAAACATAGCATCCCCAAGCTTGTGGCTTTGCATATCATTAGCATCATGGATATTCAAGGAATTCGTACTAACAACATTGCAATCATGGTCATCATTCAAAGATTTAGTGCCAAACATTCTAATGCATTCTTCCTCTAGCAACTGAGCACAATTATCGGAATCCTTATTTTCACGGAAGACATTAAAAAGATGAAGCATCTAAGGCACCCTTAATTCCATTTTTTGTAGTTTTCTTTTATAGACTAAACTAGTGATAAAACAAGAAACACAAAGATTTGATTGCAAGATCTAAAGATATACCTTCAAGCGCTAGCCTCCTCGGCAACGACGCCAGAAAAGAGCTTGATGTCTACTACACAACCTTATTCTTATAGACGTTGTTGGGCCTCCAAGTGCAGAGGTTTGTAGGATAGTAGCAAATTTCCCTCAAGTGGATGACCTAAGGTTTATTAATTGGTGGGAGGCATCGGATGAAGATGGCCTCTCTCAAACAACCCTGCAACCAAATAACAAAGAGTCTCTTGTGTCCCCAACACATCCAATACAATGGCAAATTTTATAGGTGCACTAGTTCGGGGAAGAGATGGTGATACAAGTGCAATATGGATGGTAGATATGGGTATTTGTAATCTGAAAATATAAAAATAGCAAGGTAACTAATGATAAAAGTGAGCGTAAATGGTATTGCAATGCTAGGAATGTCGGAGTAATCGACCACGGGTACCCCGAGGACGGCAAGACGATATTTCAAGACATCGGGGCTAGCAAAGTCCCTCAGTCCGACTGTCCGGCCGCTCCTGCGGGCTCCCCGTCCGACTGCTCTGCCTGGCCGGCTGCCGACTGCCGGCTACCGACTACGCCAACCAGCCGGCTGCCGACTGCACCAACCAGCCGGCTGCCGACTGCAGACCGAAGCGACATCGACAAGACACCGACGAGACGGCCATACCTTGGACGAGACAACCGTACAGCAACGATATCATCTACAGTGTATCTGTCCCTGGGCGCTGTTTTATAAAGTGCACCAGGGACAAAGAGACATGCACATCATGTACATGGGCATGGTGCCCCATGCCCACTTGCCCCCCACGCCACTACCTAGCTTAGGTAGTAAGCTACCACCATGCCTATATAAGGCACGCATCCATCAATCCATCCAGGGACACACACACAAACTCACGGCCACAAGCCATGGCCATACATGGCCGGCCACTAGCATGCCTCGAATAGGCATATACCAGATCAGATGCACTGGTCACTGATCCCAGATACAGCTCCAGGAGCACTTTGTACTGCCCGATGTACACCCCAGATAGATACACTCAGACATGCAGCAGTAGGAGTATTATCTCTACGGAGAGCTCCGAAGCTGGGTAAACCACCGCGTGCTACTCGCATACCCGCTCCCAGGCCTATCAGCAGCAGTCTTACCCACACACTAAGCCCTTGTGGCATCTGTTGACTCGCAAGCCCCCGTGAGAAATACCACGACAAGGAAACAAGGCCTAGGGTTCATACTTTCACTAGTGCAAGTTCTCTCAACAATAATAACATAATTGGATCATATAACTATCCCTCAACATGCAACAAAGAGTCACTCCAAAGTCACTAATTGCGGAGAACAAATGAAGAGATTATTGTAGGGTACGAAACCACCTCAAAGTTATCCTTTCTGATCTATCTATTCAAGAGTCCGTAGTAAAATAACATGAAGCTATTCTTTCCGTTCAATCAATCATAGAGTTCGTACTAGAATAACACCTTAAGACACAAATCAACCAAAACCCTAATGTCACCTAGATACTCCAATGTCACCTCAAGTGTCCGTGGGTATGATTATACGATATGTATCACACAATCTCACATTCATCTATTCAACCAACACAAAGAACTTCAAAGAGTGCCCAAAAGTTTCTACCGGAGAGTCAAGACGAAAACGTGTGCCAACCCCTATGCATAAGTTCACGAGGTCACGAAACTCGCAAGTTGATCACCAAAACATACATCAAGTGGATCACGTGATATCCCATTGTCTCCACAGATAAGCACATGCAAGACATAAATCAAGTGTTCTCAAATCCTTAAAGACTCAATCCGATAAGATAACTTCAAAGGGAAAACTCAATTCATCACAAGAGAGTAGAGGGGGAGAAACATCATCAGATCCAAATATAATAGCAAAGCTCACGATACATCAAGATCGTTCCAACTCAAGAACACGAGAGAGAGAGAGAGATCAAACACATAGCTACTGGTACATACCCTTGATACCTCTTGAGCACTGCATTGGATTTCCCCAAAGAGGAAGGGATGATGCAGCAAAGTAGCGTAAGTATTTCCCTTAGTTTTTGAGAACCAAGGTATCAATCCAGCAGGAGGTTGCGCGTGTGTCCCTAGTACCTGCACAAAACAAATAACTCCTCGCAACCAACGCGATAAGGGGTTGTCAATCCCTTCACGGTCACTTACGAGAGTGAGATCTGATAGATATGATAAGATAATATTTTTGGTATTTTTGTGGTAAAGATGCAAAGTAAAATAAAGGCAAAGTAAAAGCAAAGGAAATAACTAAGTATTGGAAGATTAATATGATGAAGATAGACCCGGGGGCCATAGGTTTCACTAGTGGCTTCTCTCAAGAGCATAAGTATTCTACGGTGGGTGAACAAATTACTGTTGAGCAGTTGACAGAATTGAGCATAGTTATGAGAATATCTAGGTATGATCATGTATATAGGCATCACGTCCGAGACAAGTAGACCGACTCATGCCTGCATCTACTACTATTACTCCACTCATCGACCGCTATCTAACATGCATCTAGAGTATTAAGTTCATGAAAAAGAGTAACGCCTTAAGCAAGATGACATGATGTAGAGGGATAAATTCATGCAATATGATAAAAAAACCATCTTGTTATCCTCGATGGCAACAATACAATATGTGCCTTGCTGCCCCTACTGTCACTGGGAAAGGACACCGCAAGATTAAACCCAAAGCTAAGCACTTCTCCCATTGCAAGAAAGATCAATCTAGTAGGCAAAACCAAACTAATAATTCGAAGAGACTTGCAAAGATAACCAATCATACCTAAAAGAATTCAGAGAAGATTCAAATATTGGTCATAGATAATTTTGATCATAAACCCACAATTCATCAGTCTCAACAAACACACCGCAAAAAGAAGATTACATCGAATAGATCTCCACAAGAGAGGGGGAGAACATTGTATTGAGATCCAAAAAGAGAGAAGAAGCCATCTAGCTAATAAATATGGACCCGAAGGTCTGAGGTAAACTACTCACACTTCATCGGAGAGGCTATGGTGTTGATGTAGAAGCCCTCCGTGATGGATGCCCCCTCCGGCGGAGCTCCGGAACAGGCCCCAAGATGAGATCTCGTGGATACAGGAAGTTACGGCGGTGGAATTAGGGTTTTGGCTCTGTATCTGATCGTTTGGGGGTACGTAGGTATATATAGGAGGAAGGAGTACGTCGGTGGAGCAACAGGGGGCCCACGAGGGTGGAGGGCGCACCTGGGGGGAGGGTAGGCGCGCCCCCTACCTCGTGGCCTCCTCCTTTGTTTCTTGATGTAGGGTCCAAGTCTCGTGGATCATGTTCGGCGAAAAAATCACGTTCCCGAAGGTTTCATTCCGTTTGGACTCCGTTTGATATTCCTTTTCTTCGAAACCCTAAAATAGGCAAAAAAACATCAATTCTGGGCTGGTCCTCTAGTTAATAGGTTAGTCCCAAAAATAATATAGAAGTGGATAATAAAGCCCAATAATGTCCAAAACAGTAGATAATATAGCATGGAGCAATCAAAAATTATAGATACGTTGGAGATGTATCAAGCATCCCCAAGCTTAATTCCTACTCGTCCTTGAGTTGGTAAATGATAAAAACAGAATTTTTGATATGGAATGCTACTAGGCATAATTTCATTGTAATTCTTCTTAATTGTGGCATGAATATTCAGATCCGAAAGATTCGAGATAAAAGTTCATATTGACATAAAAATAATAATACTTCAAGCATACTAACTAAGCAATTATGTCTTCTCAAAATAACATGGCCAAAGAAAGTTCATCCCTACAAAATCATATAGTTTAGTTATGCTCCATTTCAGTCACACAAGAATGCTCTCATCATGCACAACCCCGATGACAAGCCAAGCAATTGTTTCATACTTTAGCAATATCAAACCTATAAACTTTCACGCAATATATGAGCGCGAGCCATGGACATAGCACTATGGGTGGAATAGAATATGATGATGGGGGTTATGTGGAGAAGACAAAAAAGGAGAAAGTCTCACATCAACGAGGCTAATCAATGGGCTATGGAGATGCCCATCGATTGATGTTAATGCAAGGAGTAGGGATTGCCATGCAACGGATGCACTAGAGCTATAAATATATGAAAGCTCGTCAAAGAAACTAAGTGGGTGTGCATCCAACTTGCTTGCTCACGAAGACCTAGGGCACTTGAGGAGGCCCATTGTTTGAATATACAAGCCAAGTTCTATAATGAAAATTCCCACTAGTATATGAAAGTGACAAAACAAAAGACTCTCTATCATGAAGATTATGGTGCTACTTTGAAGCACAAGTGTGGGAAAGGATAGTAGCATTGCCCCTTCTCTCTTTTTCTCTCATTTTTTGGGCCTTCTCTTTTTTATGGCCTTTCTATTTTTTATATTCCTCAATTGGGACAATGCTCTAGAAAATGATGATCATCACACTTCTATTTATTTACAACTCAATGATTACAACTCGATACTAGAACAAAAGATGACTATATGAATGCCTCCGGCGGTGTACCGGGATATGCAATGAATCAAGAGTGACATCTATGAAAATTATGAACGGTGGCTTTGCCACAAATACTATGTCAACTACATGATCACGCTAAGCAATATGACAATGATGAATGTGTCATGATAAAAGGAATGGTGGAAAGTTGCATGGCAATATATCTCGGAATGGCTATGGAAATGCCATAATAGGTAGGTATGGTGGCTGTTTTGAGAAAGATATAAGGAGGTTTATGTGTGAAAGAGCGTATCATATCACGGGGTTTGGATGCACCGGCGAAGTTTGCACCAAGTCTCAATGTGAGAAAGGGCAATGCACGTCACCGAAGAGGCTAGCAATGATGGAAGGGTGAGAGTGTGTATAATCCATGGACTCAACATTAGTCATAAAGAACTCACAGACTTATTGCAAAAATCTACAAGTCATCAAAAACCAAGCACTACACGCATGCTCCTAGGGGGATAGATTGGTAGGAAAAGACCATCGCTCGTCCCCGACCGCCACTCATAAGGAGGACAATCAAAAAAACACCTCATGTTTCAAATTTGTTACATAACGTTTACCATACGTGCATGCTACGGGACTTGCAAACTTCAACACAAGCACTTCTAAAATTCACAACTACTCAACTAGCACGACTTGGATATTATTACCTCCATATCTCAAAACAATCATCAAGCATCAAACTTCTCTTAGTGTTCAAAACATTCATAGGAATTTTTTTACTAATCTTGAATACCTAGCATATTAGGATTATTTAAGCAAATTACCATGCTATTTAAGACTCTCAAAATAATCTAAGTGAAGCATGAGAGATCAATAGTTTCTATAAAACAAATCCACCACCGTGCTCTAAAAGATATAAGTGAAGTACTAGAGCAAAACTATATAACTCAAAAGATATAAGCGAAGCACATAGAGTATTCTAACAAATTCCAAATCATCTATGGCTATCTCAAAAGGTGTGTACAGTAAGGATTATTGTGGTAAACTAAAAAGCAAAGACTCAAATCATACAAGACGCTCCAAGCAAAACACATATCATGTGGTGAATAAAAATATAGCTCCAAGTAAAGTTACCGATAGAAGTAGACGAAAGAGGGGATGCCTTCCGGGGAATCCCAAAGCTTTGGCTTTTAGGTGTCCTTATATTATCTTGGGGGTGCCATGGGCATCCCCGAGCTTAGGCTCTTGCAACTCCTTGTTCCATAATCCATCAAATCTTTACCCAAAACTTGAAAACTTCACAACACAAAAATTAAAGTAGAAAATCTCGTGAGCTTCGTTAGCGAAAGAAAACAAAATACCACTTCAAGGTACTGTAATGAACTCATTATTTATTTATAGTGGTGTTAAACCTACTGTATTCCAACTTCTCTATGATTTATAAACTATTTTACTAGCCTAGGTTTATAAACCAAAGAGAAGTTGGAATACATTAGGTTTAACACCAGTATAAATAAATAATGAGTTCATTACAGTACCTTGAAGTGGCCTTTTGTTTTCTTTCACTAACGGACCTCACGAGTCTACTTTGAGTTTTGTGTTGTGAAGTTTTCAAGTTTTGGGTAAAGATTTGATGGATTATGGAACAAGGAGTTGCAAGAGCCTAAGCTTGGGGATGCCCATGGAACCCCCAATATAATCTAAGGACACCTAAAATCCAAAGCTTGGGGATGCCCCGGAAGGCATCCCCTCTTTCGTCTACTTCTATCGGTAACTTTACTTGGAGCTATATTTTTATTCACCACATGATATGTGTTTTGCTTGGAGCGTCTTGTATGATTTGAGTCTTTGCTTTTTAGTTTACCACAATAATCCTTACTGTACACACCTTTTGAGATAGCCATAGATGATTTGGAATTTGTTAGAATACTCTATGTGCTTCGCTTATATCTTTTGAGTTATATAGTTTTGCTCTAGTACTTCACTTATATCTTTTAGAGCACGGTGGTGGATTTGTTTTATAGAAACTATTGATCTCTCATGCTTCACTTAGATTATTTTGAGAGTCTTAAATAGCATGGTAATTTGCTTAAATAATCCTAATATGCTAGGTATTCAAGATTAGTAAAAAAATTCCTATGAATGTTTTGAACACTAAGAGAAGTTTGATGCTTGATGATTGTTTTGAGATATGGAGGTAATAATATCCAAGTCGTGCTAGTTGAGTAGTTGTGAATTTTAGAAGTGCTTGTGTTGAAGTTTGCAAGTCCCGTAGCATGCACGTATGGTAAACGTTATGTAACAAATTTGAAACATGAGGTGTTTTTTTGATTGTCCTCCTTATGAGTGGCGGTCGGGGACGAGCGATGGTCTTTTCCTACCAATCTATCCCCCTAGGAGCATGCGTGTAGTGCTTGGTTTTTGATGACTTGTAGATTTTTGCAATAAGTCTGTGAGTTCTTTATGACTAATGTTGAGTCCATGGATTATACACACTCTCACCCTTCCATCATTGCTAGCCTCTTCGGTGACGTGCATTGCCCTTTCTCACATTGAGACTTGGTGCAAACTTCGCCGGTGCATCCAAACCCCGTGATATGATACGCTCTTTCACACATAAACCTCCTTATATCTTTCTCAAAACAGCCACCATACCTACCTATTATGGCATTTCCATAGCCATTCCGAGATATATTGCCATGCAACTTTCCACCATTCCTTTTATCATGACACATTCATCATTGTCATATTGCTTAGCGTGATCATGTAGTTGACATAGTATTTGTGGCAAAGCCACCGTTCATAATTTTCATAGATGTCACTCTTGATTCATTGCATATCCCGGTACACCGCCGGAGGCATTCATATAGTCATCTTTTGTTCTAGTATCGAGTTGTAATCATTGAGTTGTAAATAAATAGAAGTGTGATGATCATCATTTTCTAGAGCATTGTCCCAATTGAGGAATATAAAAAATAGAAAGGCCATAAAAAAGAGAAGGCCCAAAAAATGAGAGAAAAAGAGAGAAGGGGCAATGCTACTATCCTTTCCCACACTTGTGCTTCAAAGTAGCACCATAATCTTCATGATAGAGTCTTTTGTTTTGTCACTTTCATATACTAGTGGGAATTTTCATTATAGAACTTGGCTTGTATATTCAAACAATGGGCCTCCTCAAGTGCCCTAGGTCTTCGTGAGCAAGCAAGTTGGATGCACACCCACTTAGTTTCTTTGTTGAGCTTTCATACATTTATAGCTCTAGTGCATCCGTTCCATGGCAATCCCTACTCCTTGCATTAACATCAATCGATGGGCATCTCCATAGCCCATTGATTAGCCTCGTTGATGTGAGACTTTCTCCCTTTTTGTCTTCTCCACATAACCCCCATCATCATATTCTATTCCACCCATAGTGCTATATCCATGGCTCGCGCTCATATATTGCGTGAAAGTTTATAGGTTTGATATTGCTAAAGTATGAAACAATTGCTTGGCTTGTCATCGGGGTTGTGCATGATGAGAGCATTCTTGTGTGACTGAAATGGAGCATAACTAAACTATATGATTTTGTAGGGATGAACTTTCTTTGGCCATGTTATTTTGAGAAGACATAATTGCTTTGTTAGTATGCTTGAAGTATTATTATTTTTATGTCAATATGAACTTTTATCTCGAATCTTTCGGATCTGAATATTCATGCCACAATTAAGAAGAATTACAATGAAATTATGCCTAGTAGCATTCCATATCAAAAATTCTGTTTTTATCATTTACCAACTCAAGGACGAGTAGGAATTAAGCTTGGGGATGCTTGATACATCTCCAACGTATCTATAATTTTTGATTGCTCCATGCTATATTATCTACTGTTTTGGACATTATTGGGCTTTATTATCCACTTTTATATTATTTTTGGGACTAACCTATTAACCGGAGGCCCAGCCTAGAATTGTTGTTTTTTTTGCCTATTTTAGGGTTTCGAAGAAAAGGAATATCAAACGGAGTCCAAACAAAATGAAACCTTCGGGAACGTGATTTTCTCGCCGAACATGATCCAGGAGACTTGGACCCTATGTCAAGAAACAAAGGAGGAGGCCACGAGGTAGGGGGCACGCCAACCCCCCCCCCCAAGCACGCCCTCCACCCTCGTGGGCCCCCTGTTGCTCCACCAACGTACTCCTTCCTCCTATATATACCTACGTACCCCCAAATGATCAGATACGGAGCCAAAACCCTAATTCCACCACTGGAACTTCCTGTATCCACGAGATCCCATCTTGGGGCCTGTTCCGGAGCTCCGCCGAAGGGGGTATCCATCACGGAGGGCTTCTACATCAACACCATAGCCTCTGCGATGAAGTGTGAGTAGTTTACCTCAAACCTTCGGGACCATAGTTATTAGCTAGATGACTTCTTCTCTATTTTTGGATCTCAATACAATGTTCTCCCCCTCTCTTGTGGAGATCTATTCGATGTAATCTTCTTTTTGCGGTGTGTTTGTTGAGATCGATGAATTGTGGGTTTATGATCAAGATTATCTATGAGCAATATTTGAATCTTCTCTGAATTCTTTTATGTATGATTGGTTATCTTTGCAAGTCTCTTTGAATTATCAGTTTGGTTTGGCCTACTAGATTGATCTTTCTTGCAATGGGAGAAGTTCTTAGCTTTGGGTTCAATCTTGCGGTGTCCTTTCCAAGTGACAGTAGGGGCAGCAAGGCACATATTGTATTGTCGCCATCGAGGATAACAAGATGGTTTTTTTAGCATATTGCATGAATTTATCCCTCTACATCATGTCATCTTGCTTAAGGCGTTACTCTGTTTTCATGAACTTAATACTCTAGATGCATGCTGGATAGCGGTCGATGAGTGGAGTAATAGTAGTAGATGCAGGCAGGAGTCGGTCTACTTGTCTCGGACGTGATGCCTATATACATGATCATACCTAGATATTCTCATAACTATGCTCAATTCTGTCAATTGCTCAATAGTAATTTGTTCACCCACCGTAAAATACTTATGCTCTTGAGATAAGCCACTAGTGAAACCTATGGCCCTCGGGTCTATCCTCATCATATTAACCTTCCAATACTTAGTTATTTCCTTTTCTTTTCACTTTGCCTTTATTTTACTTTGCATCTTTATCACAAAAATACCAAAAATATTATCTTATCATATCTATCAGATCTCACTCTCGTAAGTGACCGTGAAGGGATTGACAACCCCTTATTGTGTTGGTTTCGAGGAGTTATTTGTTTTGTGCGGGTACTAGGGACGTGCGCGCAACCTCCTACTGGATTGATACCTTGGTTCTCAAAAACTGAGGGAAATACTTACGCTACTTTGCTGCATTATCCTTTCCTCTTCGGGGAAATCCAACGCAGTGCTCAAGAGGTAGTAATGATTTGAGCAGATATAGGTATATCTACTTAATGAAACATAAGTCTGAAACATTTGAAAAGTTCAAAGAATTTCAGAGTGAAGTGGAAAATCATCGTAACAAGAAAATCAAGTTTCTAGGATCTGATCGTGGAGGCGAATATTTGAGTTATGAGTTTGGACTTCATTTGAAACAATGCGGAATAGTTTCGCAACTCGTGCCACCTGGAACACCACAGTGTAATGGTGTGTCCGAACATCGTAATCGTACTTTACTAGATATGGTGTGATCTATGATGTCTCTCACTGATTTACCGCTATCATTTTGGGGTTACGCTTTAGAGACAGTTGCATTCACGTTAAATAGGGCACCATCTAAATCCGTTGAGACGACACCTTATGAACTATGGTTTGGCAAGAAACCCAAGTTGTCATTTCTTAAAGTTTGGGGCTGCGATGCTTATGTGAAAAAACTTCAACCTGATAAGCTCGAACCCAAATCGGAGAAATGTGTCTTCATAGGATACACAAAGGAGACTGTTGGGTACACCTTCTATCACAGATCCGAAGGCAAGATATTCGTTGCTAAGAATGGATCCTTTCTAGAGAAAGAGTTTCTCTCGAAAGAAGTGAGTGGGAGGAAAGTAGAACTTGACGAGGTAATTGTACCTTCTCCCGAATTGGAAAGTAGTTCATCAATGAAATCAGTTCCAGTGATTCCTACACCAGTAAGTGAGGAAGCTAATGACAATGATCATGAAACTTCTGATCAAGTTATTACCGAACCTCTTAGCTCAACCAGAGTAAGATCCTCACCAGAGTGGTACGGTAATCTTGTTCTGGAAGTTATGTTACTTGACCATGACGAACCTACGAACTATGAGGAAGCGATGATGAGCCCAGATTCCGCAAAATGGCTTGAAGCCATGAAATCTGAGATGAGATCCATGTATGAGAACAAAGCATGGACTTTGGTTGACTTGCCCGATGATCGGCAGGCCATACAGAATAAATGGATCTTTAAGAAGAAGACTGATGCTGACGGTAATGTTACTGTCTACAAAGCTCGACTTGTTGCGAAAGGTTTTCAACAAGTTCAAGGAGTTGACTACGATGAGACCTTCTCACCCGTAGCGATGCTTAAGTCCGTCTGAATCATGTTAGCAATTGCCGCAATTTATGATTATGAAATCTGGAAAATGGATGTCAGAACTGCATTCCTTAATGGATATCTTAAAGAAGAGTTGTATATGATGCAACCAGAAGGTTTTGTCGATCCAAAAGGTGCTAACAAACTGTGCAAGCTCCAGCGATCCATTTATGCACTGATGCAAGCCTCTCGGAGTTGGAATATACGCTTTGATAGGGTGATCAAAGCATATGGTTTTATGCAGACTTTTGGAGAAGCCTATATTTACAAGAAAGTGAGTGTGAGCTCCGTAGCATTTCTGATATTATATGTAGATGGCATATTGTTAATGGGAAATGATACTGAAATTCTGAATATCATAAAAGGATACTTGAATAAGAATTTTTCAATGAAAGACCTCGGTGAAGCTGCTTATATATTGGGCATCAAGATCTATAGAGATAGATCAAGACGCTTAATTGGACTTTTACAAAGCACATACCTTGATAAAGTTTTGAAGAAGTTCAAAATGGATCAAGCAAAGAAAGGGTTCTTGCCTGTATTACAAGGTGTAAAGTTGAGTCAGACTCAATACCTGACCACTACAGAAGATAGAGAGAAAATGAAAGGTGTTCCCTTTGCTTCAGCCATAGGCTCTATCATGTATGCAATGTTGTGTACCAGACCTGATGTGTGCCTTGCTATAAGTTTAGCGGGGAGGTACCAAAGTAATCCAGGAGTGGATCACTGGACAGCGGTCAAGAACATCCTGAAATACCTAAAAAGGAATAAGGATATGTTTCTCGTATATGGAGGTGACAAAGAGCTCGTCGTAAACGGTTACGTCGATGCAAACTTTGACACTAATCCGGATGACTCTAAGTCACAGACCGGATACGTGTTTTTACTAAATGGAGGAGCTGTCAATTGGTGCAGTTCCAAGCAGAGCGTCGTGGCGGGATCTACGTGTGAAGCGGAATACATAGCTGCTTCGAAAGCAGCAAATGAAGGAGTCTGGATGAAGGAGTTCATATCCGATCTAGGTGTCATACCTAGTGCATCGAGTCCAATGAAAATCTTTTGTGACAATATTGGAGCAATTGCCTTGGCAAAGGAATCCAGATTTCACAAGAGAACTAAGCACATCAAGAGACACTTCAATTCCATCCGCGATCGAGTCAAGGAGGGAGACATAGAGATTTGCAAGATACATACGGATCTGAATGTTGTAGACCCGTTGACTAAGCCTCTCTCACGAGAAAAACATGGTCAGCACCAAGACTCCATGGGTGTTAGAATCATTACAATGTAATCTAGATTATTGACTCTAGTGCAAGTGGGAGACTGAAGGAAATATGCCCTAGAGGCAATAATAAAATTGTTATTTATATTTCCTTATATCATGATGAATGTTTATTATTCATGCTAGAATTATATTACCGAAAACTTAGTACATGTGTGAATACATAGACAAACAGAGTGTCACTAGTTTGCCTCTACTTGACTAGCTCGTTGAATAAATGATGGTTATGTTTCCTAACCATAGACATGAGTTTTCATTTGATTAACGGGGTCACATCATTAGAGAATGATGTGATTGACTTGACTCATCCATTAGCTTAGCTCGATGATCGTTTAGTTTGTTGCTATTGCTTTCTCCATAACTATACATGTTCCTATGACTATGAGATCATGCAACTCCCGAATACCGAAGGAACACTTTGTGTGCTACCAAACGTCACAACGTAACTGGGTGATTATAAAGGTGCTCTACAGGTGTCTCCAATGGTGTTTGTTGAGTTGGCATGGATCAAGATTAGGATTTGTCACTCCGATTGTCGGAGAGGTATCTCTGGGCCCTCTCGGTAATGTACATCACAATAAGCCTTGCAAGCAATGTAGCTAATGAGTTAGTTACAGGATGTAGCATTACGGAACGAGTAAAGAGACTTGCCGGTAACGAGATTGAACTAGGTATTGAGATACCGATGATCGAATCTCGGGCAAGTAACATACCAATTACAAAGGGAACAACATATACAGTTATGCGGTTTGACTGATAAAGATCTTCGTAGAATATGTACGAGCCAATATGAGCATCTAGGTTCCGCTATTGGTTATTGACCGGAGATGAGTCTTGGTCATGTCTACAAAGTTCTCGAACCCGTAGGGTCCGCACGCTTAACGTTCGGTGACAATTGATACGTCCTTTTTGCGTCATGCTTTTATATCGATATTTATTGCATGATGGGCTGTTATTACACATTATATCACAATACTTATGCCTATTCTCTCTTATTTTACAAGGTTTACATAAAGAGGGAGAATGCCGGCAGCTGGGATTCTGGGCTGGAAAAGGAGCAAATATTAGAGACCTATTCTGCACAGCTCCAAAAGTCCTGAAACTCCACGGAAGACGTTTCCAAATATATAAAAAATACTGAGAGCAAGAACTTCACCAGGGGGGCCACACCCTGCCCACGAGGGTGGGGGCGCGCCCTACCCCCCTAGGCACGCCCCTACCTCATGGGCCCCCTTGTGGCCCTCCAGTGACCATCTTCTGCTATATGAAGTCTTTCGATGGAAAAAAAATGAGAAGCCATCTTCTCGGACGAAACTCCGCCGCCACGAGGCGGAACCTTGGTGAAACCAATCTAGGGCTCTGGCGGAGCTGTTCTGCCGGGGAAACTTCCCTTCGGGAGGGGGAAATCATCGCCATCGTCATCACCAACGCTCATCTCATCGGGAGAGGGCAATCTCCATCAACATCTCCATCAGCACCATCTCCTCTCAAAACCCTTGTTCATCTCTTGTATCCAATTCTTGTCTCCTAGTCCGGGATTGGTGCTAGTAGGTTGCTAGTAGTGTTAATTACTCCTTGTAGTTGATGCTAGTTGGTTTAATTGGTGGAAGATCATATGTTCAGATCCTATATGCATATTAATACCCCTCTGATTATGAACATGTTTATGCTTTGTGAGTAGTTACGTTTGTTCCCGAGGACATGGGAGAAGTCTTGCTATGAGTAGTCATGTGAATTTGGTATTCGTTTGATATTTTGATGAGATGTATGTTGTCTCTCCTCTAGTGGTGTTATGTGAACGTCAACTACATGACACTTCACCATTGTTTGGGCCTAGAGGAAGGCATTGGGGAGTAATAAGTAGATGATGGGTTGCTAGAGTGACAGAAGCTTAAACCCTAGTTTATGCGTTGCTTCGTAAGGGGCTGATTTGGATCCATATGTTTCATGCTATGGTTAGGTTTACCTTAATACTTTTGTTGTAGTTGCGGATGCTTGCAATAGAGGTTAATCATAAGTGGGATGCTTGTCCAAGTAAGGGCAGTACCCAAGCACCGGTCCACCCACATACCAAATTATCAAAGTACCGAACGCGAATCATATGAGCGTGATGAAAACTAGCTTGACGATATTCCTATGTGTCCTCGGGAGCGCTTTTCTCTATATAAGAGTTTGTCCAGGCTTGTCCTTTGCTACAAAAAGGATTGGGCCACCTTGCTGCACTTTATTTACTTTTGTTACTTGTTGCTCGGTACAAATTATCCTATCACAAAACTATCTGTTACCACATATTTCAGTACTTGCAGAGAATACCTTGCTAGAAACCGCTTATCATTTCCTTTTGCTCCTTGTTGGGTTCGACACTCTTACTTATCGAAAGGACTACGATAGATCCCCTATACTTGTGGGTCATCAACGATCGGTAATATGAGTTTATGTGTTTTGATGCACCGAAGGTAGTTCTGAGTCCCGGATATGATCACGGACATGACGAGGAGTCTCGAAATGGTCGAGACATAAAGATCGATATATTGGATGACTATGTTTGGACTTTGGAAGGGTTCGGCGCAAGTTCGGATGAATACCGGAGTACCGGGGGGTTAGCGGAACCCCCCGAGGAGTGTAATGGGCCTCATGGGCCTTAGTGGAGAAGAGGAGGGGCGGACAGGGCAGGCCACGCGCCCCTCCCCCTCTACTCCGAATTGGACAAGGAAGGGGGGCGGCGCCCCCCTTTTTCCTTCCCCTTCTCTCCTCCTTCCTTCCCTCCCACTCCTACTCTTGGAAGGGTTGGAGTTCTACTCCTGGTGGGAGTAGGACTCCCCTTGGGGCGTGCCTAGGCGGCCGGCCTCCTCCCCCTCCTCCACTCCTTTATATACGGAGGAGGGGGCACCCCATAGACACACAAGTTGATCATGATCTTTTAGCCGTGTGCGGTGCCCCCCTCCACCATAATCCACCTCGGTCATATCATAGCGGTGCTTAGGTGAAGCCCTGCGTCGGTAGCTTCATCAACACCGTCATCACGCCGTCGTGCTGACGGAACTCTTCCTCGAAGCTCTACTGGATCGTGAGTTCGTGGGACGTTACCGATCTGAACGTGTGCAGATCGCGGAGGTGTCGTACGTTCGGTACTAGGATCAGTCGATCGTGAAGACGTACGACTACATCAACTGCGTTGTCATAACGCTTCCGCTTACGGCCTACGAGGGTACGTAGACGATACTCTCCCCTCTCGTTGCTATGCATCACCATGATCTTGCGTATGTGTAGGAAAATTTTGAAATTACTGCGTTCCCCTACATAGACATGCCCGAGACACGTCTCCGGTCAATAACCCATAGCGGAACATGGATGTTCATATTGGCTCCCACATATTCTATGAAGATCTTTATTGGTCAAACCGCATAACGATATACGTTGTTCCCTTTGTCCTCGGTATGTTACTTGCCCAAGATTCGATCATCGGTATCTCAAATACCTAGTTCAATCTCGTTACCGGCAAGTCTCTTTACTCGTTCCGTAATGCTACATCCCGTAACTAACTCATTAGCTACATTGCTTGCAAGGCTTATATTGATGTGCATTACCGAGAGGGCCCAGAGATACCTCTCCGATAGACGGAGTGACAAATCCTAATCTCGATCTATGCCAACTCAACAAACACCATTGGAGACACCTGTAGAGCATCTTTATAATCACCCAGTTACGTTGTGATGTTTGATAGCACACAAGGTGTTCCTCCGGTATTCGGGAGTTGCATAATCTCATAGTCAGAGGAACATGTATAAGTCATGATGAAAGCAATAGCAATAAAACTAAATGATCATTTATGCTAAGCTAACGGATGGGTCTTGTCCATCACATCATTCTCTAATGATGTGATCCCGTTCATCAAATTACAATACATGTCTATGGACAGGAAACTTAACCATCTTTGATTAACGAGCTAGTCAAGTAGAGGCATACTAGGGACACTCTGTTTTGTCTATGTATTCACACATGTACTAAGTTTCCGGTTAATACAATTCTTGCATGAATAATAAACATTTATCATGATATAAGAAAATATAAATAACAACTTTATTATTGCCACTAGGGCATATTTCCTTCACCCCGATCACCGACCCTTAGTGCTAAGTCCGCCCCATTCCAGCAACACTCGGGGACCCCGTTTTCCATATAGTTGACAACGTGGATCCTGTGGCTGCCAAGTGGTGTGGGGTGTCCGGTGCTACTAGCTAGCGATGCCAACGATGGAGGGTGAAGGTGGTCCCTATGTAGCGGTGAAACACCATTGCACCCGGAAGGTGCCTCGCAGGCCATACGAGTGCGGTGTATCTCTTGCGATGCAACTTATGCAACAACGATGGTGGTAGCAATAGGAGCAGGGCCGCGGCATGTCTTCGCCGTCGCCTATTCGGCATGCCCCTGAGCGTGATGACGCAGCGACAACGATGCCATGTGATGGGAAGTTTGGGCTATGTTGGTGCAAGACGTGCTTCTTTCTCTTGTTGTCTAGTCCTTGACGCGTTTGGACAACTATTCAACATAGTATGACATGGTTCCCGTGCATCGTTTGTTCGAAGTGGTATGTGTGAAGTTAAAGCCGCTTGGCCAGAAAGAAGTGATGACGATAACATTGTCAACAACCTCAATGACATCCTCTCCTTGATGATGTGTGTGGATCTTGTGAGTAGCCAGATCAGCTGGTGTGCCATTTTTATGAGCGTGTTATGACGGTTTTTGTCTGGGTTTTTGTAAAACTATGTAAAAAATTAAAATATACCATCAGGTGGCTGATGTAGCACAACAATGACATTAGTAGTGGATGCCGACGTCGTTTACACCTCGGCTCGCCGGGGCTGCGACAGGCCGATAGATGGCGCTCCATTGTTCGGCAAAGAAGTGGCGGTTTAATCAGCACTTCTTCCGTAAGGAAATATAAGAGCAACAAATGAATGGATATTGATTCTGAGATAGCTTGATTGACCGACGGCTGGGTCTGCTGCTTCCTTTTCTTGCCCTTAAAAAGGGAAGCTTCGACTTTGTGCATCTATATTGTCACAAAGGGTGTAAAACAAAAAAAAAGGGTGTCAAACAAAAAGGGTGGGTCGAACACGCGAGTGAAGGGTGTCAAAATCAAAACGATGACAAGTGAAGGAAAGAAAAAGTTGAATTTGCGATGAGCATGGATCGAACACGCGACCTTCAAATCTTTAGTCTGATGCTCTCCCAACTGAGCTATCCACCACCCGGAGGGATGTTTTCCCCGGTAGAACAGCTCCGCCGGAGTCCTAAATTGGTTCTGCCCAGGTTCCGTCTCGAGATGGCAGCGCTTCGTCCCGAAAGCTTCCTTCTGATTTTTTTTCCAGGTCAAAAACACACTATATAGCTAAAGATGGGCACCAGAGGCCTGCCAGGGGGCCCACAAGAATGGGGGCGTGCCTAAGGGGGTAGTGCGCGCCCTCCACCCTTGTGGCTGGCTGGTGGCCCCCCTCTGGTACTTTCTTCGCCCAGTATTTTTTATATATTTCAAAAATATGCTCCGTGAAGTTTCAGGACTTTTGGAGTTGTGCAGAATAGGTGTCTAATATTTGCTCTTTTTCTAGTCCAGAATTCTAGCTGCCGGAATTCTCCCTGTTCGTGTAATATAAAATAAGAGAGAAAAGGCATAAATATTGTGATATAATGTGTAAGAACAGTCAATAATACAATAAATATCAATATAAAAGCATGCTGCAAAATGATGTATCAGTGCATCACCCCAGCGTCGAGGATACACGTGACGTGTTCGTGTGCGAACAGCAGGTACAACTAGCGGTTGGTGCATCGGTTTGAGGGATTTCTATATGGGTGGCGCTTTCTTCCGCCAGCGGCTTGGTTTTTTTTCTTATTTCCCATACCAGCTTGGGGACAATGATGGGTAGGAGCTCTGTGGGATTCAATATCGGCATGGTGTTTGGTGAAGTAAATAGAAAAAAAAAAACTATCTCAATTCACGTTAAGATTCTAAAAAATTACCACTTAAAATGATCGCTGATACATATCGTTTTAAAAAAAATATTAAACACTGATGACCGATTAGATAATTTTTTTTTGATATGGTACCCACTTAAAAAAATCGCTGATACATTCCGGTTTTTTCTGATTTTGTTTAAAAAAAACTACACTGATGACCGACCAAAAAAAGGGTAGGATTGCGGTGAGCGTGGATCGAACACGCGACCTTCAGATCTTCAGTCTGACGCTCTCCCAACTGAGCTATCCCCGCTTTATGTTTTAAAACTGATTATTAGACTAAAAGGTATAACTACGGATCAGCGTAGGCGTTGTCTTGCTCGGAACGTTTGCGCTCAAATTCTGTTAAACGTCCTTTGTCTTCAATGGTTTGGGCTCACATGGATGTCCTCATCGTATAAGAGGCCCATGATCATACCACTACTTTGCCTTTCAGTCCACCGAGTGTCCGTCACTCTTCTCAAGTCTCAAAAAAGGGGTTAGGAGAACTCCAACACGGATCACCTAAAGCTAGCCATAGTGGAGTAACTTAAGTAGTAACTTAAAACATCCTAAGACAATTTTATTTATGTGACAAGTATTTAATGAGGAAAGAGGTGTTTGTGGTAACATAATATGTTACTGTAACATAGTGCTTCCCGAGGCAAAATGAATCTATGAGCTAATAAATGAAATCATCTATGACACTACTACTTAGTTACTTTGCACTATGAAGATAGTAATTTAGACTAGTGTCATATGCATGACACTAGTATAAGTTACTCCCCACTATGACCAGCCTAATGGACGTCCATCCAATAGAAGTCATTATATATAAACGGACATCAATTTTTCGTTAATTTTTGGATTACTTACTACTCCCTCCGTTCTAAAACAAATGACTCCCAACTTTGTATTAACTTTAGTAAGAAGTTAGTATAAAGTTGGGTCATCTATTTTGAAATGGAGGAAGTACATAGCAACGGATCAATTCCTAAAACAACTGCTCTAATCTACTAATCCCCTTTCGAGGTGAGGTCGAGGAACCCCGTCCTAGACGGTTCGGCCTCGTCGTCTTTGGCAGTCGGCACGATCAAGGTAGAGCTGACGACGGATGCCTCTCCGGCATAATCTCCATGCTGCTTCGGCGCATCATCGTCTTCCGCCTCTAGCTCCTAAAAGAGGCGGTCACACTTTGCCTCGTTGACGCGGAGGTGCCACCTCTCACGGCGGACCATGCATGCACTGTGCTAGGACGCGAATACCGCTTTGTTTATGTCCATGATGCCCGGGTTCGCCGCAACCATTGTCACGATGGTAGCGTCGGACGAGCGTTGCGCCACTAGCTAATCCTCCTCCAACCGATGCTCTTCCAGGAGTGCCAGGTTCTATTGTTGCTCCGCCCGCAACAGTCTGAACCCTAGGTATCAACGTGGCGCCACCGCCACTTACGTAGGCGCCTCCTTGTATTCAACCTTCGTCATCGCCGTGGGGTCGCCCACCTCCTAGCTACGAGCTCGGAGATTGGCGCACCTTAGTGCGGCGTGGCGTCAGATGTTGTTAACTGGAGCTCAACCCCGATTTTGGCGCAGTGCGCCTGCAACAACTGCCTCCACCACGAACAAATAGTGCCAACCATTGCGACAGCGGACGACTCACGATGATGCAAACTACGTACGGCAGCTCAAACCGTGGGAGAAAGAGCTCGGAGGGGTAGGGTTTTGGGGGCGTGCTCGGTCTACTTTAAATAGCTGGGCTAGGCAGAGCCGCGATGGTTAACAAGGCAGCCAGAGCTATGTGAGTAGATGGAAAAGATTACGCCTAGGCCCGCCTTATATAGGTGACCAGGGCTAGGGTTTACATGACCCTATCCAATCCCACACCTCCATCATCTTGCCTTGCGCGCCAAGATGGTCCGAGCCCTCGGGCTGCCTCCTGATGCCGGACTTCCACCAGGCCTCGTGGGTCCCTAGGCCGGCCCACTACCATACTTCCTAGCCGATGGGCCGCCCTTGATGTAGTGCATCGTCGGTAGTCTCCGAGCATGTCTGGAGTGTGTGATGGATGTGCATTGATTTGTATGCAATTGAGAATCTAAATTTGAGATATGTGATTGCCGTGCAGGACATACGAGGGACAGTCCAGCTGCGTCCGCGGCTATGCTCGGGCATGTCCGCAAATGTATAGGCCTCAGATTTGCCAAGTCGGGTTGTAGATACTCTTAGCTACCCACTCCACGCCAACACAGGGGGGTACAGTAACATGCCCAGATGCTCCAACTCGTTCTTCACGTTTAAGCACCTCCCCCTCCTGGCCGGTACATTTTCCTTTTTCTTCTCCGTTCAATCACTACTATGATTGACTGAATGCATTGGTGGGTGGGCGCCGGTGGCCAGAACAACTCGAGAACCACTGATTAACTGAAGGCGTGCAGTTGCAGTGCAGCACCGATCATGAGAACTGAAGGCAGGTGATATGCTGTCCTTTTTTCCGCGATTCCGCAAGGAAATTGCTGGTAGAAAAGAAAGAAGGAACCGAGGACTATAGTGTGTACTCCTATATTACGACTTAGTAGAATAGAAAGGGACGGTAGCCGGTAGGGAACCTATCCAGGAATTAATATTGTTATGATGGAACCAAGACGCGCATGTATTCCCGGCCGGCAACTGGACGCAATTAACTACTGGTAGGATCGACGAGGGCGAGGGAGGACCATCAGCATCAGTTCGCCGATCTAGCTAGCACAGCAGTAGTGCAGTGGACGCCGACGTTTTACACCTCGGCTCGCCGGGACTGCGACCGGCCAGTACTCCATTATTCGGCGAAGAACATGCGTTTTAATCAATACTGTGGTACGTACGCGTACGGCTCACAGGACAGAAGGACAAACATGAGTGAGTGGACGCGTATTATTGTCTCTGATGAGTTTGCTTGACCGACTGCTGCTGGGTCTACCCCTTCCGTTTCCCCCCTTCAAAACCAAGGCTTCGACTCTTCACTGTCACCGTTTTATGGCAGAGTGATCAGCAGTATCGCAAGTCAAATACTGAGATGGTACGTAGACAAACAAAAAATTGATGGATTCAAATACTGAGATGCTACGTAGACAAACAAAAAATTGATGGATGTGCGGTGAGCGTGGATCGAACACGCGACCTTCAGATCTTCAGTCTGACGCTCTCCCAACTGAGCTATCCCCGCTTCATGTTTCAAATTAGATTATTTCTTTAATAACTTATAATCACAGATCAGCATGAGCGTTGTCTTTCTTTTTTTGAGTAAAAGCATGGGCGTAGCGAGCAGTACAGTTCGCGTCGCCTGCCCAACATGGGCCTCGCCCAGCCAGCGCAAGCAGAGCTAGGAAGAGAGGGCACGACTTTTTTTCATTTCTTTTTAAAGTTTTAATTTGAGAAAAAAAAATCATGAATACACAAAAATATATGTGAATTCAAAAAACGTTCAAACAATGTTATTGAATTAGCAATATGTTCGTGAGTTAAAAGAATGTTCTTAAATTCAAAATTTTACATGAATTCTAAAATTGTTTGGGAATTCTATTTTTTGCAAATTCAAAATATATTCATGAATCTGAAAACGTACATGATTTTTTTAAAAAATCATGAATTCAGAAATTTTGCAAATTTTAAAAAATGTTACGAATTAAAATATTTGCAAAATTGTAAAAGTTCGTGAATTTGAAAAAAAAATAAAGAGGAAAATGAAATAAAATATTGAAAGAAACCCGGAACTAGAAAATAGAAAACAGAAATGAGATTAAAACCGGACGTAAGGTTCGAGAACCTTCCCAAAAATAGATGGAAGGTTCATGAACAAATGTCTTAGTGTGTATGCATTTTCATTGTAGATAAGTGACACCCAATCCCACCTTCACATTGGCACTGTTACTTCATAAAGAGGGGGGAAAATGCAACTGTCAGCAACTTTACGGATTGGCACCATAATGTGACGGTTTGTTCTGAAAAGTGCTAAAAAGAATATTTTCTTGAGAAAACTCTCGGTGGTCCTCCACCGGATAACTCCGCTCAGGATGATATAAAATGCATAATATCAGACAAGGAGTGATGATTCTTTAGTAGTACAACGTATCATGCTTGCATCTATGGAGCCAGAACTTCAAAAACGTTCTAAATTTTATGGTGTTCGTGAGATAATCGCGGAGATGACAACTTTGTGTTCAACTACAAGCAAGAGCTGGAAAATATGAGATGAAAGATGGAACTTCAGTGAGCCAACACTTACTCAAGTTAGTTGGGTATTGGCTGGAGGCTTTAGGCCTAAATTTCCACCTGAGTTGGGCACTGATCTTGTCCTCGCATCTCTCCCTCAGAGCTACGATGGCTTTACCATGAATTATTACATGAATGGGATGAACAAGAGTCTGAATGAATATTTCAACATGCTCAAGACCGCAAAAGTTGAAACACAGAAGGACGTTAATCATGTGATGATGGTGACTTGGTGAGCAAAACAACCAACTTCAAGAAGAGGGTAAGGCCAAGAAGGGTGTCCGTAAGAACAACACAAATGGAAGGCTTAAAGGTGGTGCGTCCTCTGATGCAGCTGAGGGTCGACCTCCCAATCCAAATACCATGCAGTCACGCACCCACGACCACAGATAGATGGAGGGGGAGGAAGGCCCCCCCCCCCCCCCCCCCCCCCCGCGCACCTGAGGCGGGGAGGGAGGGGAGGGCCAACGATGAGGGTGGGAAGGACGGGTAGGAGGGGGGTGGCCGACGGCATCTGAGCGGCCGACGCCGATGGAAGCCGGTGGACTATCACAAGAGCAATCGGGCATGACTACTTTTTTTCATGTCAGCTCGAGGATCCACTAGTATGAGATCCCACCGTAATTTTAGCTTGTACTAATAACAAATATCAAGTCAATACCATGTCAACCCACTAATATCAACTATTGTCAAAAACACTCTTATATTATAGGACGAAGGGAGTGCCTATCTATGTGGGCAAGTGTTTGTCTTCGGTATTTTTATAATCATACTTGCTACCATTGATGGATATCTTGAAATTTCAAGGTGCAACAATCAACAGGTTTCTCAGGCGTCAGATTTTTTTTAAAAAAAACTTTTATTTTTTTATTTTACTGTTCTAACGGGTGCACTTGAAACCATGTTCCAAAAATTCCTGTACAGCAACAAATAAACAAATTTACTACGTATATGTTATGCAGCAACAACAAAACAACCAATACAGCAGAGAATAAATACCCGACCTCTCACCCCCAAAAAGTTTATATTGAAATCTCAAATAAGAAGTTTATATTGACTTGTGTAAAAGCAAACAAGATCAGCTGCTATGAAATTTAGCAAGATAGATGACTATATACTTGCAAGGAAATCCATTTTGTGGGGCGACTATAACAAGCCATACATTACATATTGGGTGTAAGACGCGACACACATAAATCCCATTTGATCAGCATCTTCACTAAAATAGCATTGTGAACTCCAACCAGGTAACCAAACTAATCTAACGAGAACCAGTGCTAGAACTTGATGAGCGGAAAGGCCATAGGAACGAGAACGGATTCCTTCTCCTCTGACGCCCACTGGTTCTTCCACTGCTACTTGAGCTGCTTGAACTGTCATTTTGGTTGGTTGATCTTGAGCGTGAGCAGCTAGCACCACTAGAGCTCTGTGTTGGCAGCTCATATCGGCACACAGGGCAGGAATTGTGTTGTTCTAGCCAAGGAAGTATGCAATCAGAGTGGTATAAATGCTTGCATGGCATCTCTCTTGCTTCTGATCCCAGTTCAAACTTGTCCTTGCAGACAGGGCAATGCGAGTCTCCAGTGAGATGCCTGGCAGTGATCCTAACACTAGGCATGGCATCAATAGATGACTGAGAGGCAGGTGGTGGCCCTCGACGATCATTATGAGTCAACTGCTCAATCAGATCTTCTAATCCAGGCCCAACAAAGTAATCTGCAACATCTGCCCTCCGCATGCCAACACCACGGCGTCCATTGACGAAAACGTCGAAACCATTATTGGCCTCTGAGAGATGACCGGGGAGCTGGCCACGGAAGAGCAACCATGGCCCCGAACCAAATTCCATTTCCAGTTCAGATAATATGCTTGGCCTTCCTCTTACATCAGCCTCTCGATTCATGCTCCCCATTCCATGTCGCATCACGGTAGACATTGCCTCCATGATCCCGAACCTTGGGTCACGATGAAAATCACTATACATCCCAACAAATTGGCTCATGAGAGCATCGACATCATCCATTTCAGCCACAAAGCCAGCATCACAGTAAGGGCACTCCATCTCCCGTCCACGCGGCCTAACCCGCTGTCTACACTGGAAGCACCAATATGTCTGCCGACCTCCTGACATTTCTTCAGGTGTACTGCTTCACAAATAGACCAAAAGGAAGCGGATCTCCTCAGATCTGCAAAATAGACATAATAGCCAAGAGCTCAGCAACAAATTTCAAACGTGACTTGCACAATCACACTAGACTGCATACACAACCTTCCACACGATTATCCCAACATGGATAAGTGAAAAGATGAAAACAGTAGGGGCATGTACATGGTCCAAGATCAGTCCAAACAAGCGAACTGCGTACTCGAGGACTTCTTAACATTGTGCAGCAGTTTATAATACTACACTATGTCTAGATCATTTTACCTTGCTTAAAAAGTTGTTCCAACAAAGATAAGACAAAACTCGGAAGACAAAAACCATAGGGACCTTCACAGTCGAAGATCAGTCCAACCAACTGAAAGGGATACATAGGATCCAAAAAAAATCATCAGCACACAATACTACACTAAGGCCCTGCTTGGACACCATGTAAATATATGCAGCTGTATTAAAGATACAGGGGTATTTTACTGGCCACAGATGAAACCATTTCCCGTGTAAAGAAAAAGAAAAACTTTCGGGACTTGTTTGGATAGCACACAAGTATATTCCACAAACACGCATCTGCAACTACGTACATGCAGCAGCAACTCCAGAATCAATTCTTACAACTTGTAAACAGTCACACCACAGATGTAAATTACACACAAGCCCACATGTCTTGCACATAAACATCAATTTGGGACGCATAAACTAGAAATCATTTGATCAAAATACCAATTTTGACATGGAAGAAACAAAGTTTCCAGTGTGCCAGATCAACTACAAGACGAAGCTGAGACCCAGCTGATGCAAGAAGGGTTTGTTTGTGGGCGCTCACGCCAAGCACCTTTGCCACATACTACAAGAATTAAACAGGACACGGAGATCCACGGACAATACGATTGGACTTTTACCTTGGGGCCTTGGGTGTCCTGATCGGCGGCGGCAAGGCTGAAACCTAGGTGGCCCGTGGGAGAGGAGAGGACACGGGGTGCGCAGCGCCGGGGAGATCCCGCGAGTTCGGCCGCCGCACTCGTCGCGCTCCTGTCACTCCTGGAGCTGGATCTGAGAAGGATGGGGGGAGGAGGATCCCCGCGAAAAAGAAAGAAAGAAAGAAAGAAAGAAAAACAGGGGAGGAGGAGGGAGAAAGGCGGGCGTGGTAGATGCAGAGGTTCTCAATCTGTGCCGTTCGGGTGTGGATAGTGGTCGATACTCAAGGGCCAGGGCATCGATCCTGGGTTCGCCGGGAGTACAATGATGGCCGGCATGTGTGGGTCCGTGGCTTGGGTGTCAGGGTGGAGGAATGGCATCTTGCGCTTTTTTAATCGTGGGTTGGGAGGGTGCGGATGCTGCGTGTCGGGACGCTGGGTTGATAGGGCATCTCGCCCCCCAACGTTTAGATCGAGGTGTTTGAACTTTTTTTTCCATCCAACACGGTGTTGTACACGTCTGTGAACGCGCCCGTGCATTTGAATTCTCGCAAACCGGCCATAATCTGGAGGAGGCACGCGGGCGTCTGGATCTTCGTCACGTAAAACTCCGACACTCTGACCCGTTTAAATCTCTTTTTTTATATCATTCTTTTTTTGGCTCCGTCCCTCTCTTTTTGTTCTATATATCGCACCCTTCTAATCCGATGCCGCCACTTATCACTCCGGTCAGCCCACCAACGCATCTGGCCGTCTTGGACTATGTCGTTGCCCCCCCCCCCTCCCCCAATCAACCCCGAATTTGTCTGCAGCCAGGTATTGTTCATATTTGTGACAAGCCGTCTTAATAGGGATGATATATACACTACTTATATCGATAAGGAATTTCTTTTTTTTTTCCGAGAGCTCATTCGGAAAGAACTTCAAAGTTAAGCATGCTTAGCTTTAAGCAATTTCAGGACGGGTGACCGACTGGAAAGTTGATCTCAGATGCGCACAACTGAGGATAAAGTGTATATGAAAGACTAGTGTTGATCTGTGGGGCTAGTCTACATCCCACCAGGAGTTACGGCCAGTAACCGACGGCTGTGTCCGGAGCGTTACAATACCCCTCCCCCGTTCGACGTTGTCCATGCCGGACGTCATGCCTAACAAGTGTCCGACAAATGTCATTGAGCTTTTTACGTTCTCATTGTTTCTTTGGAGCAAGCACAATGATGAGGGATTCGGTGACGGAAGACGCACTGCTAGGAAAAACCTTATACACAGAATCTTAGCAACAGCGCGAGTCAGGAAGAGGCGCTACTGCTAATTAGCAGTAGCGCGGGCCTCAAACAGGCGTCCGCGCTACTGCTACCAACTTAGCAGTAGCGCGGCTCAGTAGAACCACGCTGCTATTAAAATTGCCCGTGACGATCAGATCTGCACATGCCGCCCCGTAAAAAGTCAGAGGAGATAGAGACGGAGACAGAGGCGCGGGAGAAGAAGGGCAAAAAAGTAAAGGAAGATGATTATTGTCCCCCTTCTTGCTTCGCCTTAAGTCCGGATGAGATCGATCAATTCTTCAAGTGCCTTACCGGAATCAAAGTTAGTTCCGGTTACTGTGGCAAGATAAGCAGATATCTAGACACGAAGAAGAAAAGGTTTAGCGGGATGAAGTCCCATGACTGTCATGTGATGATGACGCATATACTACCTGTTGCCCTTAGAGGGATAATGGACAAGCACGTCCGTGACACGCTTATTGGTCTCTGCAACTTTTTCGACGTCATCTCTAGAAAGTCGATCAGTGTGAAGAAGCTCCGAAGGCTACAGGAAGAGATCGTTGTGATACTAAATGAGCTTGAGATGTACTTTCCGCCCGCGTTCTTTGATGTCATGGTGCATCTATGTGTTCATATTGTGGACGACATAATAGACCTGGGGCCGTCATTCCTGCACAACATGATGACGTTCGAGAGGATGAATGGGATCATCAAAGGATTCATTCGTAACATGTCCCGTCTGGATGGAAGCATCGTCCAGGGCTATCTTACACAAGAGTGCATCTCTTTCTGCGAGAATTTTCTCTATGGCGCAGACCGGCCGCCTGGTGTTGGATTGCCTGTTAACAAGCATGTTGGGAGGCTCGAAGGAGAAGGTCACTTCAACGGTCGCAGGGAACTGCATGTGGCCTACTCAGATCGACGCAACGACTTTGACAGAGCAAACTTGATAGTACTACAACACCTACACCAGGTAGATCCTTTCGCGACACTGCACAAAGAAATATTGCAAAGAAGTATCGTGACCGAGGGCTATGCATAACGGACACCAAAGTTACTAGAGAACACAACTCCACTTTCCTGCATTGGTTCAAAGAGCATATTATTGCTAATCCCCCGGAAGAGGGCTCTAAGGACAGATTGCTCATATATGCCTTAACACATGGCCCCTCGCCCAACCTCATCACCTATTAGGCATACGATATCAACGGATACACGTTCTACACAGAGGCCAAAGATATGGACAATGATGATCAAAACTTAGGGGTGAGATGGAATGCATGACCGGCAGCGACAACGGCGCAACTGAGAGATTTTACGGAAGGGTCGAGGAGATCTGGGAGCTTGACTACTTTGGACTGCACAACGCAACGATGTTCCATGTGAGATGGGCTAAGAATGTCGAAAGAAAAAACCGGTATTTCACTACCATGACTATACCCGACGCCAAGAGCGCTACCGTAAATGCTATTGCAAAAAACAAGCCATGGGTACACGCTAAGCACGTGACACAATGTTTCTTCATAACCGACCCGTACAATCCCAGCCGTGTTGTCGTGAGGAGAGGCAAAAGGAACACCATTGGAATGGATGGAGTCGCCAACGAGGAAGACTACGACCAGTACGACAACCCAGTGAGAGAAGATGACGATGACGATGAAGTATACGCCAAAAGAAGAATCAATACTACATTACCTAAGAAATATCGTACTCCATGGAAAAGGAAAAGTCACAATGAGGGGCTCAATTATTCTTCAACGAACAAGAAGGGAAAGAAGCTCACTCAGAAACAAAAACGTCGACGCTGAGAAACCGTTAACGGTCAAATGGTGTAATATATATGTTCCTATTTTGTATACATACTTAACTGTCAAATGATGCAATATATATCTCCTAAGTTATATACATTGTATCACCTTCCTATTTTGTATACATACTTAACCGTCAAAAGAAAACGAAGAAAAGAAAAGGAAGAGAAAATAAAGGAAAAGAAAATCGAAGAAACAAACAGGAAACTGCTATAGGTACTAGTTATAGCAGTAGCGCTTTTCTAAAAAAGAGCTATAGCTAGTCAACATAGCAGTAGCTCCCTTCGGAAAAACACGCTATAGTTACTGGTTATAGCATTAGCGCTTCTTGTCGAAACGCGCTATAGCTAAATTAGCTATAACACGTTTTTCGGAAACATGCTACTGCTATGTTGACTTAACCCCCCAGCGGGCTTCCCACCCCTGCTTCTTCCCCCAAATCCCCACTCTCTCTTCTCCCCTTCGTCGCCGCCGGAGCCCGTTCCCTCGCCCCCGACCCCACGACCCCGGCGACCTCGCCCTTGCCCCCGATCCCGGCGCGCCACGCCTCCCTCCTCTGCTTCCTACCCACCCATCATCGGCTGTCGTCAGGCCTGCCTCCTCGCCCCTACACCCTCTGTAAGCCCCCACCGCTCCTCCTCTCTCTGCTAGTTAGGGTTCTTCGGTTAATTTACTTAGGTTTTAGTTAGGGCAGTAGATTAATTAGGTTATCTATTTAGTTATGAATTTAGCTAGGTATCAAACTAGTAGGTTAATTTGGCTATATTATGAACCCTAGGTGCAATTTGAACCCTAGTTAGTATGAACCTTAGTTAGGATTAACCCTAGTTAGTATGAACCCTAGGTTTCAAATTAGGACAGAAATTTAGGGTTAGGTGTTTTAGGTGTAGTTAAAAGAAAAAACAGAATTGATTATATAGGTTTCTTGCATTTTTTAGTTTAAGCAATTGTTGCTATTTAATTTTTTTAGTTTCAAATTTAGGTAGGCTGAATTTAGTTTCAAATATTGTGAAGAAAATGACTTCTTGCATTTTTCTTCAAGTTCTATATTTTTATTCCTTTTATATGCAAATTTGAAGTGGACATGTGATGTTTTGGACATGTCATATTTGAAAAATGATGATTATGTGCAGGGTAAATGGTCCGAGTGGCCTATGTTTCGCCGGAATGTTGATTCATTTTCGTTCTGGTGAATTTCAGGCGCTCGATATGTCCACTTTTTAGAAAAGGTCATGCCGAAATTTCCCGTGAATTTTGGCATGAGTTGTGCTAGAAAGTAGGCATATCGAGTGCCAGGATTTGTTGGGAAACGGCGTTCCGGAAAACACAGATCTTTTTTATGTCAATTTTCATTTTATTATAGTTTTAGAATTAAACGAGGAGACTTAATCATAGGAAACATGTCGAACAACGAAGAAACCGGGCCTTCTGACCAAGATGCAGACGAGATGGATTATGAGGGTGAACAACAGTACCTTGACTTTTTGTATGCTAAGTAGAGTCAAGGTTTGTAGGTCGGCCTCGATGATGGTACTGACACCGACATCGACACCGACGGCGCCGACACCAATGGCGGCGCCGAGACCGGCGGGGAAGGTACCGGCACCGAAGCCACTACCAAAAAGAAGAAGAAGAAGCAGAAGAAGTAGAGGATACGAAAACCTAACAAACTCGGCATCGGACGACCAGTGATCACAACGATGGCCCCTGGCAAGTTTGAGCCATTAGAGCCGGAAGAACCTCGCAAGTGCTATGGGAACCAAGTAGGATGCATCCTACGGGAATGCGCGAGCATCAACGACGATGACTTAAGGAGTAAAGAACATTTGAGGTAGGTTCTCCTGACGAAGTTACACAAGAGATTCAAGTTCCCCGACAGGGATGATAGCATAGAACAACCATGGGATGATCTGAAGATGAAAAAGATTAACAACCACGCCATGGGCATGTTCAGCAATGATTTGGCCTCTTGGAAAGGGAGGGTGAAATGAGCTATTGAGGCTGAGGAACCCCTGTCCAAGATTCTGGAGGAAAATCCGGCACTTACGGAAGAGGAGTTCGAAAATTTCAAGGACACTTGCGCTACCGAGGCACCAAGGCTAAGGCTGCGAAATTCAAGAGCCCTCAGCAAAGGAACATGGGGAAGCATTGCCTCGGAAGCCGTGGCTACCTTATGTAGGAGATATGCCCTAGAGGCAATAATAAATGTTATTGATTATCTTCCTGTTCATAATTAGGTTTATGTTCCATGCTATAACTGCTATGGTTCCCGAGTCTGCAAATAAAATGAGGCTCGGAGGAAGGCTCATATGCACGTGTGGAATAATAAACGATAAAATGTATTCTTAGTCTGGCCTCTAAGACTAGCTCAAGTGTTGCATGATGGTTCTGTTTTCCTGATCATGGGCATGCCTATGCCAACAATTTTGAGGGCACAATGTTAGCAGAACATTTGTGTTGAATCGACCCGATTGATGTTATGTTATGAGATACATTCGTCAGAAGTTAATGGTAAATAACACAGAGATGGTTAACGTTTGCATGATTCCTTAGACCATGAGAGTATCGAGTTTCTTCATGCTTGCTTCATGAACTTTGGGGTTTGTTAAACGTCATCCGTAAATGGGTGGCTATTACAGCGGCTTACGGGTTCATGGAAAAGTATGTCAAGTAACTTAATAGCTCAAGATTGGGATTTGCTCCTCCGACGATGGAGAGATATCTCTGGGCCCTCTCGGTGTTACGGTATCCATCATCGTCTGGCCAGACACTTTGTGATTTGATCACAGGGATGCCGGAACACAGAAACGAGAAAAGAGAACAATACCGGTAACGAGGTAACTAGCATAGTGGACAAGCTGTTGATCCACGGGAATGCCAACATGTCTCACCTCGTGTATTTGTAACATATCACGAAGCAACAAGAATAGCACACGGCAGCTGGAGGTTCACTCGAATATTCATTCATATGGGTATAGGGGTCAATATGGGTGTCCACGGCTCCGATGTTGATCATTGATTGGAAAGGGTTCCGGTCATGTCTATACTTCACCGAACCTATAGGGTCATACGCTTAAGGGTCATCTATCTATTGAATACTAGACAAGGAGTCTGAGAGAAAATCACCGAAAAAGTTTCGGACACCGGAAAAGTTTCGGACAGCGGAATCGTACCGTAGAGAGAGGTCATCGGATAAGTTTCGATGATACCGAAAAGTTGTTTCGGGATATACCATTAAGTCAAATTGGTTTCGGCACATGCCTGATAATTCTTGGAGGATGCCAGAATCATTCTGGAAGCTTTTTGGAATTTTTTGGGATAAAAACCGGAAATGTTCCGGAGCTGCCAGTACCATTTTGGTTGTTTTTCGCAGATGAAATTTACTTATCTGAAATTGTTTCGGAACGAATCCAAAATCATTTTAGTGGGTACTGGAATTATTCTAAGACCCACAGAAATATTTTCGGATTTAATGGACGCGAAAAATTGTCTTCATGAATAGTGAAAACGCATTCTTGTTTGCTTTTCGCAGATGAAAATCACTAAACTGAAATTGTTTCAGAACGCATTGAAAATAGTTTTAGTGGGTACTGGAAATGTTCTGAGCCCACATAAATATTTTCAGTTCGAACGGACGCTGAAAAATGTCGTCATGAATAGTGAAAGTGATTTTTGCTTGGCTTCTTGGAGAAGCCACCTTTAGGGCCTTTTTGGTATTTCCCCCCTTGGCTTCTTGGAGAAGCCACCCTTGGGCTTGGCCTATAAATAGGGGTGGAGGGGGCTGCCTAAAGGATGATCCCTTGCTCTCATACACATGCCATGCATTATCTGGCTTCTTCTCTCCCTCCCACGAAAAGAGTTTCGTAGAGCCGTAAGGCTGTCTGGGTTCCGGCAGGAACTAGTTCTGGACGGCGAAGCCCTGCCGGATAGATGACACCGTATGTGTGCAACCCCGTAGAGAGGTCGTAGTTTCGATCCTTTTGCCCGAGGGGCTGTTTTGAGAGTGCATCCCGAAGGGCTGTCCAAGTGACGGTCCGAGTTTTGTGAATCCTCCCGAAGGGCTGTCCGAGTGACCGTCCTAGTTTTGAGGGTCCTCCCGAAGGGCTATCCGCGACACCGTCCGAGGGACTGTCCGACCGCCTCCCGGAGGGTTGTCCGTGGGGCGGATGAGGGTATACATCCTTGCGGTTGGGAGGTTGTAAATCCTAGCTGCGGGGATCTGCACCGCCGTTCGTCATCGACTCTACTTCCGCTGCGCTACGAGTCGGTAACGAAAAGGATCAAACCATGTATGCAGTCTCCATAGTGGTCCTGGGCTGGTGCATAGGTTGGAATATTTTTGTTTTCTGCTGCGTTACCATACAGTGGCATCAAGAGCCGTGCTATGCGTAGATGCAGGTTTCGATCTAGAATACATGGAGATGTATGGGTATTGCATAATATAATTAGGTAGTAGATGAGATCTATTGCTGTAAATTATTTATGCGGGTGATAGATGAAATCTGTTAACCGACGTTTTTGTTGCTTCCCTAGAATTTGCGTTTGCTCAATCTCGAGACAGCATGGTGGAATTTGACAAAGTTCTGGCAATCCGTGATCCTGATTGATCATGGAAGTGCTATCAGTTCTTTGGGTTCCGCCATAGTCAAAAGAGAGATGAAATTCGCAGATGAAAGGGCATTGCAGATATGATCTGCACGGGGGTCATGTGTATGACGAAGTTTAGTATGGGGCTCAAGATTTAACTATCTCGTGTTTCATACACCCTGAGATGTTAATCTAGCAACCTGAATAATCATACTTGATGATAAAACGTTGGTAGCTGCGGTTTAAGTCAAAACCTTAGAAGCCACGAAAATAAAATTTTGCATAAACCGATTAGAGGCGTCTAACTTGGTTTTGCAGGATGTGCATGTGATGTGGTATAGCAGTGCTCATAATAATTTGATTATGTATGACATGGCTATATGATGTAAATTGATTAACATGACCTGCGTGTCATGATTCGGCATGATGGCTGGAGCCATATGATTGCACTTTAAATGACATGCGTGTCAACCTTGTTGTAATGCATTATTTTATTAGCTATAGAGATAGCAATATTATGTGGTGCATCGACAAGGTGGTGGCAATCTTCGCGAAGGTGAACACCGACGCGAGTGCCGAAGACGAAGAAATGAAAGACTTCTCCGTCAGAAAGGGCTATACCATATCATGCTAATTATGAATTGCCTGAGATGTTTATCCCTTTGATGCACCCTTCTTGATTGCGCCGTCGTCACTTTTTTATTAGGGTGATCTCTCACAAAAATATCAAGTAGTTAGTGTTCTCCCAAGTGTAGCACCGTCACGGCACCTATCTTTTCGGGGTGCGCCGTGTCACACGGGTACGAACGATTAGAGAAGTGTGAGGCGGGTGAGTTGAGACCTCACAGCGAGATCACTTGGTTGTCTTGACGTTCACGCATGACCGTCATGAGCTTGGAACACACACATCGAAAGATGAACAAGAGTCACATAGAGATGTGATTGGCAAGTTGGCCTACCGGTTGAGATTTTCGTCATCAGTGGTGTTACACCAATGGCGTTGAATTAAAATGCGGATCTTGAATCGCTCACGATCAATTATGAGAGATATTGATTTGAGTGGGAGCGCATTGTTGAATTAACTTGTTTAATTCTTAGTGCAATTAATTGTGAACATTGTCTAAAGTGTTATTTTCCTAATAGTTATAGAATAATGGCTCACGTTTCCACCCTCCCTATTAAAATTGAATAGCTGTTAAATATCTGGTTAAAACTTTATGGTTGGTAACGTAATGTGAGGATTGTCCTCAAGAGTGCCGAGAAGGACTTTGTCATATCGCATGCTTTCCGTATCCTCCCGCTAATGCTATGGATCATGTGTAACACCCTCGATGCGACTATATCTCCCACGTGTCGAGGCACGACTTAGAGGCATAATCGCATTGAAGGCATATGTCGCAAGTGAGGTAATCTTCACACAACCCATGTAATATAATAAGGGAAAGAGATTACATAGTTGGCTTACAATCGCCACTTCACCCAATTACATGAATAAAGCATTACATCATCCAAAAACACTCAAGGTCCGACTACGGAACCAAAATAAAAGAAGAACCCCAAATGCGACAAAAAGGCCCCCGATCGACCCCAACTGGGCTCCACTACTGATCAACTAGAACGAAACAACACAAAGAACAAGATCTTCATCGAGCTCCTCCTGAGCTTGGTTGCGTCATCTGCACGGACTCATCTGCACCTGCAAACTGGTTTTGGAAGTATCTGTGAGTCACGGGGACTCAGCAATCTCGCACCCTCGCGATCAAGACTATTTAAGCTTATGGGAAAGGTAAAAGTATGAGGTGGAGCTGCAGCAAGCGACTAGCATATATGGTGGCTAACATACGCAAATGAGAGCGAGAAGAGAAGGCAAAGCACGGTCGATAAAAGTATGATCAAGAAGTGATCCTAAAACAACCTACGTCAAGCATAACTCCAACAACCGTGTTCACTTCCCGGACCCCACCGAAAAGGGACCATCACGGTTACACACGCGGTTGATTCATTTTAATTAAGGTCAAGTTCAGGTTTTCTACAACCGGACGTTAACAAATTCCCATCTGCCCATAACCGCGGGCACGTCTTTCGAAAGTTCAAATCCCTGCAAGGGTGTCCCAACTTAGCCCATGACAAGCTCTCACGGTCAACGAAGGAATAGACCTCCTCCCGAGACATTCCGATCAGACTCGGTATCCTGGTACAACAAGACATTTCGACAGGGTAAAACTAAACCAGCAACACCGCCCGATGCGCCGACATCCTGATGGGAGCTGCACATATCTCGTTCTCAGGGCAACACCGGATGAGACATCCTACGAGTAAAACCAGCCCTCAAGTTTCCCCGAGGTGGCCCCATAGTCTACTCAGTTCGGACCAACACTTAGACAAGCACTGGCCCGGGGGGGGGGGTTAAAATAAGATGACCCTTGGGCTGGCCTAACCCAAGGGAAAAAGAGGCTAGGTGGCGAATGGTAAAACCAATGTTGGGCATTGCTGGAAGAGCTTTACTTAAGGCGAACTGTCAAGGGGTTCCCATTATAGCCCAACCGCGTAAGGGACGCAAAATCCGGGAACATAACACTGATATGACGGAAACTAGGGCGGCAAGAGTGGAACAAAACACCAGGCATAAGGCCGAGCCTTCCACCCTTAACCAAGTATATAGATGCATTAAGATAGCAAGATAATATAATGATATCCCAACAAGTAAATAAATGTTCCAACAAGGAACGGCCTCCAATCTTCACCTGCAACTAGCAACGCTATAAGAGGGGCTGAGCAAAGCGGTAACATAGCCAATCAACGGTTTGCTAGGACAATGGTGGGTTAGAGGTTTGACATGGCAATTTGGGAGGCTTGCAAGCAAGTGGTAGGCATCGTAGCAATGGCATAGCAAAAGAGCGAGCAAACTAGCATAGCAAAGATAGTAGTGATTTCGAGGGTATGATCATCTTGCCTGAAATCCCGCAAGGAAGAAGAACGAGTCCATGAAGAAGACAAACGGACGTAGTCAAACGGGTCCTCACACACACGACGTTACCGGAACCAACCCAAAGAAACAATACCGGAAAAGAGCAAACAACATAGTAAACAAACCACACATGAACATGGTATCATGCACAATCAAGTATGATGCATGTCCGGTTTAATGAAGCATGGCATGGCAAAGTGCAACAAACATCGCTACAAATTAAGTGGAGCTCAATATGCAACGAGTTGCATATTGATGGAACACCACATGCCTTATTTAGTTCTCTTTCGTTTATGTACTCAACAAAATTAAATGTTTGTTAACATGGCAAGAGGTGAAGCAAATGAAAACTACCTATCTAATCAAGTTTAAATGAGGCCGGAAACAATGAACAACAATTCCGGTAAATCCCCACGTGCATATATTAGGTTTGGTCCTGTTCTGCCCTAAACCATATTTTATAGTTATTAAACATGCAAGATGATGCCATCCTGTTAAACTAGGCAAAATTCTACCCCATTATATATAAAGTTTGTTAGAAACCGAGCTACGGTTATTTAATTATGAAATAAACCATTTTAACAAGTTATTTGAGCAAATTTAAACAAACAACATTTTAAGCATTTTAAACATAGATGAAAGTGGCAAATTATTAAACTACACAAAATTCTAAGCAAGTTCCATATATAAATTGTTTTAATCCGATGCACGGTTGTGAAGTTATTAAATGAATGATCATGAAGGGGTTTTCTGCAAAACAACCGTCTCAGGAAAAATAGATAAATTCATCTCGAGGGAAAAAATGCTACATGGGCCGAATCCTGTTGGCCCAACAGGAAGAGGAGATTTGGAGGGCGGCTCACATCGGCCTTGAGGCCGAATCCGGCTGGCGCTGTGGAACTGGGCCGGGGCGAACTGGCCTTGGCGGTGGAGGCCCATGGCGAAGACGAGACAGGGGAGCGCTGGCACGGTCGTCGTCCTCCCCACGATGCAAGACGAGCCGGCGGTGTGGTTCTCCGACGAGGGCAGCATGGGATGAAGCGGAGGCCGGGGATCGGAGCGGGAGGCGGATCCGGGGCGGGGGACGCCAGATCCGGCGAATCCGGACGACGCCGGGAGCTGGGCGGCAGCGAGGAACTCCGAGCGGCGGCGCTGTGTATGACTAGAGAGAGAGCAAGCTATAAGGGAAGGAGGAATAGAAACGGAGGAAGGGAGGAGCTGGCGGCCGGGAACGCGACCTGGGCGACGTCGCGGAGTAGGGGTCGCCGGTGATGCGGTGGGCTCCAGTGGCCGGCGGGCCTTGCGGGAGCATCGAGCGGCGGCCTCCCTCCCGATCCAGATCAGATCGAGGAGGTGCAGCGGGAGCGAGCAGGCGCTGACTCGGGATCGGGCGCAGATGGGCTTCCAGGGCCCCGATCTGGGTCCTGGTGGGCCCGCGGGCTTCGCGGCGGCGCAGAGAGACCAGGGGCGACGTGGAGGCGCGGGAGAGGTCTTGAGCGGCAGCGCAGGTGGCGGCCGGTCCTGTTGAGCGGCGCCAAGTGGCGAGGAGGGGCTGGAGCGGCGCGGAAATTGATGGGGGAGGGGGCTAGAGGTAGGTGGAAGGCTAGGGATGCCCAAAAATGGCAAGGGGGGCTTCTTAAATAGGCAGGGGTCTAGGGTTAGGGGTTTTCATCCGTTTTCAGACCCTCGGATCGCGAGGAGGGGTAGGTTGGAGCTTGTGGGCTGTGCAGAAGGCCTCGGACTGAGACGAGAGAAGAGAGAGGGAGGCCTAGCGACTGTTTCCAGAGACCGAAAACGTCCGGCGTTAGACCGGCTATACTGCCGCTATAGTTAATCGTTTGGGCGTCAAACGAACTCTGAATGCGATGAAACTTGACAGGCGGTCTATCTACACTATAATAAGACCACACGTCAACTCTCATCCCATTCCGAGAACATTTTTCCAGCCACTTATAAAATACTATTTCGGACATGCCGCGGGCGCGTGCAAGTGTGGTTGGACTCAGAACGGACAACGGAGAGAACTCGGAGAACCCGGACGAATGAAAGTTTTAAGACATGATGATGCAATGCACATGATGACATGATAAGATGCAACACGCAAGCAAATGACAAGGCAACAACATCGAATAACTGACGGACACCTGGCACATCGGTCTCGGGGCGTCACATCATGTGACTCTCATCCTTCGGTCCAAAAGCTAGAATTCTGTTACGGTCAAGTGAAATATGTTTGCTTCCATGAAACCCAAACTTCGAAAGTTGGGATAGTTATATGATATTCATGGAACTGAAAATTATTTTCAGATACAAACAAAGTAATGTTTGTTTGCAAGTATTAGTAAAAGTGTTTAGTATGCATTTGACTGTTGGGAAAGGGATCCAGAAGAACGCCTGTCATATAATGAAAGGTGAATAAAACAACAACTTACAGAGAAAGGAAGTGTCCAAAGGGTGTTAGTATGACTTACACGCCTAGGAAGTCCGGGGCTAACGCCGCTCTTAAGTTGGGTGCTTCTTTTGCGAGTAGGAGAAATACTAAAAGTTAAACTGTTAGAAGTATAAAGGCAAATAGAAAGAAGACTGAAATATCCAGCTCATGTATGAATGTCATACAAGTTTTTGATGTATAGAAGGCTGGCCAAAGATATAGTCCTTGGGAATTATGATTAAATTGTTGATCACTGATTCTTGGGTATTGTGAGTTAAATCACAAAGATACCCGCTCGATTGCATTCTGTTGCAACTCGATGTAAGAACTACTATGGCCTAAAAGACTAGCCAGAAATGAGGTTTAGGTATACACAGGGAACATAGTAAATGTTACTATACCTTCCATCGGTGTATTACCGTCTGTATTTATTTTCATAATTCATTTAGAGTTTTACACACTCTAGCTCATTGCATAAGGTATCTTGCAAGAAGGTTGTTCATAAGAGAACTTTTAATGTTCGATGTTATGAATAACGTAAGGGTCATACTTTCATTATGAATGAGATGTATGTTATGAATATTGATAATAATACATTACCTCTGGGTTTACTTTCTTGTTTCATTTTAGAGTTTCATACACTCTAGCCCATTGCACAATGTTTGTTGCAAAAGAGTTGTTCACAAAAGGAACAATTGTTGTTCAGTATTATGAATAACATGAAGGGCCATACTTCCATCCAAGATGGGATGTATGTTATGAATATTGATGGTAATATGATACATCCATAACACTGACGCTAAATGTCGCAAGACTAAAAGAATACCACACAAGTGTGGCACTGCATTTGGTCACATTGGAGAAACCCGCATGGAAAATTCCATTATGATGGATTTTGAACTCATTTGATTTTGAATCGCCTGACACTTGCAACTTTCCTCCGATGAAGTGACTGAAATACCGTTCACAGGCCATAAGGAACGAGTAACAAACTTATTGGTGCTCATACATTTGATGTGTGTAGTCCGATATAGGTTGTTAGTAGTGGATTTATCTATCTTCAGAAATGACTCAAGTAGATATATGGATATTTACTTGATGAGACGTAAGTCTGGATCTTTTGAAATCATTTGAAAGGTTTTCAAAAATGAAGTAGAAGTTATTGTAACAAGAAAATTATATTTCTACAATTCAATTGCAGAAAGGAATATTTGAGTTACAAGTTTAGCGAATGTCTGATGAGTTGTGAAAGGGGTTTCATAACTTGCACTTCCCGGAACACCACTGCAAAGTGGAAAGTCTGTGAAGATGTAATCAAACCATTTATGACATGGTAAGATCAAAGATGACATAAATAAATTTGCCATTATCCCTTTTAAAAGAGTGATGCTTTAGAGACTGCAGCTTTTACACTGAAAAGAGCTCCATCGGGTCTGTTGAAATGACACCATGGTATGGTACGCCCAACCATGTTATATCTTTTCTTAACATTTGGAATGTGGGGTTTGTGTAAAGGTTACAAACCTATTCCAAATCAGACAAGTGCTACTTTGTAGGTTATCCCAAGCAATTGGGTATTCCTCCCTCACTATACCGAGGCAAATAGTTTTGCCACGAAACGGTATGCTTTTAAAGAGAATGGTTCTTTCAAAAAGGGTGAGTGGGAGGACAGTGCAAAATCGACAAGATAATAGTATCTTCGTCATCAGGTCAAAGGAAAGGAACCTTGGAAGTAATTCCAGAGTTTCCTGCTGCGACTGATACGAAAGTCTCTACAATAAAATGTATGGACTTCGGTCGAACTTGCAGCTGAACCACGTAGGCAAAACTCGTGCAAACCTCTCAGGTGCGCAAACGAGATATTGTTGTTAGACAACAATATACCTACGATACACAAGGAAGCGTTGATGGGCCCAGACTCCAGAATTGGCTAAATGCAAATACAACCCGAGTTAGTTTCCATATAAGTGATTCAAGATTAAAACCTTGATACACCTTTCAGAAGACTTAGAGTCTATCGAATATTTATGGAACTTAAAACTGGTAACGGATAAAAATGTTTAATCCATAAAGCTCGACTTGTTGCAATAACAAGTTCAAGGAGTTGACTACAATGAGATTGTCTCACTGTAGAGATGCTTAAAGTCGGTTCGGGTTGAACTAGCAATTAATACATATTTCAATCTTGAGATATGATACATGGATAACAAAAGGATTTCCATCTAATGGAAATGAAACCTAGGACTTGTATGTGATACAGTCCAAAGTAATTTGTCGATCCAAAGGATGCTAGTAGGTATGCAAACTTCAGAGTTCCAGCGATGGACAGAAGAGAGCAAAATGGAGGTGGAATCTTCGTGTTTTGATGAAATGGTCAAAAGGGGGTTTTGACTTCATCAATGGGTAATGAAGATTCTTGTAATTCAAGAAAGTAAGTGGGAGCGCAATAATATTTCTAAAAACCTTGTGTGCTTGACACATTGGTAATTGGAAATAAATTCCTTGACACAAATTAGGACTTCATTTGAAAATAGTTTTTCGATGAAGTTCTTAGGCTAAATAGCCTCAATATTAGGCATGATGATCTATGGAGATAGATTTACCTAATGGGGCTAAGCAATGAATACATATTGACAAGATGCTAAAACCTTTTAGCATTTAAAACGCCAAGGAGTGATTCTTGCCGAAGTCACATGGAAAGAGTTTTTACAAGACTCGGTGTCCCAAAACACTGATGAGTAAAATACATGATGGAGATTCCACACACCTTCGTGTTTTGGATTAATCATGTATTCCATGGTATGTAAAACAACCAGATATGTCCGATACTCCAAAGGTGTTGTGAGTATAGATACCAAAGTGGTCAAAAGTACTGATCATAGGACAACAGTGAAAGATGTCATTTAGTACCAGAGTAGTACTGATGACATGTTTTCTCGCAAGCAGAGATTATGAAAGTGCTTGTTGTAAGTAATTACATCGATACAGTCTTCATCAATGCTCCATGCGATTTTCGATTTAAATTAAGGGGTTTTTTGTGTGATACACAATATGGCGGCACGGTAGTTTGAAATTGTTCCAAACAATATACTATGGCAATTTCTATAACAAGGCTAAGTATGTTGACGCTTTAGAAGCCACAAACAAGATGTTGAATCATATAGTTCATTCATAAACTTAGTATGGTTCCAAGATGGCTTTTGTCAATGGGACACTACTGCAGGTAGTTGCTCCATAACTCAGTCTGAGGAATCCAGGTTCGACCTGTGATTCACATAAATACAAAGCCAAGTCCACACAAAATATGAATTTTGTGAAAGCGTGAAAATGCTAGGATATGCAAAGATAAACACGGAGTTGAAGTCGTCAGATCCGTTGGACATCAGGCTATACCACAAGCGAAGCAAATTTACACCAGTGTGCCACAGGTGTAAAGTGCATTAGCATTAACTAGATTATTGACTCTAGTGCAAGTGGGAGTCTGTAGGAGATATGCCCTAGAGGCAATAATAAATGTTATTGATTATCTCCCTGTTCATAATTAGGTTTATGTTTCATGCTATAACTGCTATGGTTCCCGAGTCTGCAAATAAAACGAGGCTCGGAGGAAGGCTCGTATGCACGTGTGGAAGACTAGCACAAGTGTTGCATGATGGTTCTGTTTTCCTGATCATGGGCATGTCTATGCCAACAATTTTGAGGGCACAATGTTAGCAGAACATTTGTGTTGAATCGACCCGATTGATGTTATGCTATGAGATACATTCGTCAGAAGTTAATGGTAAATAACACAGAGATGGTTAATGTTTGCATGATTCCTTAGACCATGAGAGTATCGAGTTTCTTCATGCTTGCTTCATGAACTTTGGGGTTTGTTAAACGTCATCCGTAAATGGGTGGCTATTACGGCGGCTTACGGGTTCATGGAAAAGTATGTCAAGTAACTTAATAGCTCAAGATTGGGATTTTCTCCTCCGACGATGGAGAGATATCTCTGGGCCCTCTCGGTGTTACGGTATCCATCATCGTCTGGCCAGACACTTTGTGATTTGATCACAGGGATGCCGGAACACAGAAACGAGAAAAGAGAACAATACCGGTAACGAGGTAACTAGCATAGTGGACAAGTTGTTGATCCACGGGAATGCCAACATGTCTCACCTCGGGTATTTGTAACATATCGCGAAGCAACAAGAATAGCACACGGCAGCTGGAGGTTCACTCGAATATTCATTCGTGTGGGTATAGGGGTCAATATGGGTGTCCACGGCTCCGATGTTGATCATTGATTGGAAAGGGTTCCGGTCATGTCTATACTTCACCGAACCTATAGGGTCACACGCTTAAGGGTCATCTATCTATTGAATACTAGACAAGGAGTCTGAGAGAAAATCACCGAAAAAGTTTCGGACAGCGGAATCGTACCGCAGAGAGAGGTCATCAGATATGTTTCGATGATACCGAAAAGTTGTTTCGGGATATACCATTAAGTCAAATTGGTTTCAGCACATGCCTGATAATTCTTGGAGGATGCCAGAATCATTCTGGAAGCTTTTTGGAATTTTTTGGGATAAAAACCGGAAATGTTCCGGAGCTGCCAGTACCGTTTTGGTTGTTTTTCGCAGATGAAATTTACTTATCTGAAATTGTTTCGGAACGAATCCAAAATCATTTTAGTGGGTACTGGATTATTCTAAGACCCACAGAAATATTTTCGGATTTAATGGACGCGAAAAATTGTCTTCATGAATAGTGAAAACGCATTCTTGTTTGCTTTTCGCAGATGAAATCACTAAACTGAAATTGTTTCAGAACGCATTGAAAATAGTTTTAGTGGGTACTGGAAATGTTCTGAGCCCACATAAATATTTTCAGTTCGAACGGACCTGAAAAATGTCGTCATGAATAGTGAAAGTGTTTTTGCTTGGCTTCTTGGAGAAGCCACCTTTAGGGCCTTTTTGGTATTTCCCCCTTGGCTTCTTGGAGAAGCCACCCTTGGCTTGGCCTATAAATAGGGTGGAGGGGGCTGCCTAAGGATGATCCCTTGCTCTCATACACATGCATGCATTATCTGGCTCTTCTCTCCCTCCCACGAAAAGAGTTTCGTAGAGCCGTAAGGCTGTCTGGTTCCGGCAGGAACTAGTTCTGGACGGCGAAGCCCTGCCGGATTAGATGACACCGTATGTGTGCAACCCGTAGAGAGGTCGTAGTTTCGATCCTTTTGCCGAGGGGACTGTTTGAGAGTGCCTCCCGAGGGCCAGTGGTCCGTTCTGTGAACTCCCGAGGCTGTCCAAGTGACGGTCCGAGTTCTGTGAATCTCCCGAAGGGCTGTCCGAGTGTCCGTCCTAGTTTTGAGGGTCTCCGAAGCCCCGACACCGTGAGGACTGTCCGACCGCCTTCCGGAGGGCTGTCCGTGGGGCGGATGAGGGTATACATCCTCGCGGTTGGGAGGTTGTAAATCCTAGCTGCGGGGATCTGCACCGCCGTTCGTCATCGACTCTACTTCCGCTGCGCTACGAGTCGGTAACGAAAAGGATCAAACCATGTATGCAGTCTCCATAGTGGTCCTGGGCTGGTGCGTAGGTTGGAATATTTTTGTTTTCTGCTGCGTTACCCTACACCTTGGCAAAAGGCCCATATGTGATAAGGAGGACGCGGAACGTGAAGCCGCGGGTCTCCCAGACCCCTTCGTGAAGTTAACCAACCCCTTGGAGCATGACTTCATCAGGGCCCACTGTCGGTGTCAAAACGGGCGGATCTCAGGTAGGGGGTCCCGAACTGTGCGTCTAAGGTTGATGGTAACAGGAGACAGGGGACACGATGTTTACCCAGGTTCGGGCCCTCTCTATGGAGGTAATACCCTACTTCCTGCTTGATTGATGTTGATGAATATGAGTATTACAAGAGTTGATCTACCACGAGATTGTAATGGCTAAACCCTAGAAGTCTAGCCTGTATGACTACAGTATTAAGTATATCCTTTCCGGATTACACCCTCCGGTTTATATAGACACCGGGGGGGATCTAGGGTTACATAGAGTCGGTTACATAAGATGGAATCTTCAGAGTTGTTCGCCAAGCTCGCTTTCCACGCCGAGGAGAGTCTTATCCGGACACGGGTACAGTCTTCGGTCTTCATATCTTTGCATCCCATCAGTCCGGCCCATAGATAACAGGTCGAACGCCCGAGGACCCCTTAGTCCAGGGCTCCCTCAATAGCCCTTGAACCTGGCTTCAATGACAAGGTATCCGGCGCGTAGTGCTGTCTTCGGCATTGCAAGGCGGGTTCCTCCTTCCGAACTCCCAAATAGTCTCCAGACGAATTGATCGTGTCCAGACCTGTAACACACACCGCACACAACCACAGAGAGAATATAAGAACACACGACTCCAATCTGCTGACAACTTTAGTAATGTGACGTCACGCCTGTCCGGTCATAATTTTGAACCATTTTTTGCTCCACGTTTCGAGACGCGGTTGTCATTGGCACGTCTTGTCAAAGCAGAGATTGTGTCCCCTTATTACGGGACTCTCATCAACACGAGCGTGGGCAACCCAACAGTGCCATTTACACAGCCCTTGGGAGCAGGCGAATTTTAAGGCGAATGGGGGGGGCGTTCGATATTCACCGCCCTTATAAGGAGATAAGATTCCCCTTTCTTTTCCCACGCTTTCTTCCTGCCTCTCCGTTCTTGAGCTCCAACACCCAAGTCCTCATTCGTTCCCATTCAAACAAACACCCAACCATGTCCGGATCTGGAGGTCAAGGCAAATGGATGGCCTCCTCTGTTAAGGAGGAGGACATCGCCGAGCTTCGGGCAGACGGGTACCTGGCGAAGGAAATCGCCCACCGTCTTCCAGCCCGGGGACAGATCATCCCCACACCGAAGCCCAACGAGAGGGTAGTGTTCATCCCTCATTTCCTCCGCGGGCTAGGGTTTCCACTCCACCCCTTCGTCCGCGGGATAATGTTCTACTATGGGATAGACTTCCACGATCTATCCCCGAACTCCTTCCTCAATATCTCGGCGTTCATCGTCGTGTGCGAGGCCTTCCTCCGCATCCACCCCCACTTCGGGCTGTGGCTCAAAACCTTCAACATGAAGCCCAAGGTGGTGGACGGACAACACGCAGAGTGCGGGGGCGCCATGGTGAGCAAGCTCACCAATGTCTCTTGGCCGAAAGGCACATTCGTGGAATCTATCAAGGAATGGCAGAAGCTATGGTTCTACATCATCGAACCCCGCGACCCACCTGGGCCGCGACTACCGAATTCAACTCCGACGCCCCCGTGCGGCTCACCTCCTGGGTTGAGAAGATCCGAAACTAGTGTTCGTCGGACGAGCTAATTGCGCTGCAAACGTGTATCCAAAGTATGATCGATAGGGACATCAAGCTTGTCGACATAATCCAAGTGATGTTGGTGCGCCAAATCCTTCCCTGCCAGAGCCGAAGCCGTCCTCTATGGGATTTCAACCCAAAGAAACACCATACCCTAGTGAGGCTTTTCGAAACGACTCATGAAGATGCCTGGAAGTTGCTTTTCAAGGGCAACGAGATACCGCCGACCACTGACTCGGACCGGGGTCATGACATAAATCACCTCCCCAATGAGGTATGTTGTTTCCAACACATCCCTTACTTGCTTGTTTCAAGGATGATATCTAAGCTTTCATTACCATTGCTTTTTTAGTTCGGGTTGAAGAAGGCGAAGCAGATCCGGTGTCCGGCTCCCTTGCCCGAGGAGCCAGTCATCCCGCGCTTAGCAAAGATGCTGGAGCCGGCACCTTATAAGGCACCAGAGAAGAAGGCCATAGGAAAGGCCAAGGGGGTCTGGAGCAGCCCCCGCCGCAAGGGTACCTCGGACGCGACGCCCAAAGACAAGGCCCATTCCCCCGCCGCCGAAGACGACGTGGATCATGATGAGGAGGACGAGAGCGACTCTCCCCCTGATGGGGGGAGGAATAAGAGGGCGGCCTCCGCAACTCTGGAGGCGGAGGCGCCCCAAAGGGGGAAGGGCTCCCTCATGGATAACTCCGCATGGGACGTCGATGACAGTCCGGAGAGACGCCCCCGCGCTAAGCCTCGGGCCGCATCATAAGTACTAATACCTTATCCGCCCATGAAGTTTCCCCTCCTCATTGTATTGAGACGATTGGTTATGTTATTGTAGTCCAGCCCACAATAACCCTCCGTGATCCTCGTCAGGAGGCTCGCTGGATTCCAAGGCGATGGCCAGCGACTCCCCGCCAGCCGCACACTCCCCCGAGACCAGGGATGATGCGGAGGTGCTGTCACGAAGGACTGTTCCCGGTGGGGGAGAGGCTTAGGAGGCACCCGAAGGAGAAACCCCCGTCGCCGGACACCAAGGGGAATCAACCCCCCGGAGACTGACGGGGAGGGCCGTATACAATTCGTCCCTCAACCGGACTCAATTCTGGAGACCGAGGCGGCTCCGAAATCCAGCACGCACCCTCCTTCAAAAGAAGGGGGGATGCTTGTTCCGCCGGTGGCCCCTGTCCAACCAGGGGCACCGGATGATCTGCTGGAAGCGCTTCCATTATGGATGAGCACCGTGTCCTTATGGGCACGGTGATTGAAAGGGTTCAGTCCGCCAAGAGCGGACTAACCGAGGCCCGCGGCAACCTGCTGACAGGTTTTGAGGTAAGTGACGCCAAAAGGAGAGAATCCCACTGTAGACAGCAGCCCCTGAGACACTGTCCGGTGTTCGGAAAGAAAAAACTGGACAGAGGATCAATCTCCTATGACAGGAAACTAACTAAATTTTTCTTAAATACAATCGTCGCTGCTGGCCGCGGCCTCGCATACTGCCGAAGTCTCCGGACTGAAGCAAAAACTGGCGGAAGCCGAGGGAGAGCTGAGCCAAGTGAAGAGGCAGCTCAAGGAGAAACAAGGTAAGCAATAACCTGTTATATATTTGAAAAGAATAAAATGATATGCGATGACCAAAATGCCATGATTTGTACAGAAGCAACCACCGAGGTCGAGGCCCTGAGAAAGGCCTTGGCCGAAGCCGAGGGGAAGGCTGTTCAACAGCAAGCCGCCCGTTAGAAGCTCAAGGCCCGGGTCGGCGAGGTCCAGCAGGAGCTCCAGGACGTGGTGAAGAAGTGTGAAGCTTTGGAGCGCGAGGCGTCGACTCGAGAGGCCGAACTTATCAAGGCTCGTCAAAGCGCAGAGGCCGCACGGAATGAGGCCCGGAATGCTCTCCAGGAGATCCAGGAGGCGAAGAAGATCACAGCAGGTAAGGCGTTTAACATGCAAAGCAAGTATGCGGAGAGGAAGTACCTTTTACTAACCTAGATTTAGAGTTGCCCAGGGGCTTTTGTGGATCTGCCGCGCAGTGTATCCGATGCTGCGGAGTTCTTCCGAGCCAGGGAAGGGGATTCTCCGGAGAAGCTGGTCTGGTCGCAATATGCTGTGCCAGAGCATCCGGTGGCCTTTGCCAATCAACTAAAACAGTTGGTCGAGCTGCACAGGATGGCCGAACTGGCCATGAAGGATTTAATAATCCGACTATGGCCAGCTGAAGCTATACCTAGCAGTTATTTTGGCTTCGGGAAGCGGGTGGTGGAGGCTTGTTTGCGGCTAGACATCGTCAAGCGATCAGTCTGCATCGAGGGTGCCCGCATGACCTTCGCTCGTTGCAAGATGTGGTGGGCGAAGATGGATGCCATCGAGGTGGCCTAGGGGACGCCGGAGGGCAAGGAGCACCGCACACCCGAGCGATATTTTGCGGATGTCCTGGAGGGACTCGACTTGTAGCAACACAGTGCGGGAAGGACGTTATTCTCGAATGAATAGATTCATATTTTGCCTTGTATGATGAAAACAAATCCGCTTTGTAATATAATTTTTTATTATGTTTTAATTGTATCCTCCTGTGCGGCTGTGTTGTATGATATCTGAGGGTTGTCTAGTCGTCGGCTTCTGCCCTCACGTAGGTAGTACGGAGGTGTTCACGGTGGTATCTAAACTATCTTGATCCAATTATATGGTCCTCGAAGGAGTTGTTTAGCGCAACGAACCAGGCAACCAGACTATACGGCTTGAACGCCCTCACTTAACCATAGGAGTTTTATAATAAAATATAGGCGCAGCCCCTGGTATACGAACCAGGGTGCTGTGAGCGTCTGATCAGGAAGTACTGATCCTTCACGTAATGCGGAAAAATCTCCAATGATTTGAGACTTCCGAACAGCTGACCGGCTCTCGCCGCATCATGACAGTTAGTTTTCGGCTTTCTCTACTGAGGTGCTCATTCGGTTTTGCAGTATTTCTCCCTTTACTACCCTAGCCGATGTAGCGGAACGTAGGGTACCAAGCACAGGAGCCGGGCAACCCAACTATTGACCAAAGACATGATTCAGAGCCAATGCATATAATGCTAAATTCGGGGTGACGAACTATACATATAAGAAGTGTTCGAACTTTTGTTGCCGTAATGTGGGGTGCTATAAAGCCCCTGGCAAACATCAAAACATACCAAAGTGTACGGGTGCTACCTGATGGGGTTATCCACAGGGAAATTGGAAAAAAGAGAAAAAGAAAACAGAAAAGATGTAAAGGTAAAAAGCTGGGGTCCTACAGCTCCAGCTACAAACTGTTTTCATTGTAATGTAATTAGTACATCAAGGCGCATTGATACAAGTAGTGCAATACGCAACAGGCTATTTAACATGCCGAAACCTGGGGAGAGCTGCATGTGGATCCTGGAAGATAGGTAGAGTTATCGTTAACAGAATCACCTAAAAAGTCCCCGTATGTCTACGCTCCTCGCCATCTTGGTGTATTTATCCTTCAAGAGGACCGATAACCAGACCACCCGATGGCGCCTGTAGGATTAAAACCTGCAAGAAAACAAGCAGAAGTGAAAGTATGTGTGTATCCGATGTCGGTTGAGCCGTGCCGTGGATCACAAGATAGCTATGCCTCCGTCGATGCCCATGGAATTTTGAGTGCGTAGTTATGTATGCGCGGCGCGCATGCCACCGCTTGATTGGGACTGAGACGGAGGCCGGATTGCTAGTCAAGCTCCTGACGAGCCGAGCTTTCCTGCTGCAGAGTAGTTCGGACCCTCTTAAGGGTGTCCAAGGGCTTGGTAGCCGAATGAAGGTTCTGCTTGAGAAGGCTGCTTTGTACTTCTGCTGCTAGGGCAGCTGTGTGCTCTTCTGTACGGAGAGAGCGTTCCGTATTGCCATTGACTGTTATTACGCCGCGTGGGCTGGGCATCTCGAGCTTGAGATAAGCATAGTGTGGCACTGCGTTGAATCGAGCAAACGCAGTTCGTCCGAGCAGTGCATGATAGCCGCTATGGAATGGGACGATATCGAAGACTAACTCCTCGCTTCGGAAGTTGTCCGGAGATCCGAAGACAACCTCTAATGTGATTGAGCCTGTACAACGGGCCTCTACGCCTAGAATGACTCCTTTAAAGGTGGTCTTTGTAGGCTTGATCCTTGATGGGTTAATGCCCATTTTTTGCACCGTATCATGATAGAGTAGATTGAGGCTGCTATCGCCGTCCATAAGGACACGAGTCAGATGGAACCCATCAATTATTGGGTCTAAGACCAGTGCGGCTGAGCCTCTGTGACGGATACTGGTCGGGTGATCCCGGCGATCAAAAGTGATCGGGTATGACGACCATGGATTGAATTTTGGGGCGACTGGCTCTATCACGTAGACGTCCCTGAGCGCACGCTTGCGCTCCCTCTTGGGGATGTGGGTAGCATATATCATGTTCACCATTTTGACCTGAGGGGGAAACTTCTTCTGTCCCCCTGTGTTCGGTTGTCGTGGCTCTTAGTCATCATCCTCGCTTTGCGATCCCTTTTCCCTGTTCTCGGCGTTTAATTTGCCAGCCTGTTTGAAAACCCAGCACTCTCTATTTGTATGATTAGGAGGCTTGTCGGGGGTGCCGTGAATCTGGCATGGACGATCAAGTATGCGGTCCAAGCTGGATGGGCCCGAATTGTTCTTTTGGAACGGCTTCTTCCACTGACCGGACTTAGAGCCACTGAATCCGGCGTTGACCGTCGTATCCTCGGTGTTGTCACTGTTGTTTCGGCGCTTGTATCTATTGCGTCGGGACTTGTCTTTGTTGCTTTTAACTTCAGGGGTGCCGGCCTCGCTTGCATTGTTTTTGCTACGGGCCAACCAACTCACTGTTGTTTTGGCTTTTCTTGGCCGAGGTGGCAAGCGAGCCATTCGCCGCGGATGCTATGCTTGAAAGCTGCTAGAGCTTCGGCGTCCGGACAGTCGACAATTTGGTTCTTTTTTGTTAAGAACCTTGTCCAGAATTTCCTGGCGGACTCTCCAGGCTGTTGAACTATATGGCTGAAGTCATCAGCGTCCGGAGGTCGAACATATGTACCTTGGAAGTTGTCGAGGAAATCCTCTTCCAAGTCCTCCCAGCTGCCAATGGAATTTTCAGGCAGACTGTTTAGCCAATGCCGAGCTGGCCCTTTGAGTTTTAGAGGGAGGTATTTTATGGCATGGAGGTCATCTCCTCGGGCCATATGGATGTGGAGAATGAAGTCCTCGATCCACACTGCGGGGTCCATCATTCCATCATATGATTCTATGTTCACGAGCTTGAATCCATCTAGGAATTTGTGATACAGGACCTCATCAATGAAGCAATGAGGGTGTGCGGGGCCTCTATATCGGGCCATATCATGACGCAGTTCTGATAGAGTCCGTCTGCGGTGTTCAGCCTACGCATGAGTGGGTTTGTGACGTCCGAATAGGTGGCCGTTGTCGCGTGTCGAGGCGGGTCCTTGCGATCCGTAGATTGATCTGGTATGCCCTGCTTTATTGTTCAGGTTCTGCCGGAGGTCATATGTATGGTCGTGGGCTAATTTACCTCTACATGAGTGATGAGGCGGGGCAGGCTGGTGTTCGCCATGAGTTGTCGTTTTGTCCCGACCACGTGGTGGTCGGTTGGCCGTATTGTGCGATGGTGGTATGTACTCCGGCGCCTCCTCGTCGAACTGAGGTAGCAATTTGCGCTTTGGGTAGCTTTTGGTTGGGTGCTTGATGCCGTATTCCTCGGCTGCTAGGACATCAGTCCATTTATCATTGAGCAGATCTTGGTCAGCTTGAAGCTGCTGCTGCTTCTTTTTCAGGCTCCTTGCCTTGGCTATTAGCTGGCGCTTGAAGCACTCCTACTCAAGAGGTTCCTTGGGCATGATGAAGTCTTCGGTGTTGAGGCTCACCTCATCTTCGGAGAGCGGAAGGTAATTATCATCCTCCGAATCTTCATGCGTGGCCTGTTTAACAGGGCTAACCTGCTCATCTTCCCGTTCATTTTGTTTGTTTGCTTTATCGACGGGGTCTTCGTTGTCTTCGGCACCTTCCGGAGTGTCATCTTCTCCCGTGCTGGTGTTGCTGTCTTTACTGCGGCATGACTTAGAGCGGCGCCGCTGATGTCGGCGCTTGGACTTTATTTCGGAAGGTTTATCCTCAACTGGGTCTTCCTTATCGTCGCCGCTGTGCTCCTTTGGTGCATCCACCATGTATACGTCATACGAGGAAGTGGCCGTCCAGCGTCCGGTGAACGGCGGGTTCTGGGCCTCTTCTTCTCCGGCATCGTCGTCCATACCATCGACGTCCTCAGAGTCATAATCAAGTTCGTCGGTCAAATCCTCGATCGTGGCTATAAAGTGGGCAGCGGGTGGGAAGTAAAATTCTCCATCGTCAGCCCCTAGTTCGAGCCGGATATAGTTCGGCTGAGAGTCCTCCGCCAAGGACAGGTTTTTAATGAGTTTAGCACATCGCCCAAAGGCGAGTGCTGGAAGATGTCTACGGCGCTGAATTTGAAGATCGATAAACGATCAAGCTCGGCGTCCGTGGGATCGCACGGTTCGGAACCTATGGCCGGAGACGAGTCCGGCGTTCCGGTGGCATAGGCATCGTGTGAGACTGGTCCATGTACGGCTCCCACGCCGTGGAATCTGCGGCCTCCGAGGTGGGGTTAATCCTCCCGTCTTTGGATGGCGCAGCCTGCTTCGGCTCTAGGGCCAGAGCGGTTACAGGAGCGATCTCCTGGATGCGGCCTGATGACAGATTTAGGTTATGATCATCGGGGTGACTGGGAGTGGCCGCTGCGGTATCGAATCCGGTGAAGATCAAGTCTCCACGGATGTCCGCGACATAGTTCAAGGTCCCGAAGCTGACCTGATTGCCAGGGGCGTAGCTTTCGATCTGCTCCAGATGGCCAAACGAGTTGGCCCGTAGTGCGAAGCCGCCGAACATGAAGATCTGTCTAGGATGGAAAGTTTCTTTGTAGACAGCGTCATTATTGACGATTGAAGGGGCAATCGAACCTTTCAGCGATAGCACAGAGGAACTCTCAATGAAAGCACTAATGTCGGTGTCAAAACCGGCGGATCTCGGGTAGGGAGTCCCAAACTATGCGTCTAAGGTTGATGGTAACCGGAGACAGGGGACACGATGTTTACCCAGGTTCGGGCCCTCTCTATGGAGGTAATACCCTAATTCCTGCTTGATTGATCTTGATGAATATAAGTGTTACAAGAGTTGATCTACCACAAGATCATAATGGCTAAAACCTAGAAGTCTAGCCTGTATGACTACGGTATTGAGTATATCCTTTCCGGACTACACCCTCCGGTTTATATAGACACCGGGGGGATCTAGGGTTACATAGAGTCGGTTACATAAGATGGAATCTTCATAGTTGTTCACCAATCTTGCCTTCCATGCCAAGGAGAGTCTTATCCGGACATGGGTACATTCTTCGGTTTTCATATCTTCACAGCCCATCAGTCCGGCCCATAGATAACAGGCCGGACGCCCGAGGACCCCTTAGTCCAGGACTCCCTCACCCACTACAAGTGGGACAAGGAAAAGAAGGTTTTTTACATGGACCATATCACGAGGAAATTGATTAGAATACTGGTAATTATTCTTTTACCACCTTAAATTTATCTTTTGATCAAGTCGACTACACATTCATAAACGGTTCACATTCCTTCTGTAGGAGAAGCAACACTAGCTTGCGGCCAAAAGCCCTGCTTCACCGATGAGGCCCAAGTGGGACACCCCTCTCAACCGGGCCTTGAACAAACTTAAGGGACTCCCTCTTTGGACCAGTGGCCGCAATATGGATGTGTGCACGGCGCCGGAGATGGCGCCACGTGGAAGGTCTTTTACAATGAGGGCCCGGAGGCCAAGAATCAAAAAAAGTTTACTCAGACGGACATCGACGAGAAGGTGAAGCTTGCGTTCGAGAAAAAGCAGCCAAGGACATGAAAAAGCAGCCGGCGAGAAAAATGAGTTGCTATAGGAGGCAGACGATGCAGCTGTACATGCGTGCAGAAATGATTTCGCTACTAACTTGATCCCGGCTATCATCAATTGGACGAAGGAAAATCCAGACAAGATGGTAGATGATTTCCCCATGCCCATTTTCATCGGGAGCAACTCGGTGAACAACACCACCGCACCATCACCTGCTCATGCAACCGGGCTTGCTCCCGCACCCGCTCACAATAGCCCATCCTTAGTCTCTGGTGCGCTAGGCGAGCCTTCGTCTTTGGCTGAACTCGACGCCCTCGCGGTAATTACATGTCGCACCAACATATTGAAGGAAATATACCCTAGAGGCAATAATAAAGTTGTTATTTCATATTTGATTATATCATGATAAATGTTTATTATTCATGCTAGAGTTGTATTAACCAGAAACTTGATACGTGTGTTGATACATAGACAAAACACTGTATCCCTAGTAAGCCTCTACTAGACTTGCTCGTTGATCAAAGATGGTTAAGTTTCCTAACCATAGACATGTGTTGTCATTTGATAAACGGGATCACATCATTAGGAGAATCATGTGATGGACAAGATCCATCCGTTATCTTAGCATAATGATCGTTCAGTTTTATTGCTATTGCTTTCTTCATGTCAAATACATATTCCTTCGACTATGAGATTATGCAACTCCCGGATACCGGAGGAATGCTTTGTGTGCTATCAAATGTCACAACGTAACTGGGTGATTATAAATATGCTCTACATGCATCTCCGAAGGTGTTTGTTGGGTTGGCATAGATCGAGATTAGGATTTGTCACTCCGAGTATTGGAGAGGTATCTCTGGGCCCTCTCGGTAATGCACATCATAAGAACCCTTGCAAGCAAAGTGACTAATGAGTTAGTTACAAGATGATGTATTACCGAACGAGTAAACAGACTTGCCGGTAATGAGATTGAACTAGGTATGAAGATACTGACGATTGAATCTCGGGCAAGTAACATACCGATGGACAAAGGGAATAACGTATGTTGTCATTACGGTACGACCGATGAAGATCTTTGATACGCCCATTTTGCATCATGCTTTTATATCGATATTTATTGCATTATGGGCTGTTATTACACATTATGTCACAAAACTTATGCATTTTCTCTCTTATTTTACAAGGTTTACATGAAGAGGGAGAATGCCGACAGCTGGAATTCTGGGCTGGAAAAGGAGCAAATATTAGAGACCTATTCTGCATAACTCCAAAAGTCCTGAAACTCCACGAAAGTCAGTTTTGGAATATATAAAAAATATTGGGCGACGAAAGCACCAGAGGGCGCCACCCACCATCCACGGGGGTGGGGGGCGTGCCCTACCCCCCTGGGCGCGCCCCTGCCTCGTGGGCCCCCTAGCAGGCCTCCGGTGCCCATCTTTTGCTATATGAAGTCTTCTGCCCTGGAAAAAAGAATGAGGATGCTTTCGGGATGAGGCGCCGCCGTCTCGAGGTGGAACCTTGGTGGAACCAATCTAGGGATCTAGGGGAGCTGTTCTACTGGGGAAACATCCCTCCGGGAGGGGGAAATCATCACCATCGACATCACCATCGATCCTCTCATCAGGAGGTGGTCAATCTCCATCAACATCTTCACCAGCACCATCTCATCTCAAACCCTAGTTCATCTCTTGTATCTGATCTTTGTCTCAAAACCTCAGATTGGTACCTGTGGGTTGCTAGTAGTGTTGATTACTCCTTGTAGTTGATGCTAGTTTGTTTATCCAGTGGAAGATCATATGTTCAGATCCTTCATGCATATTAATACCCCTCTGATTATGAACATGAATATGATTTGTGAGTAGTTACGTTTGTTCCTGAGGACATGGGAGAGGTCTTGCTATAAGTAGTCATGTGAATTTGGTATTCGTTCGATATTTTGATGAGATGTATGTTGTCTCTCCTCTAGTGGTGTCATGTGAACGTCGACTACATGAAACTTCACCATTGTTTGGTCCTAGGGGAAGGCATTGGGAAGTAATAAGTAGATGATGGGTTGCTAGAGTGACAGAAGCTTAAACCCTAGTTTATGCGTTGCTTCGTAAGGGGCTGATTTGGATCCACATGTTTCATGCTATGGTTAGGTTTACCTTAATACTTCTTTTGTAGTTGCGGATGCTTGCAAGAGGGGTTAATCATAAGTGGGATGCTTGTCCAAGGAAGGGCAGTACCCAAGCACCAGTCCACCCACATATCAAATTATCAAAGTAACGAACGCGACTCATATGAGCATGATGAAAACTAGCTTGACGATAATTACCATGTGTCCTCGGGAGCGCTTTCCTTTATATAAGAGTTTGTCCAGGCTTGTCCTTTGCTACAAAAAGTATTGGGCCACCTTTCTGCACCTTGTTTACTTTTGTTACTTGTTACCCATTACGAATTACCTTATCACAAAACTATCTGTTACCGATAATTTCAGTGCTTGCAGAGAATACCTTACAGAAAACCGCTTGTCATTTCCTTCTGCTCCTCGTTGGGTTCGACACTCTTACTTATTGAAAGGACTATGATAGATCCCCTGTACTTGTGGCTCATCAAGACTCTTTTCTGGTGCTGTTGCCGGGGCGTGAAGCGCCTTTGGTAAGTGGAATTTGGTAAGGAAAATTTATATAGTGTGCTGAAATTTACTGTCACTTGTTACTATGGAAAACAATCCTTTGAGGGGCTTGTTCGGGGTATCTTCGCCCCGACTAGTAGAGAAAATATTTGCTCCTCAACCTACTGAACCTACTGAAAATGTTTACTTTGAAATTCTTTCAGATATGATAGAGAAATTGCTAGCTAATCCTTTTACAGGAGATGGAACATTACATCCCGATTTGCACCTAATCTATATGGATGAAGTTTGTGGATTATTTAAGCTTGCAGGTATGCCCGAGGATGTTAGCAAGAAGAAGGTCTTCCCTTTATCTTTGAAGATAAAGGCATTGACATGGTTTAGGCTATGCGATGATATTGGATCATGGAACTACAACCGATTGAAATTGGAATTTCATCAGAAGTTTTATCCTATGCATCTAGTTCATCGTGATCGTAATTATATATATAATTTTTGGCCTTGCGAAGGAGAAAGTATCGCTCAAGCTTGGGGAGACTTAAGTCAATGTTATATTCATGCCCCAATCATGAGCTCTCAAGATAAATTATTATTCAAAAAATTTATGCTCGACTTTCTCTCAATAATCGCGCCATGCTCGATACTTCTTGTACTAGTTCTTTTATGATGAAGACTATTGAATTTAGATGGGATTTATTGGAAAGAATTAAATGCAACTTTGAAGATTGGGAACTCGATGAAGAGCAGGAAGAAGAGAGATTGTTGAAAACTCTGAAGAAGCACTGTGCTGCTATTGGATATACTCTTGATGATCTTAAGGGCATTAGTCCCACTCTATGCCAGCACAAAATAAAATTGGAGAAAGACGCTAAACCGGTTGTTGATCACCAATGACGGTTAAATCCTAAGATGAAAGAAGTGGTAAAAATGAAATATTAAAGCTTCTGGAGGCAGGTATAATTTATCCCGTTGCTGACAGTCAGTGGGTAAGTCCTTTCCATTGTGTCCCTAAGAAGGGAGGTATTACTGTCGTTCCTAATGATAAAGATAAATTGATCCCACAGAGAATTGTTACGGGTTATAGAATGGTAATTGATTTCCGCAAATTGAATAAATCTACTAGAAAAGAACATTACCCTTTACCTTTTATTGATCAAATGCTAGAAACATTATCCAGACATACACATTTTTGCTTTCTAGATGGTTATTCTGGTTTCTCTCAAATACCTGTGTCAAAAGAGGATCGGGAAAAGACCACTTTTACTTGCCCTTTCGGTACCTTTGCTTATAGACGTATGCCTTTTGGTTTATGTAATGCACCTGCTACCTTTCAAAGATGTATGACTGCTATATTCTCTGACTTTGTGAGAAGATTGTTGAGGTTTTCATGTATGTTTTTTTTCGTATATGGAACTTCTTTTGATGATTTCTTAAGCAACCTTGATCGAGTTTTGCAGAGATGTGAAGAAACTAATCTTGTCTGGAATTGGGAGAAGTGCCACTTTATAGTTAATGAAAGTATTGTCTTGGGGCATAAAGTTTCTGAAAGAGGTATTGAAGTTGATAAAGCTAAATTTGATGCTATTGAAAATATGTCGTGTCCTAAGGATATTAAAGGTATAAGAAGTTTCTTTGGTCATGCAGGTTTTTATAGGAGGTTCATTAAAGACTTCGCAAAAATTTCTAGGCCTCTGACTAATATTTTACAAAAAGATGTTCCTTTTGTCTTTGATGATGATTGTGTAGAATCATTTGAAATACTTAAGAAAGCCTTGATTTGACCTATTATTCAGCCTCCTGATTGGAATTTACCCTTTGAAATTATGTGTGATGCTAGTGATTATGCTGTAGGTGCTGTTCTAGGACAGAGAGTTGATAAGAAATTAAATGTTATCCAATATGCTAGTAAAACTCTAGACAATGCCCAGAGAAATTATGCTACTACTGAAAAGGAATTTTCGGGAGTTGTATTTGCTTGTGATAAGTTCAAACCTTATATTGTTGATTCTAAAGTAACTGTTCACACTGATCATGCTGCTATTAAATATATTATGGAAAAGAAAGATGCTAAACCTAGACTTATTAGATGGGTTCTCCTACTACAAGAATTTGATTTGCATATTATTTATAGAAAGGGAGCTGAGAACCCCGTTGCAGACAACTTATCTAGGTTAGAGAATGTTCTTGATGACCCACTACCTACTGATGATAGCTTTCCTCATGAACAATTAGTTGTCATAAATGCTTCTCATACTTCTCCATGGTATGCTGATTATGCTAACATTGTTGCTAAATTTATACCACCAGCAAAAGAAAAAAAATTCTATCACTTAAGACATTACTTCTAGGATGACCCACACCTTTATATAGAAGGAGTAGATGGTGTTATTAGATGTTGTGTACCTAAACATGAACAGGAACAGATCCTATGCAAGTGTCACTCCGAGGCTTATGGAGGACACCACGCTCGAGATAGAACTGCACATAAGGTATTGCAATCCGGTTTTTATTGGCCTACTCTTTTCAAGCATGCCCGTAAGTTTGTCTTGTCTTGTGATGAATGTCAAAGAATTGGTAATATTAGTAGACATCAAGAAATGCCTATGAACTATTCACTTGTTATTGAACCATTTGATGTTTGGGGCTTTGATTATATGGGACCGCTTCCTTCCTCTAATGGGTATACACATTTTTTAGTTGCTGTTGATTACGTTACTAAGTGGGTAGAAGCTATTCCAACTAGTAGTGCTGATCATAACACCTCTATTAAGATGCTTAAAGAAGTTATTTTTCTAAGGTTTGGAGTCCCTAGATACTTAATGACTGATGGCGGTTCACATTTTATTCATGGTGCTTTTCGTAAGATGCTTGCTAAGTATGATGTTAATCATAGAATTGCGTCTCATATCACCCACAGCCTAGTGGTCAAGTAGAACTGAGTAATAGAGAGCTTAAATTAATTTTGCAAAAGACTGTTAATAGATCTAGAAAGAATTGGTCCAAGAAACTTGATGATGCATTATGGGCCTATAGAACTGCATATAAAAATCCTATGGGTATGTCTCTGTATAAAATGGTTTATGGAAAAGCATGTCACTTACCTCTCGAACTAGAACATAAGGCATATTGGGCCATTAAAGAGCTCAACTATGATTTCAAACTTGGCGGTGAGAAGAGACTATTTGACATTAGCTCACTTGATGAGTGGAGAACCCAGGCCTATGAAAATGCCAAACTGTTTAAAGAAAAGGTTAAAAGATGGCATGATAAAAGGATACAAAATGTGAGTTTAATGTAGGTGATTATGTTCTGTTATACAACTCTTGTTTAAGATTTTTTACAGGAAAACTCCTCTCTAAATGGGAAGGTCCTTACGTTATCGAGGAGGTCTATCGTTCGGTGCCATAAAAACCAACAACTTCGAAGGCACAAATCCGAGGGTGGTGAACGGTCAAAGAATCAAACATTATATCTCAGGCAATCCCATAAATGTTGAAACTAATGTTATTGACACCGTAACCCCGGAGGAGTATATAAGGGACACTTTCCAGAACGTTTCAGACTCTGAAAAGGAATAGGTATGTGGTACGGTAAGTAAACCGACTCCAAAACAGTTCTAATAGCAACTTTTCTCCATTTTGGAATATTTAAGAAAATAGGAAAATAAGAAGCAGTCCGGGAAGGACACGAGGCGTCCATGAGGGTGGAGGGCGCGCCCCCTTGCCTCGTGGGCACCTCGTGTGCCCTCTGAACTCCGTTTTCTTGCATGGAACCTCTTTTGGTCGGTAAACATTCATTATATAATCTCCCGAAGGTTTTGACCACCGTACCACGCAAATATCTTCTGCTTTTGTTTTGAGCTATTTTTCTAACAGATCTAGATCACCATGACGTCTTCAAGCGCCCCCAAGGACAAGTTTTTCGAGAGGGTCATCAACCCCTACCTCAAGGAGGTGCTGCAACACCCTCAAACCATCGAGTTGCGTGAGGGGGTGCTGCACATCCGCGATGTTGAGGGACCAAGGAGGACCGGAAGCATGGAGACAAGACTCGAAGCAATTAATGGAGCAACAAGTTTTCAAGTGCCAGGGGATGGTGGAACGTGGACTTGACACGAACCACATGATGATCGTGGAGTTCACCAACAACCACAAGCTAAATGCCAAGAACATTGGGGAGACCATCTTCAAGCTTCACGAGAAAATCGAGCACCTCCAAGCCTAGATTTATGACCTGCAAAACCAAAACTATGAGTATGAATATAGATTCAAGAGGATGAGTTTGGCTGCAGATTTAAGGATCCCGGAGACTCGATCATCCTTCTATGATGGTGAGCCTATGCCTTGGAAGATGGATGACAAGCCTACATCATCAACAACTCCATCATCACTACCACCAAAGGAGAACTGAGTATCGGGTATGGGCACTCCCCTTGGCAATTGCCAAGCTTGGGGGAGTGCCCCGGTATCGTATCACCATCACACTTCTATCTTTACCGTTTTTCTTAGTTCGATCCTTTTGGTAATATCTTGATCTAGTAGAATAAAGTTTTGTATGATCTAGTTTTGAGTTTTGCTTTATGATCCTTCTATGTAATCGAGTCCGTGAGCTATATATATAATAAAGATCATTCTTGAGTCCAGGGTTTTGCTATCTTGCTATGATCTTAAGGGAATAAAAGAGAGAATAAAAAGAAATAAAGAGATCATATCTATACCTACTATTAAAGGGAATATGTATTCTTGGTTTGGTTCTGTTTTGTTTCGTCATGTTTTCTGATGATTTTTACGTATGCTATTTTGTCGTTTGGTTCGGTTTGAGGAACGTATGATGTACGTGCATAGAAACAAAAGGCTGTGGACGTACGTGCAAAGGAAATCGGGACGGCCGGCCCATGTGCAAAGGAAACAAAAAACTAAACGCTGAGGACGTACGTGAAAGGAAACCGGGATGGACGGCCCATATATATATTTTAGTTGCCAGCCCATATTGGACCGAGGACGATTCGTAGCTTGGTCGAGGAGATAACGCACGACGTACGACGTGCTTACGGCACCGCCGCCGCTGCCTTCTCTCCAGCGCCATGTCCATTTTGGATCAGATCCACGTAGGAGAACTACTCCAATGCAGAGCCATGAATGCCCCGATCCAGATTTCACAAAGAATTCCCGCAATAAAAAAAGGCTCGACTAGAAATCGAGCTAAATTGCATTGCAATTCCCAAGCCTGCAATAAAAAGAGGCTCAACTAGAAAACATCCGGTTCACAAGTCTGGTCCGGATCACCTCTTGGTTCTTCTCCAACAGTGGCTAGGTCTTCGGGCGGATTGTTGACCCGAGCTTTCTTGCTGGGTCTGGCTTTGGCTCTGTAGACCAAATTAAAAGGAGGGTTAACATTTTATTCCAGATTTACAACACATTGAGATGAAAGATTACAAAGCTTACCCAGCCACAGTTTTCAGAGGGGGGAGTTGAGTTGTTGTCGATTCACCAGAGGATGAGGGAGGTGTCACCTGATAATTTGAATCGGACGGGTTAAGAGGTTGTCTGAAATAACCTGCTTTGGGGTAAGAATTGTCAGGAGTAGGAGAGACCTCAGACCGGCGTTTCTGAACCGGGGTGTCAGGTAAACCAGTTGAAGTAACCTGTTGGCCACTGTGTCGGGTTGTCCGGCAAGCTTCATGCTGCTGAGTCTTCAAAATAAATGTTGGATCCAAATGAGCAAGAGGATGAGAAAAGCTTACTTTTCGGACTGCTTGACGGGTTTTTTGTGTTGGCTTAGAGTCTGAACTGGAGGAAAGGGTAATGACCTCTACATCATCAGCTTGGCTGCCTTCTGCGTCCTCCTGAGGAAGATCATTGTTAATGAGATGCATGAAAAGGGAGCCAAGTGAGTTAAGTTCTACCTCAACTTTCGGATCATCAGTATCATCATCAAGTTCCATGGTGATCCGGTCAGCTGTTTTCCGTTTTGACGTTCGTTTGATGGCTTTAGTTTTGCGGCGAGATGGTTTAACCGCTTTATCCCCGGTTGGCATTACTGCTTTTTCTACGGTTTTCCGTTTCCAAAGGGGATCATCACCATGTACATACATACACAGAAGAAGGATTACAAGTTGCACAAATTAAAGATGTCAAGGTTGAAAAGGAGGTATAGTGCTTACAGCAGGCGGTTTGATCTTGGTATAGAAGGGATTCAAGCCGGTTTGACTACAGACTAGTTCCGATTCATTCAAAATCTTCTTTACACCTTCAGTGACTTCTTCATCAGTCACTTGAATGTTGCAATGGCGTTGAGGGTCTTCAACCTCACCGGTGTACTCACACATTAAACCGTGACCCCGGCTTAGCGGCAATATGCTCCAAGATATCCAACAGCGTACGAAATCAACACCTGTTAAACCGTTGGCCATAAAAGCCCGGAGTTTGGCGAGTTGAGGGGCATATTTCGCCCTTTCTGTGTAACTTAAGCGTTGCGGCATCGGATGGGTGTTGGAAAGCTGGTGATCATGAAAGCCTGGGAGGGGATTTTCATCTTCAGGAGAAGTGTCTCTGCAGTAAAACCAAGTCTGGTTCCATTCTTTTGGGTGGCTGTGCAGTTTGGCATGAGGGAATTCAACTTCTTTCCGCTTCTGAATTGAGACACCACCAAGTTCAGTGTTGGGGCCATTTACAAATTCTGTGCGCTGGTTTAAGTGGAGAAAGTCCCGGAACAGCTCCGCAGTTGGTTCTTCCTGTAGGTACACTTCACGGAAGACCTGGAAGCTGCATAGATTGGATACTGAGTTGGGCCCGATGTCTTGAGGATGTAGTTGGAAATTGGAAAGCACATCTTGGTAAAACTTTGACCCTGGCGGTTTGAAGCCACGGCTTATGTGGTCAACAAAGACCACCACCTCACCTTGCCTTGGGGTAGGAGGATTTTCTGCTCCTAGAACTCGCCATTTAATTTTAGTTTTCTTAGGCAAGGAGCCGATGCTGACCATATCATTCAATTGTTCCTCGGTGACCCGGGAACGAGCCCAGTTGCAAGCAGTAAATTGTTTGGCCATTGCGAAACAAACAAGCTGGAAACGAAAAGCCGGTTTATAAATCATTCATGATGATATACAAGATGCAATGGAGTAAAAGATATACTAATATGTGAAATTGCATAAATCGGAGGCCAATGCAATAATGGGTAAAAAGGCAATACCAGAACAGGGGTACCCAGACACTGTTAAACCGAAGTATAACTATGGAGGTAAAAGGCTCCTCCGGTTTATCAGAGGGCTAATGGTATAGATTGCCTATACAAATTTAAACCGCCTATATTGGTGTGAGGAGTACAGATCCAAAAATACCAAAGTAAGGGGAAACAGATTTCACAGAGTTATATGAAAGTTTCGGATCTAAGGTATGACAGAAACTGGAATATATTCAGGTTCAAGCTTCAGATATTTAGACAGTTCAGCAGATTCAGATAAGTTGTTCTTCGTATAAAGAGAGAGTCTAATGAGGAGAATATGATTATGGCTACGATCGCGCAAGGATAACAGATCCAACCTAGCCTGGGATGCTACAGAGAAGAAAAGAGAATAACAACACTGAGTTTTTCGATGAACTCCAACGAGCAGTGAAACCCTAAAAACAAGATCTAGGGTGGAAGGAAAATGGGTTACCAGTATCACAGGAACGGCGGAGAGATGCCGCAGTTTTCTGGTTCGATCAGGGTGATGCAGCAGCCGACGATGAGGCAGAGGCGAGGCTTGTCGACGGCGGCGGCACTCAGGAGCAGAGACCTCGCGAGGAAGAAGCAGAAGGGACGAAGGGGTAGCAGGAAAGAAAATAAAAAGGGTCCCCTGCCCCTATTTATAAGGCGAAACGATACAACGACAAGTGCGGGAATTGAGGAGCTCAAAAAATGGACAAGTAATAATGGTGTCGCTTCGATGACTGGATATGCGTTAATGAAGGCAATCCTCAGCTTTAATGAACAGATGACGTCAGGGCGGTTTGTTAAAGACCTGGAGCATGACGTCACGGCGGTTTACAAGATCAAGGTGAAAATGTAAAAGAGGATTTTTTTCTAAGTGATGGAGATTGACATGAACCGGTTCAAATCAATCTGGGGCCTAATGTTGGGGATATTACTACTGGGCGTAAACCGGCCTGGAGTAGCCGGATTAACTTTATGAAGATTAGAAGCCCATGAAGATGTGAAGATGATGGCGCTTTACGAAGGCCCAAGGCCCAGAAGTGAGTTAAGGCCTGTAGATGTAAACCGGCTTAATCATGTAACTTGCTTTGTAAGATAGGAAGTGTAGAGACCGAACCGGAAATGTTTATGATCCGGCTTTGGGACTCTGTAAACCGACGGGTGCCACCCATGTATATAAGGGGACGACCCGGCGGCGGTTCAAGGGACAGATAACAACCCGAGAGCCAGACAAAGCGGATTCGCTCCCTGGCCTTCGAAACCCAAGCAATACCAATGACAACTAGACATAGGCTTTTACCTTCATCGAAGGGGCCGAACTAGTATAAACTCTCTGTGTCCCCTTGTCCTGTTTAACCCCTTTAAGTTAACCCGTTGCGATGGCTCCACGACTAAGTCCTTTCACAAGGACATCTGCCGTGACAAACACACGACAATAACCATCTTACTCCTACTAAAATAGAAGCTTTCAAGATGATTTAAATAGTTTGGGTGCAAAACAAGTATCTCACTCATGAAAATATATTGTTGGAAGAATACATCACCACACTCAAGGGCATTATTCGCAAATTTGAGAATATCCTACGCTCGATGTGTGACACGACTTCATCAACAACTTCATCATCACCACCACCAAAGAAGAACTGAGTATCGGGTATGGGCACTCCTCTTGGCAACTGCCAAGCTGCCCCGGTATCGTATCACCATCACACTTCTATCTTTACCCTTTTTCTTAGTTCGATCCTTTTGGTTATATCTTGATCTAGTAGAATAAAGTTTAGTATGATCTAGCTTTGAGTTTTGTGTTGATCCTTATCTATGTAAGTGACTCCGTGAGCTATATATAATAAAGATTAGTTTTGAGTCAAGGGCTTGGTTATCTTGCTAAGATCAAGAGTTTGGAGATCCACGGTATGCCCCTCTGGATCGGCTGTGGAGTTCGGAGGATGTATATATGGATTTGGCGGCGAGCGCTGCCGATGCGGCCAAGTATTTCCAGGGTCAGACGGACCGTGAAGTAGACCAGCTGTTTTGGGGACAATTCCATTCTCCCGAGCGTCCACTTTCATTGACTGACCAATTAGCCGAATGGGACGAACTAAATAGCTTGTCCGGACTCTCCATGAGGTCTGTTGTGGATCAGCTATGGCCGGAAAGGTCAAAACCGAACAGCTATTTCAGCTTGGTGCAGCAGTTCCTTGACATGGTGCCGCACATTAATGCGATGAAGAGGTTGGCGTGCATAGAGGGCGCACGGATGGCCTTTGCCCGTGTTAAAGCATACTGGGCGGAGATGGATGCTACCACTGTTGCAGCGCGGGATTCGGCCATAGGTCGAAAGGCTGCTGAGCACTACTTTGAAGAAGTTCTTGAGGGTGCTCGTTTGATAGAGACCCAGTGCTCAAAAAATATTATGTTTGAGTGATATGTAATCTCATTGTAAGCCGGAGGATCTCGGGTAGGGGGTCCCGAACTGTGCGTCTAGGCCGGATGGTAACAGGAGGCAAGGGACATGAAGTTTACCCAGGTTTGGGCCCTCTCGATGGAGGTAAAACCCTACGTCCTGCTTGATTAATATTGATGATATGGGTAGTACAAGAGTAGATCTACCACGAGATCGAAGAGGCTAAACCCTAGAAGCTAGCCTATGGTATGATTGTTGTTCCGTATGTTGTCCTACGGACTAAAACTCTCCGGTTTATATAGACACCGGAGAGGGTTAGGGTTACACAAAGTCGGTTACAATGGTAGGAGATCTACATATCCGTATCGCCAAGCTTGCCTTCCACGCCAAGGAAAGTCCCTTCCGGACACGGGACGAAGTCTTCAATCATGTATCTTCATAGTCCAGGAGTCCGGCTGAAGGTATAGTCCGGCCATCTAGACACCCCCTAATCCAGGACTCCCTCAGTAGCCCCTGAACCAGGCTTCAATGACGATGAGTCCGGCACGCAGATTGTCTTCGGCATTGCAAGGCGGGTTCCTCCTCCAAGTACTTCATAGAAGATTTTGAACACAACGATAGTGTCCGGCTCTGCAAAATAAGTTTCCACATATTGCCATAGAGATAATAATATTTACACAAATCTAATCTGCTGACGTATTCCGTAGTGTGACACACCACGGCCAAGCCTTTATCCGAGTCGTTTCATTATCCCACCTCAGCGCGTCATGCGAGGCGGTTTCCTTGGCACGTCTTGTTAAAGCAGAGATCGTGTCCCCTTATTCCGGATTCTCATCAATACGGGCGTGGGTAACCCAACCGCTTCTAGGACTCCTAGATTATAGGCAAGTCCAAACGGACACGGAGAGGACGCTTGATATTCACCCTCTTTATAAAGGGACAAGGCTTTTATTTTTCCCTCCCGTGCTCAATCGAATCCTTCCCCCACCTCAAGCTCAAGCGCCCAAAGTTCAGGTTAGGTGCTCCGAACCTTCAGTCATGTTCGGATCTAGCCTTCAAGGCCGATGGGTGCCTTCCCCCGTCACGGAAGAAGACATCAAAAAGTTGAGGGAGGCCAGATATCTGACCGCCGAGATTTTGCATTGGCTGCCTCCCCGAGGGCAGGCCGTCCCCACCCTCGAACCCAACAAGAACGTCGTGTTCGTCTCCCACTTCCTCCGAGGTCTAGGCCTTGCTCTGGATCATTTTGTCAGGGGTTTGATGTTTTACTACGGGCTAGACTTCCATGATCTAGCTCCGGACTCCTTTCTTTATATCACGACATTTATTGTCGTGTGCGAGGCCTTCCTCCGGGTTACCCCTCACTTTGGCATATGTCTCAAGACCTTTGAAGTGAAGCCAAAGATGATCAAGGGGCAACATGCAGCGTGTGGAGGTGCCTCAATACGCAAGATGACGGGAGCTCCGTGCCCCAAAGGTTCCATCCCAGAGGTGTCTGAATTGTGGCAACAGGAGTGGTTCTACATCACGGCTCCTCGAAGTGCCAAGTGGGCGGCCGCCCCTGTTTTCCGCTCGGGCCCTCCACCACAACTGATGTCATGGATCAGCAGAGGTCTGAGCTGGGGTCCAGCCAAGGATGTGCCTATACTGCAAAGCCGCATTCGAGATCTCTTCAATGGAGATTTCAGTTTGGTTGCGGTAATACAAGTTATGTTGGTTCGTCAAGTCCAGCCTTGCAAACGCCGGCCTCTTCGCCTATGGGAGTTCAATCCCGAGGGACCGCGTGTCATTCAAAATTTTCTCGGCCTGACGCACGAGGAGATGTACAAGTCATTCTTCGGACCTCAGGTGGAGTTTCCGGAAATCACCGAGGACGTGGGCCTGAGTAGTAACCGCGCCGCCGAACAGGTAAGGCATCTTCCGGCCGAACATACTATCTCTCCTTTGTTACGAAGTTATTTCTGAGAGTTCGCTTTTTGACCAGGACTGGCTAACAAAGGCGAAGTTGATTCGGTGTTCGGCCCCCCTCCCTGAGGGCTTGGAAAATCCGGTATTGGAAAAGATGCTCCAGACCGCACCTTGCCCGGAGCCCTTGAAGGAAGATACTGTGGAGGATAATGCGGGCGAACGCGGCCCCCAACGCTGCCCATTCTAGCCGAGGGAGCGAGCGTCTCCCTGAAGGAAGACGACCAGAAGAGGAAAAAGACTGCGCCCGGGGATTCGGAAGCCGAAGCTTCCAAACGGGAGAAGAAGTCTCCCACAGAGGGTCCTACCTTGGGGGGCGCCGTTGCCGCACAAAGTCCGCGGGGGGATCAATTCTCCCGCGAGTTGTAAGTGACCCGAAATACTTTAATAGTACAGATATGCCATCTTTTTCTTCTGAGAAGATAACCACCGCATATATTTTTGCAGTTCGGGCCTTAGCCCCTCTCAAATGAGCTCGTCTTTGGGGGATCTTCTTCCAGAGATGATGGAGAGCGAAACGCCTCCTCCGGACTCCTCCGCTCCAGAAGCGGGCGACCCTGAAGTGTCGTCGCGGAGGGCCTCTCCGAGTCCGGTGAGGCTAGAAGATAATCCCATTGAACCCCGAAGCTCCCAGTGTCCGGCTCCCGAAGAGAGCAGACAAAAGAGTCCGGCACCGTCTAGTGTGCGATCGGATGTTCTGAGGGAGTTGGTGGGGCGAGCGGCCATCTCAGATGAACACCGTGTGCTGATGAATACGGTGATGGAGAGAATATCGTCCGCCGAAAGCGGATTGCATGAAGCTTTTATGAGTCTACTGACAGGCTTTGAGGTACGTAAAAGAATGTATGATAGTCCTACACATGCTAGGTGTGCCCTGTGTAGACAGTAGCCCCTGAGACTCTGGTTTTCGTCGAAAACGACGATGAACAGAGGATCATATTCCCAGGTAATAACCATACTGCCTCTATGTGCAGGTGATGGAAGCTCCGGTGGCTAGCCGGACTAGCGAATTTGCCCATTTAGAATGGCAGTTGGATGCGGCAGACGCGGACATCGAGCTTGTTAACAAAAGGCTTGACGAGGCACAGGGTAAGTGTCATTATCTGGTAAAGGCCACATAGGAAGAGCAGCATGATGCCAGTATCTTTAATATGTTGTGACTGCAGATGGAGCTGCCACTGTTGAAGCCTTGCGGGCAGAACTTGCCCGAGCCAAGGAACAAGCGAGTTTGGGTAATGCGGCTGCTTTGAAGGCGGCCGAAGAGTTGCAAGCCGAGAAGGCCGCGCATGGTGAGAACCGAGACAAGATGGCCAAGATGGCCATAGAATTAAAAGCCGCCGCCGACTGTTGCCGGGTTCTTGAAAATTAAAACCAAGAGAAGGCATCGGACCTTGAGAAGGCTGCTGCGACGAGAAAGGACCTCCGCTCTGCTATGAGGGCAAAGAAGGAGGAGCTACGGGAAGCCGGGGATATTGTAGCTGGGAAATCCTTTATGTTGCGGAGGAAGTTTGGAGATCCACCGTATGCCCCTCTGGATCGGCTGTGGAGTTCGGAGGATGTGTATATGGATTTGGCGGCGAGCGCTGCCGATGCGGCCAAGTATTTCCAGGGTCAGACGGACCGTGAAGTAGACCAGCTGTTTTGGGGAAAATTCCATTCTCCCGAGTGTCCACTTTCATTGACTGACCAATTAGCCGAATGGGACAAACTAAATAGGTTGTCTGGACTCTCCATGAGGCCTGTTGTGGATCAGCTATGGCCGGAAAGGTCAAAACCGAACAGCTATTTCAGCTTGGTGCAGCAGTTCCTTGACGTGGTGTCGCGCATTAATGCGATGAAGAGGTCGGCGTGCATAGAGGGCGCACGGATGGCCTTTGCCCGTGTTAAAGCATACTTGGCGGAGATGGATGCTACCACTGTTGCAGCGCGGGATTCGGCCATAGGTCGAAAGGCTGCTGAGCACTACTTTGAAGAAGTTCTTGAGGGTGCTCGTTTGATAGAGACCCAGTGCTCAAAAAATATTATGTTTGAGTGATATGTAATCTCATTGTAAGCCGGAGGATCTCGGGTAGGGGGTCCCGAACTGTGCGTCTAGGCCGGATGGTAACAGGAGGCAAGGGACACGAAGTTTACCCAGGTTCGGGCCCTCTCGATGGAGGTAAAACCCTACGTCCTGCTTGATTAATATTGATGATATGGGTAGTACAAGAGTAGATCTACCACTAGATCGAAGAGGCTAAACCCTAGAAGCTAGCCAATGGTATGATTGTTGTTCTGTATGTTGTCCTACGGACTAAAACCCTCCGGTTTTGTATAGACACCGGAGAGGGGGAGGGTTACACAAAGTCGGTAACAATGGTAGGAGATCTACATATCCGTATCGCCAAGCTTTCCTTCCATGCCAAGGAAAGTCCCTTCCGGACACGGGACGAAGTCTTCAATCTTGTATCTTCATAGTCCAGGAGTCCGGCTGAAGGTATAGTCCAGCCATCCGGACACCCCCTAATCCAGGACTCCCTCAAGCACCATCTCCTGTCAAACCCTAGTTCATCTCTTGTATCCGATCTTTGTCTCAAAACCTCAAATTGGTAACTGTGGGTTGCTAGTAGTGTTGATTACTCCTTGTAGTTGATGCTAGTTGGTTTATTCTGTGGAAGATTATATGTTCAGATCCTTTATGCATATTAATACCCCTCTGATTATGAACATGAATATGATTTGTGAGTAGTTACGTTTGTTCCTGAGGACATGGGAGAAGCCTTGCTATAAGTAGTCATGTCAATTTGGTATGCGTTTGATATTTTGATGAGATGTATGTTGTCTTTCCTCTAGTGGTGTTATGTGAACGTCGACTACATGACACTTCACCATTGTTTGGGCCTAGGGGAAGGCATTGGGAAGTAATAATTAGATGATGGGTTGCTAGAGTGACAGAAGCTTAAACCCTAGTTTATGCGTTGCTTCGTAAGGGGCTGATTTGGATCCATATGTTGCATGCTATGGTTAGGTTTACCTTAATTCTTCTTTCATAGTTGCGGATGCTTGCGAGAGGGGTTAATGATAAGTGGGATGCTTTTCCAAGGAAGGGCAGTACCCAAGCACCAGTCCACCCACATATCAAATTATCAAAGTACCGAATGTGAATCATATGAGCATGATGAAAACTAGCTTGACGATAATTCCCATGTGTCCTCGGGAGCGCTTTCCTTTATATAAGAGTTTGTCCAGGCTTGTCCTTTGCTACAAAAAGGATTGGGCCACCTTGCTGCACCTTGATGTCTACTACACAACCTTCTTCTTGTAGACATTGTTGGGCCTCCAAGTGCAGAGGTTTGTAGGACAGTAGCAAATTTCCCTCAAGTGGATGACCTAAGGTTTACCAATCCATGGGAGGCGTAGGATGAAGATGGTCTCTCTCAAGCAACCCTGCAACCAAATAGCAAAGAGTCTCTTGTGTCCCCAACACACCCAATACAATGGTAAATTGTATAGGTGCACTAGTTCGGCGAAGAGATGGTGATACAAGTGCAATATGGACGGTAGATATAGGTTTTTGTAATCTGAAAATATAAAAACAGCAAGGTAACTAATGATCAAAGTGAGCATAAATGGTATTGCAATGTGTTGAAACAAGGCCTAGGGTTCATACTTTCACTAGTGCAAGTTCTCTCAACAATAATAACATAATTGGATCATATAACTATCCCTCAACATGCAACAAAGAATCACTCCAAAGTCACTCATAGCGGAGAACAAACGAAGAGATTATTGTAGGGTACAAAACCACCTCAAAGTTATCCTTTCTGGTCGATCTATTCAAGAGTCCGTAGTAAAATAACATGAAGCTATTCTTTCCGTTCAATCTATCATAGAGTTTGTACTAGAATAACACCTTAAGACACAAATCAACCAAAACCCTAATGTCACCTAGATAGTCCAATGTCACCTCAAGTATCCCTGGGTATGATTATACGATATGCATCACACAATCTCAGATTCATCTTTTCAACCAACGCAAAGAACTTCAAAGAGTGCCCCAAAGTTTCTACCGGAGAGTCGAGACAAAAACGTGTGCCAACCCAAGTTCATGAGATCACGGAACTCGCAAGTTGATCACCAAAACATACATCAACTGGATCACGTGATATCCCATTGTCACCACAGATAAGCACATGCAAGACATACATCAAGTGTTCTCAAATCCTTAAAGACTCAATCCGATAAGATAACCTCAAAGGGAAACTCAATTCATCACAAGAGAGTAGAGGGGGAGAAACATCATAAGATCCAAATATAATAGCAAAGCTCGCGATACATCAAGATCGTGCCGACTCAAGAACACGAGAGAGAGAGAGAGAGAGATCAAACACATAGCTATTGGTACATACCCTCAGCCCCGAAGGAGAACTACTCCCTCCTCGTCATGGAGAGCGCCGGGATGATGAAGATGGCCACCGAAGAGGGATTCCCCCCTCCAGCAGGGTGCCGGAACGGGTCTAGATTGGTTTTCGGTGGCTACGGAGGCTTTTGGCGGTGGAACTCCCGATCTATTCTGCTCCTCGATGTTTTTAGGGTATATTGACATATATAGGTGAAAGAAGTCGGTCAGGGGAGCCACAAGGGGCCCATGAGGGTGGGGGGCGCCCAGGGGGTAGGGCGCGCCTGCCTGCCTCGTGGCTTCCTCGAAGCTTCCCTGACATCTACTCCAAGTCTCCTGGATTGCTTTCGTTCCAAAAATAACTCTCCCAAAGGTTTCATTCCGTTTGGACTCCGTTTGATATTCCTTTTCTTCGAAACACTGAAATAGGCAAGAAAACAGCAATTTGGGCTGGGCCTCCGGTTAATAGGTTAGTCCCAAAAATAATATAAAATTGTGTAATAAAGCCCGTAAACATCCAAAATGGGTAATATAATAGCATGGAACAACCAAAAATTATAGATATGTTGGAGACGTATCAGCATCCCCAAGCTTAATTCCTGCTCGTCCTCGAGTAGGTAAATGAGAAAAACAGAATTTTTGATGTGGAATGCTTTCTAGAATATTCTTCAATGTATTTTTTCTCTATTGTGGCATGAATGTTCAGATGCAAAATATTCAAGATAAAAGTTTATTGTTGACATAAAAATAGTAATACTCCAAGTATGCTAATCAAGCAATTATGTCTTATCAAAATACCATAGCCAAAGAAAACTTATCCCTACAAAGTCATATAGTTTGGCCATGCTTCATTTTCGTCACACAAAATGCTCTCATCATGCACAACCCCGATGACAAGCCAAGCAATTGTTTCATACTTAGCCTTTTCAAACTCTTTCAACTTTTACGCAATATATGAGCGCGAGCCATGGACATAGCACTATGGGTGGAATAGAATATGATGATTGAGGTTGTGTAAGTAGACAAAAAAAAGGAGAAAGTCTCACATTGATGCGGATAATCAATGGGCTATGGAGATGCCCACCGATTGATGTCAATGCAAGGAGTAGGGATTGCCATGCAACGGATGCACTAGAGCTATAAATATATGAAAGCTCATCAAAGAAACTAAGTGGATGTGCATCCAACTTGCTTGCTCACGAAGACCTTGGGCATTTGAGGAAGTCCTTCTGCTCCTCGTTGGGTTCGACACTCTTACTTACCGAAAGGACTACGATAGATCCCCTATACTTTTGGGTCATCACTACCCACCGCGAGCATCAACACTCATCGGACCGCATACATCAGTATGTATTATTTCCAATAAGTCAGTTGCTCGCTCCATTGTTCCGGAGAACGGAGTCTTAGTCATCTTGCCCATGAGGCATGGTTCGCAAGCATCAAGTGATTCATAATAAAGTGATTCCAAAGCCCCATCAGCATGGAGTTTCTTCATGCGCTTTATACCAATATGACCTAAATGGCAGTGCCACAAATAAGTTGCACTATCATTATTAAACTTATATCTTTTGGCTTCAATACTATGAATATATGTATCACTACTATCGAGATTCAATAAAAATAGACCACTCATCAAGGATGCATGACCATAAAAGATATTACTCATATAAAGAGAACAACCATTATTCTCTGATTTAAATGAATAACCATCTCGCATCAAACAAGATCCAGATATAATGTTCATGCTTAATGCTGGCACCAAATAACAATTATTCAGGTCTAAAACTAATATCGAAGGTAGATGTAGAGGTAGCGTGCCGACCGCGATCACATCGATTTGGAACCATTTACCACGCGCATCGTCACCTTGTCCTTAGCCAATCTTCTCTTAATTCGTAGCCCCTATTTCAAGTTGCAAATATGAGCAACATAACCAATATCAAATACCAGGTGCTACTACGAGCATTAGTAAGGTACACATCAATAACATGGATATCAAATATACCTTTCACTTTGCCATCCTTCTAATCCGCCAAATACTTGGGGCAGTTCCGCTTCTAGTGACCAGTCCCTTTGCAGTAGAAGCACTCATTCTCAGGCTTAGGTCCAGACTTGGGCTTCTTCACTTGAGCAGCAACTTGCTTGTTGTTCTTCTTGAAGTTCCCCTTCTTCCCTTTGCCCTTCTTCTTGAAACTAGTGGTCTAGTTGACCATGAACACTTGATTCTCCTTCTTGATTTCTACCTCCGCAGCCTTTAGCATTGCGAAGAGCTCGAGAATTGTCTTATCCATCCCTTGCATATTATAGTCCATCATGAAGCTTTTGTAGCTTGGGGGCAGTGATTGAAGAACTCTGTCAGTGACACTATCATCAGGAAGATTAACTCCCAGTTGAGTCAAGTGGTTGTGGTGCCCAGACATTCTGAGTATATGTTCACTGACAAAACTATTCTCCTCCGTCTTGTAGCTATAAAACTTATTGGAGACTTCATATCTCTCAATTCGTGCATTTGCTTGAAATATTAACTTCAACTCCTGGAACATCTCATATGCTCCATGATGTTCAAAACGTCATTGAAGTCACGATTCTAAGCCGTAAAGCATGGCACACTAAACTATCGAGTAGTCATCAGCTTTGCTCTGCCAGACGTTCATAACATCTGGTGTTGCTCCTACAGCGGGCTTTGCACCTAGCGGTGCTTCCAGGACGTAATTCTTCTGTGCAGCAATGAGGATAATCCTCGAGTTACGGATCCAGTCCGTGTAGTTGCTACCATCATCTTTCAACTTAGCTTTCTCTAGGAACGCATTAAAATTCAAAGGAACAGTAGCACGGACCATTTATCTACAACAACATAGACATGCAAAATACTATTAGGTACTAAATTCATGATCAATTAAAGTTCAATCAATCATATTACTTAAGAACTCCCACTTAGATAGACATCTCTCTAGTCATCTAAATAATCACGTGATCCATATCAACTAAACCATGTCCGATCATCACGTGAGGTGGAGAAGTTTTGAATGGTGAACATCACTATGTTGATCATATCTACTGTATGATTCATGCTCGAACTTTTGGTCTCAGTGTTCCGAGGCCATATCTGCATATGCTAGGCTCATCAAGTTTAACCCGAGTATTCTACGTGTGCAAAATTGGCTTGCACCCGTTGTATGTGAACGTAGAGCTTATCACACCCGATCATCACGTGGTGTCTCGGCACGACGAACTATAGCAACGGTACATACTCAGGGAGAACACTTATACCTTGAAATTTAGTGAGAGATCATCTTATAATGCTACCGCCGTACTAAGCAAAATAAGATGCATAAAGGATAAACATCACATGCAATCAAAATAAGTGACATGATATGGCCATCATCATCTTGTGCCTTTGATCTCCATCTCCAAAGCACCGTCATGATCACCAGCATAACCGACTTGACACCTTGATCTCCATCGTAGCATCGTTGTTGTCTCGCCAACTATTGCTTCTACGACTATCGCTACCGCTTAGTGATAAAGTAAAGCAATTACATGGCTATTGCATTTCATACAATAAAGCGACAACCATATGGCTCCTGCCAGTTGCCGATAACTATTACAAAACATGATCATCTCATACAACAATTTATATATCATCACGTCTTGACCATATTACATCACAGCAAGCCCTGCAAAAACAAGTTAGACGTCCTCTACTTTATTGTTGCAAGTTTTACGTGGCTGCTACGGGCTTCTAGATAGAACCGTTCTTACCTACGCATCATAACCACAATGATTTTTTGTCAATTGTGTTGTTTTAACCTTCAACAAGGACCGGGCGTAGTCAAACTCGATTCAACTAAATTTGGAGAAACAGACACCCACAAGCCACCTGTGTGCGAAGCATGTCGGTAGAACCAGTCTCATGGACGCGGTCATGTAATGTCGGTCTAGGCCGCTTCATCCAACAATACCGCCAAATCAAAGCAAAACATGTTGGTAAGCAGTATGACTATTATCGCCCACAACTCATTGTGTTCTACTCGTGCATATAGCATCTACGCATAGACCTGGCTCGGATGCCACTATTGGGGAATGCAGTATTTCAAAAAAATTACCTACTACCATGCAAGATCTATCTAGGATATGCATAGCAACGAGAGGGTAGAGTTTGTCTACGTACCCTCGTAGACCGAAAGCGGAAGCATTTAGTAACGCAGTTGATGTAGTCGAACGTCTTCGCGATCCAACTAATCCAAGTACCAAACGCACGGCACCTCCGTGATCAGCACACGTTCAGCTCGATGATGTCCCTCGAACTCTTGATCCAGTTGAGGCCGAGGGAGAGTTCCATCAGCACAACGGAGTGGTGACGGTGATGATGAAGTTACCGACACAGGGCTTCGCCTAAGCACTACAATGATATGACCGAGGTGTGTAACTGTGGAGGGGGGCACCGCACACAGCTAAAAGATCAACTTGTGTGTCTTTGGGGTGCCCCCTCCCCACGTATATAAAGTGGGAGGAGAGGAGGACGGCCCTAGGAGGGGGCACGCCATGGGGGGTCCTACTTGGACTCCTAGTCCAAGTAGGATTCGGTCCCCCCTTTCCTAGTCCAAGTAGGAAGGAGGAGGGCGCCACTCCCTCCCCTTGTCCAATTCGGACTGGGCAAGGGGGGCGCCAGCTCTGGCTGGCCGTCTCTTCTCCACTAAGGCCCATTGTGGCCCATTAATCCCCCCGGGGGTTCCCGTAACCCCCCGGTACTCCAGAAAATGCCCGAACCTATCCGAAACCATTTCGGTGTCCAAACTGAAGGGTTTCGTAGTAATTTCAAAAAAAATTCCTACGCACACGCAAGATCATGTGATGCATAGCAACGAGAGGGGAGAGTGTTGTCTACGTACCCAACGCAGACCGACTTCGGAAGCGATGACACAACGTAGAGGAAGTAGTCGTACGTCTTCACGATCCAACCGATCAAGCACCGAAACTACGGCACCTCCGAGTTCGAGCACACGTTCAGCTCGATGACGATCCCCAGACTCCGATCCAGCAAAGTGTCGGGGAAGAGTTCCGTCAGCACGACGGCGTGGTGACGATCTTGATGCACTATAGCAGCAGGGCTTCGCCTAAACTCTGCTACAGTATTATCGAGGAATATGGTGGCAGGGGGCACCGCACACGGCTAAGGAATAGATCACGTGGATCAACTTGTGTGTTTCTGGGGTGCCTCTGCCTCAGTATATAAAGGAGCCAAGGGGGAGGGGGGCGCCGGCTAGGAGGAGGGCGCAGGAGGAGTCCTACTCCTTCCGGGAGTAGGACTCCCCCCCCCCCAATCCTAGTTGGACTAGGATTCCCCGAGGGGGAAAGAGGGAGAGGGGGGCCGGCCACCTTCTCCTAGTCCTAATAGGACTAGGGGAGGGGGGAGGTGCGCAGCCACCTTGGGCTGCCCCATTCTCCTTTCCACTAAAGCCCATTATGGCCCATATGGCTCCCGGGGGGTTCCGGTAACCTCCCGGTACTCCGGTAAAATCCCGATTTCACCCGGAACACTTCCGATATCCAAACATAGGCTTCCAATATATCAATCTTTATGTCTCGACCATTTCGAGACTCCTCGTCATGTCCGTGATCACATCCGGGACTCCAAACAACCTTCGGTACATCAAAATGCATAAACTCATAATATAACTATCATCGTAACCTTAAGCGTGCGGACCCTATGGGTTCGAGAACAATGTAGACATGACCGAGACACGTCTCCGGTCAATAACCAATAGCAGGACCTGGATGCCCATATTGGCTCCTACATATTCTACGAAGATCTTTATCGGTCAGACCGCATAACAACATACGTTGTTCCCTTTGTCATCGGTATGTTACTTGCCTGAGATTCGATCGTCGGTATCCAATGCCTAGTTCAATCTCGTTACCAGCAAGTCTCTTTACTCATTCTGTAATACATCATCCCACAACTAACTCATTTAGTTGTAATGCTTGCAAGGCTTAAGTGATGTGCATTATCGAGAGGGCCCAGAGATACCTCTCCGACAATCAGAGTGACAAAACCTAATCTCGAAATATGCCAACCCAACATCTACCTTTGGAGACACCTGTAATGCTCCTTTATAATCACCCAGTTACGTTGTGACGTTTGGTAGCACCCAAAGTGTTCCTCCGGCAAACGGGAGTTGCATAATCTCATAGTTATAGGAACATGTATAAGTCATGAAGAAAGCAATAGCAACATACTAAACGATCGAAGGTCTAAACCTGGACGCACTCCCATCGGGTCATGTCACATCACGATCAGTTCACTAGCATATGTGAACATCCCTTAGGTTAACTCCACCAACAGAATAATTGGACGAGACTTCCCATTTTACTCCACGAGTGACAGTTAGGAAACAAATATACGCATCATATCTTGCCTCATCTACGCCCTCACTCACCTGGCGCCGTAAGTCAAGTAGATGAGCCGAGGTATAGTAGTACGCAATCTTCGATGTTTGTCCTATGTATTCCTCACACACTGTATCCTAGTTTCCGGTATACGATACTCAGAACAATTCTAGGCTGAGTCAGTATATATTCGGTGCTATATCAGCGAGTTTGGATCATGATCTATAAAGTAAAGTACAGATTAATAACACGTTATTAACTTGCCCTTCTAGCCCTACGGCATATTTGTCCTTCCAATGTTCTCACCTCTACTTGCACACTAGCTAGCTCAATAAACGTTCTTAGATTATCCACTTTTGTAACGTGATTCTAAGCACCCCGATGAGCACTTCAGAGTGCTCAATCAACACGCTACCCCCTCTCGTTATGTGCTTATTTGCTCGTCATGGACAAACATGATGTATGCTGAGCTTTCAGTGCGTACAAATGGCGGGTCAATATTTTTTTTATATATACTAACATTCATGACCATCACGAAATATCCACTCTTGTCCATAATCCTCTATGTCTCCCACCTGACTAATCCCGGATGAAATTGAGTGGCAGAGTGTCTCCTTGGATGTGCTCCGTTCTCTGTGAAATCTGGATCTCCTTTGCCATAAGCAGACCTTGCACCAGATGATTTGATCATCTATAAGAAGTATTTTTTCAATTGTGACACTACAGATGCGCAACGTAAGTAATGACAACCCCATAGAGTCGAGGAATGTTAGTTGGAAGAACCCCTTCATACCAGACTTCCATATACGTTCTAGCTTGCATATCTCGAGAACACGCTATCTGTACTCCACGCTATGCACATCTAAATTCACCCTGCTTAGCGATGTCTTTCTTTAAAGGCTGCACCAACGCGAACATCTTCGTCTACCGATTAATGTAAACACTATCCGTTGCGACGACTCGTTATCACAGAACGTCCTCCTGACGCATCTAGTGTCAAAGCTGCATCACTAGACCAACCTTACACGTACGCTTACGCGAGACCGGTTCCCCCGACATGTTTGCACACAGGTGGCTTGCGTGACATCTCTCCAACTTTAGTTGAACCGTATGGCTACGCCCGGTCCTTGCGAAGGTTAAAACGGAGTCTATTTGACAAACTATCGTTGTGGTTTTGATGCGTAGGTGAGATTGGTTCTTGCTTAAGCCCGTAGCAGCCACGTAAAACTTGCAACAACAAAGTAGAGGACGTCTAACTTGTTTTTGCAGGGCATGTTGTGATGTGATATGGTCAAGGCATGATGCTGAATTTTATTGTATGAGATGATCATGTTTTGTAACCAAGTTATCGGCAACTGGCAGGAGCCATATGGTTGTCGCTTTATTGTATGCAATGCAATCGCGATGTAATGCTTTACTTTATTACTAAGCGGTAGTGATAGTCGTGGAAGCATAAGATTGGCGAGACGACAACGATGCTACAATGGAGATCAAGGTGTCGCGCCGGTGACGATGGTGATCGACGGTGCTTCGGAGATGGAGATCACAAGCACAAGATGATGATGGCCATATCATATCACTTATATTGATTGCATGTGATGTTTATCTTTTATGCATCTTATCTTGCTTTGATTGACGGTAGCATTATAAGATGATCTCTCACTAAATTATCAAGAAGTGTTCTCCCTGAGTATGCACCGTTGCGAAAGTTCTTCGTGCTGAGACACCACGTGATGATCGGGTGTGATAGGTTCTACGTTCAAATACAACGGGTGCAAAACAGTTGCACACGCGGAATACTCAGGTTATACTTGACGAGCCAAGCATATACAGATATGGCCTCGGAACACGGAGACCGAAAGGTCGAGCGTGAATCATATAGTAGATATGATCAACATAACGATGTTCACCATTGAAAACTACTCCATCTCACGTGATGATCGGTTATGGTTTAGTTGATTTGGATCACGTAATCACTTAGAGGATTAGAGGGATGTCTATCTAAGTGGGAGTTCTTTAATTAATTTGATTAACTGAACTTAAATTTATCATGAAACTTAGTACCTGATTAGTATTTTAGCGTTCCTTGAGAAAGCAAAGTTGAAAGATGATGGCACCTGGGTCCGTAACTTGAGGATTATCCTCATTGCTGCAAGAATTACGTCCTGGAAGCACCGCTGGGTGCCAGGCCTGCTGCTGGAGCAACACCAGATGTTATGAACGTCTGGCAGAGCAAAGCTGATGACTACTCGATAGTTCAGTGTGCCATGCTTTACGGCTTAGAATCGGGACTTCAACGACGTTTTGAACGTCATGGAGCATATGAGATGTTCCAGGAGTTGAAGTTAATATTTCAAGCAAATGCCCGATATTGAGAGATATGAAGTCTCCAATAAGTTCTATAGCTGCAAGATGGAGGAGAACAGTTCTGTCAGTGAGCATATACTCAAAATGTCTGGGTATAATAATCACTTGATTCAATGGGAGTTAATCTTCCGGATGATTGCGTCATTGACAGAATTCTCCAATCACTGCCACCAAGCTACAAGAGCTTCGTGATGAACTATAATATGCAAGGGATGAACAAGACTATTCCCGAGCTCTTCGCAATGCTGAAAGCTGCGGAGGTAGAAATCAAGAAGGAGCATCAAGTGTTGATGGTCAACAAGACCACTAGTTTCAAGAAAAAGGGCAAAGGGAAGAAGAAGGGGAACTTCAAAAAGAACGGCAAGCAAGTTGCTACTCAAGAGAAGAAACCCAAACCTGGACCTAAGCCTGAAACTGAGTGCTTCTATTGCAAGCAGACTGGTCACTGGAAGCGGAACTGCCCCAAGTATTTGGCGGATAAGAAGGATGGCAAGGTGAACAAAGGTATATGTGATATACATGTTATTGATGTGTACCTTACTAATGCTCGCAGTAGCACCTGTAGGTATACTTAACAAAGGCAAAAAAGGAAAAATTGCGCCGTGGGAAACTCAAGAAATAGACTCACGGAGAGAGAACCAAAGATGGAGGGACAGAACAGAACTAAGTGGGAGAGGGAGCGAATAAAAGAATGGAGAGGAAGGAGGCAGAAGGGTCAAGGAGGGAAACAGTAGAAAGGGAAGCAAAAAAAGAGCGAAGAGAGGCAACGAGGAGTAGACGGAAACAAAAACACGAGGGGAAAAGGAAAGAGGGAGAAAAGAGAAGAGACAACGTGAGGACGAGAACCGAGAAGGGGAGGAGGGGAACGACCGGAAGAGAGAAGGTGGAGCAGTGTAGTGGAAAGGAGCGGAGAGGAGAGGGGAATAGTGGGCAGGCGCAGGAGAGGAGAGAAGAAAGGAGGACGAGAGGGAACGAGGAAGCGGACTGGGGCGGGGGGGGGGCGAGGAGGGGACGGCGAGCGCCAGGAGAGGGAGAGGGACTTTTACGACAGAAGCTCTTTGTCACCTCCATATACGAGAAGCATATCCTTAGTCCTTTTCAGGTATTTCAGGATGTTCTTGACCGCTGTCCAGTGATCCATTCCTGGATTACTTTGGTACCTCCCTGCTAGACTTATAGCAAGGCACACATCAGGTCTGGTACACAGCATTGCATACATGATAGATCCTATCGCTGATGCATAGGGAACATCTTTCATATTCTCTCTATCTTCTGCAGTGGTCGGGCATTGAGTCTTACTCAATTTCACACCTTGTAACACAGGCAAGAATCCTTTCTTTGCTTGATCCATTTTGAACTTCTTCAAAATTTTGTCAAGGTATGTTGTTTGTGAAAGTCCAATTAAGCGTTTTGATCTATCTCTATAGATCTTTATGCCTAATATGTAAGCAGCTTCACCGAGGTCTTTCATTGAAAAACTCTTATTCAAGTATCCCTTTATGCTATCCAGAAATTCTATATCATTTCCAATTAACAATATGTCATCCACATATAATATCAGAAATGCTATAGAGCTCCCACTCACTTTCTTGTAAATACAGGCTTCTCCAAAAGTCTGTATAAAATCAAATGCTTTGATCACACTATCAAAACGTTTATTCCAACTCCGAGAGGCTTGCACCAGTCCATAAATGGATCGCTGGAGCTTGCACACTTTGTTAGCTCCCTTTGGATCGACAAAACCTTCTGGTTGCATCATATACAACTCTTCTTCCAGAAATCCATTCAGGAATGCAGTTTTGACATCCATCTGCCAAATTTCATAATCATAAAATGCGGCAATTGCTAACATGATTCGGACAGACTTAAGCATCGCTACGGGTGAGAAGGTCTCATCGTAGTCAACCCCTTGAACTTGTCGAAAACCTTTTGCAACAAGTCGAGCTTTGTAGACAGTAACATTACCGTCAGCGTCAGTCTTCTTCTTGAAGATCCATTTATTCTCAATTGCTTGCCGATCATCGGGCAAGTCAACCAAAGTCCATACTTTTTCTCATACATGGATCCCATCTCAGATTTCATGGCTTCAAGCCATTTTGCGGAATCTGGGCTCACCATCGCTTCTTCATAGTTCGTAGGTTCATCATGATCTAGTAGCATGACTTCCAGAACAGGATTACCGTACCACTCTGGTGCGGATCTCACTCTGGTTGATCTACGAGGTTCAGTAGTATCTTGATCTGAAGTTTCATGATCATTATCATTAGCTTCCTCCCTAACTAGTGTAGGTGTCACTGAAACAGTTTTCTGTGATGTACTACTTTCCAATAAGGGAGCAGGTACAGTTACCTCGTCAAGTTCTACTTTCCTCCCACTCACTTCTTTCAAGAGAAACTCCTTCTCCAGAAAGTTTCCGAATTTAGCAACAAAAGTCTTGCCTTCGGATCTGTGATAGAAGGTGTATCCAATAGTTTCCTTTGGATATCCTATGAAGACACATTTCTCTGATTTGGGTTTGAGCTTATCAGGTTGAAGCTTTTTCACATAAGCATCGCAGCCCCAAACTTTCAGAAACGACAACTTTGGTTTCTTGCCAAACCACAGTTCATAAGGCGTCCTCTCAACGGATTTTGATGGTGCCCTATTTAACGTGAATGCGGCCGTCTCTAGAGCGTATCCCCAAAACGATAGCGGTAAATCAGTAAGAGACATCATAGATCGCACCATATCTAGTAAAGTACGATTACGACATTCGGACACACCATTACGCTGTGGTGTTCCGGGTGGCGTGAGTTGCGAAACTATTCCACAATTTTTCAAATGTAGACCGAACTCGTAACTCAAATATTCTCCTCCACGATCAGATCATAGAAACTTTATTTTCTTGTTACGATGATTTTCAACTTCACTCTGAAATTCCTTGAACTTTTCAAATGTTTCAGACTTATGTTTCATTAAGTAGATATACCCATATCTACTTAAATCATCTGTGAAGGTGAGAAAATAACGATATCCGCCACGAGCCTCAATATTCATCAGACCACATACATCTGTATGTATGATTTCCAACAAATCTGTTGCTCTCTCCATAGTACCGGAGAACGGTGTTTTGGTCATCTTCCCCATGAGGCACGGTTCGCAAGTACCAAGTGATTCATAATCAAGTGGTTCCAAAAGCCCATCAGAATGGAGTTTCTTCATGCGCTTTACACCGATATGACCTAAACGACAGTGCCACAAATAAGTTGCACTCTCATTATCAACTTTGCATCTTTTGGCTTCAACATTATGAATATGTGTGTTACTACTATCGAGATTCAACAAGAATAGACCACTCTTCAAGGGTGCATGACCATAAAAGATATTACTCATATAAATAGAACAACCATTATTCTCTGATTTAAATGAATAACCATCTCGCATCAAACAAGATCCAGATATAATGTTCATGCTTAACGCTGGCACCAAATAACAATTATTTAGGTCTAATACTAATCCCGAAGGTAGATGTAGAGGTAGCGTGCCGACTGCGATCACATTGACTTTGGAACCGTTTCCCACGCGCATCGTCACCTCGTCCTTAACCAATCTTCGCTTAATCCGTAGTCCCTGTTTCGAGTTGCAAATATTAGCAACAGAACCAGTATCAAATACCCAGGTGCTACTGCGAGCATTAGTAAGGTACACATCAATAACATGTATATCACATATACCTTTGTTCACCTTGCCATCCTTCTTATCCGCCAAATACTTGGGGCAGTTCCGCTTCCAGTGACCAGCCTGCTTGCAATAGAAGCACTCAGTTTCAGGCTTAGGTCCAGGTTTGGGTTTCTTCTCTTGAGTAGCAACTTGCTTGCTGTTCTTTTTGAAGTTCCCCTTCTTCTTCCCTTTGCCCTTTTTCTTGAAACCAGTGGTCTTGTTGACCATCAACACTTGATGCTCCTTCTTGATTTCTACCTCCGCAGCTTTCAGCATTGCGAAGATCTCGGGAATAGTCTTGTTCATCCCTTGCATATTATAGTTCATCACGAAGCTCTTGTAGCTTGGTGGCAGTGATTGAAGAATTCTGTCAATGACGCAATCATCTGGAAGATTAACTCCCAATTGAATCAAGTGATTATTATACCCAGACATTTTGAGTATATGCTCACTGACAGAACTGTTCTCCTCCATCTTGCAGCTATAGAACTTATTGGAGACTTCATATCTCTCAATCCGGGCATTTGCTTGAAATATTAACTTCAACTCCTGAAACATCTCATATGTTCCATGACGTTCAAAACGTCGTTGAAGTCCCGATTCTAAGCCATAAAGCATGGCACACTGAACTATCGAGTAGTCATCAGCTTTGCTCTGCCAGACGTTCATAACATCCGGTGTTGCTCCTGCAGCAGGCCTGGAACCCAGCGGTGCTTCCAGGACGTAATTCTTCTGTGCAGCAATGAGGATAATCCTCAAGTTACGGACCTAGTCCGTGTAATTGCTACCATCATCTTTCAACTTTTCTTGCTCAAGGAACGCATTAAAATTCAACGGAACAACAGCACGAGCCATCTATCTACAATCAAACATAAATAAGCAAGATACTAATCAGGTACTAAGTTTCATGATAAATTTAAGTTCAGTTAATCAAGTTAAAGAACTCCCACTTAGATAGACATCCCTCTAATCCTCTAAGTGATTACGTGATCCAAATCAACTAAACCATAACCGATCATCACGTGAGATGGAGTAGTTTTCAATGGTGAACATCGTTATGTTGATCATATCTACTATATGATTCACGCTCGACCTTTCGGTCTCCGTGTTCCGAGGCCATATCTGTATATGCTTGGCTAGTCATGTATAACCTGAGTATTCCGCTTGTGCAACTGTTTTGCACCCGTTGTATTTGAACGTAGAACCTATCACACCCGATCATCACGTGGTGTCTCAGCACGAAGAACTTTCGCAACGGTGCATACTCAGGGAGAACACTTCTTGATAATTTAGTGAGAGATCATCTTATAATGCTACCGTCAATCAAAGCAAGATAAGATGCATAAAAGGATAAACATCACATGCAATCAATATAAGTGATATGATATGGCCATCATCATCTTGTGCTTGTGATCTCCATCTCCGAAGCACCGTCGTGATCACCATCGTCATCGGCATGACACCTTGATCTCCATTGTAGCATCGTTGTCGTCTCGCCAAGCTTATGCTTCCACGACTATCACTACCGCTTAGTAATAAAGTAAGGCATTACATCGCGATTTCATTGCATACAATAAAGCGACAACCATATGGCTCCTGCCAGTTGCCGATAACTCGGTTACAAAACATGATCATCTCATACAATAAAATTCAGCATCATGTCTTGACCATATCACATCACAACATGCCCTGCAAAAACAAGTTAGACGTCCTCTACTTTGTTGTTGCAAGTTTTACGTGGCTGCTACGGGCTTAAGCAAGAACCAATCTCACCTATGCATTAAAACCACAACGATAGTTTGTCAAATAGACTCCGTTTTAACCTTCGCAAGGACCGGGCGTAGCCATACTCGGTTCAACTAAAGTTGGAGAGACAGTCGCCCGCAAGCCACCTATGTGCAAAGCACGTCGGGGGAACCGGTCTCGCGTAAGCGTACGCGTAAGGTTGGTCCGGGTCGTCTCGTCCAACAATGCCGCCGAACCAAAGTATGACATGCTGGTAGGCAGTATGACTTATATCGCCCACAACTCACTTGTGTTCTACTCGTGCATATAAGATCAACATAAATAACCTAGGCTCGGATGCCACTGAAGGGTTTCGTAGTAATTTCAAAAAAAATTCCTACGCACACGCAAGATCATGTGATGCATAGCAACGAGAGGGGAGAGTGTTGTCTACGTACCCAACGCAGACCGACTGCGGAAGCGATGACACAACGTAGAGGAAGTAGTCGTACGTCTTCACGATCCAACCGATCAAGCACCGAAACTACGACACCTCCGAGTTCGAGCACACGTTCAGCTCGATGACGATCCCCGGACTCCGGCCAGGAGGAGGGCGCAGGAGGAGTCCTACTCCTTCCGGGAGTAGGACTCCCCCCCAATCCTAGTTGGACTAGGATTCCCCGAGGGGGAAAGAGGGAGAGGGGGGCCGGCCACCTTCTCCTAGTCCTAATAGGACTAGGGGAGGGGGGAGGTGCGCAGCCACCTTGGGCTGCCCCTTTCTCCTTTCCACTAAAGCCCATTAAGGCCCATATGGCTCCCGGGGGGTTCCGGTAACCTCCCGGTACTCCGGTAAAATCCCGATTTCACCCGGAACACTTCCGATATCCAAACATAGGCTTCCAATATATCAATCTTTATGTCTCGACCATTTCGAGACTCCTCGTCATGTCCGTGATCACATCCGGGACTCCGAAAAACCTTTGGTACATCAAAATGCATAAACTCATAATATAACTGTCATCGTAACCTTAAGCGTGCGGACCCTACGGGTTCGAGAACAATGTAGACATGACCGAGACACGTCTCCGGTCAATAACCAATAGCGGGACCTGGATGCCCATATTGGCTCCTACATATTCTACGAAGATCTTTATCGGTCAGACCGCATAACAACATACGTTGTTCCCTTTGTCATCGGTATGTTACTTGCCTGAGATTCGATCGTCGGTATCCAATACCTAGTTCAATCTCGTTACCGGCAAGTCTCTTTACTCGTTCTGTAATACATCATCCCGCAACTAACTCATTTAGTTGTAATGCTTGCAAGGCTTAAGTGATGTGCATTACCGAGAGGGCCCAGAGATACCTCTCCGACAATCAGAGTGACAAAACCTAATCTCGAAATACGCCAACCCAACATCTACCTTTGGAGACACCTGTAATGTCCTTTATAATCACCCAGTTACATTGTGACGTTTGGTAGCACCCAAAGTGTTCCTCCGGCAAACGGGAGTTGCATAATCTCATAGTTATAGGAACATGTATAAGTCATGAAGAAAGCAATAGCAACATACTAAACGATCGGGTGCTAAGCTAATGGAATGGGTCATGTCAATCAGATCATTCAACTAATGATGTGACCTCGTTAATCAAATAACAACTCATTGTTCATGGTTAGGAAACATAACCATCTTTGATTAACGAGCTAGTCAAGTAGAGGCATACTAGTGACACTTTGTTTGTCTATGTATTCACACATGTATTATGTTTCCGGTTAATACAATTCTAGCATGAATAATAAACATTTATCATGATTATAAGGAAATAAATAATAACTTTATTATTGCCTATAGGGCATATTTCCTTCACAAACATAACCTTCCAATATATCAGTCTTTATGTCTCGACCATTTTGTGACTCCTCGTCATGTCCGTGATCTCATCCAGGACTCTGAACAAACTTTGGTTCATCAAAACACGAAACTCATAATACAAATCGTCATCGAACGTTAACCGTGCGGACCCTACGGGTTCGAGAACTATGTAGACATGATCGAGACACATCTCCGATCAATAACCAATAGCGGAACCTGGATGCTCATATTGGCTCCTACATATTCTACGAAGATCTTTATCGGTCAAACCACACAACAACATACGTTGTTCCCTTTGTCATCGATATGTTACTTGTCCGAGATTCGATCGTCAGTATCATCATACCTAGTTGAATCTCGTCACCGGCAAGTCTCTTTACTTGTTCCATAATGCATCATCCCGTGGATAACTCATTAGACACATTACTTGCAAGGCTCATAATGATGTGCATTACTGAGAGGGACCAGAGATACCTTTTTGATACACAGAGTGACAAATCCTAATCTTGATCTATGCCAACTCAACAAACACCATCGGAGACACCTGTAGAGCATCTTTATAATCATCCAGTTATGTTGTGATGTTTGATAGCACACAAGGTGTTCCTCCGGTATTCGGGAGTTGCATAATCTCATAGTCTGAGGAACATGTATAAGTCATGAAAAAAGCAATATCAAAAAAACTAAACGATCATTATGCTAAGCTGACGGATCGGTCTTGTCCATCACATCATTCTCCAATGATGTGATCCCGTTCATCAAATGACAACACATGTCTATGGCTAGGAAACTTAACCATCTTTGATTAACGAGCTAGTCAAGTAGAGGCATACTAGGGACACTCTGTTTGTCCATTTATTCACACATGTACTAAGTTTCCGGTCAATACAATTATAGCATGAATAATAAACATTTATCATGATATAAGGAAATATAAATAAGAACTTTATTATTGCCTCTAGAGCATATTTCCCTCATCTCAAACCCTAGCTCATCTCTTGTGTTCAATCTTGTTACCGGAACTATAGGTTGGTGCTTGTGGGTGACTAGTAGTGTTGATTACATCTTCTAGTTGATTACTATATGGTTTATTTGGTGGAATATTATATGTTCAGATCCAATATGCTATTTAATACTCCTCTGATCATGAGCATGTTTATCATTTGTGAGTAGTTACTTTTGTTCTTGAGGTCACGGGAGAAATCATGTTGCAAGTAATCGTGTGAATTTGATATGTGTTTGATATTTTGATAGTATGTATGTTGTGATTCCCTTAGTGGTGTCATGTGAACATCGACTACATGGCACTTCACCATATTTGGGCCTAAGGGAATGCATTGTGGAGTAGCAACTAGATGATGGGTTGTGAGAGTGACAGAAGGTTAAATCCCAGTTTATGCGCTATTTCGTAAGGGACAAATTGTTGGGGAACGTAGTATTTCAAAAAAATCCTACGATCCCGCAAGATCTATCTAGGAGAAGCATAGCAATGAGCGGGGAGAGTGTGCCCACGTACCCTCATAGACCGAAAGCGGAAGCGTTTAGTAACGCGGTTGATGTACTTGAACGTCTTCACGATCCAACCGATCCAAGTACCGAGCGTACGGCACCTCCGTGTTCAGCACATGTTCAACACGATGACGTCCCTCGAGCTCTTGATCCGGTTGAGGACGAGGGAGAGTTCCGTTAGCACGATGGCGTGGCGACGGTGACGATGAAGTTACCGGTGCGGGGCTTCGCCTAAGCACTACGATGATATGACCGAGGTGTTAACTATGGAGGGGGGCGCCGCACACGGCTAGGAACAATTGATGTGTGTTCTAGGGGTGCCCTCCCTGTCGGTGTCAAAACTGGTGGATCTCGGGTAAGGGGTCCCGAACTGTGCGTCTTAGGTCGATGGTAACAGGAGACAGGGGACACGATGTTTACCCAGGTTCGGGCCCTCTCTATGGTGGTAATACCCTACGTCCTGCTTGATTGATATTGATGAATATGAGTATTACACGAGTTGATCTACCACGAGATCGTAATGGCTAAACCCTAGAAGTCTAGCCTGTATGACTATGGTAATGAATATCTCTCATATCCGGACTAAGTCCTCCGGTTTATATAGACACCGGGATGATCTAGGGTTACACAAGGTTGGTTACAGAGAAAGGAATCTACATATTTGGTCGCCAAGCTTGCCCTCCACGCCAAGGAGAGTCCCATCCGGACACGGGTGCAGTCTTCGGTCTCTTCACAGCCCATCAGCCCGGCCCATGGCTAGCAGGCCGGACGCCCGAGGACCCCTTAGTCCAGGACTCCCTTAGTAGCCCCTGAACCAGGCTTCAATGACAAAGTATCCGGCACGTAGATCTTGTCTTCGGCATTGCAAGGCGGGTTCCTTCTTCCGAACTTCAAGATAGTCTTTGGACGAAACAAACGTGTCCGGATCTGCAACACACAGCCGTAGAGAGTATAGTATTTCACGAATCCGATCTGCTGACAACTTTAGTAATGTGACGTCACGCTTTCCCGATCATTATTTTGAACCGTTTCCCGTCCCGCCGTTCCATGTTTCGGGCGTGGTTTTTATCGGCACGTCTTCTCGAAGCAGAGATCGTGTCCCCTTATTGCGGGATTTTCATCAATACGAGCATGGGTAACCCAACCATCGTACGGGAAAGATTCCTTAGGAATAGGCAGGTTCTTAGGCTTAGGAGGAGGCATTCAATACCCGCTGTCTTTATAAAGGAACCAAGGGCCGTCTTTTTTATGCCAAACTTCTCCTCAGCCTTCCCAACCTCGAGTTCTAGCACCCAAGGTTTGACTTCATTGCTTCAAGCCTCCCCATTATGTCCGGACCCAGCCCTCAAGGCCGATGGGTAGCTTCCTCCGTTACAAAGGAGGATATTCCAAAGCTTCAGGAGGCCAGATACTTGACCGCGGAGATACACCACAGGCTTCCTGCTCAAGGACAGGTTATTCCGACCCCCAGATCTGGCGAGAGGGTTTTATTCATCTCCCACTTCCTATGAGGGCTAGGGTTCGCTCTTCACCCCTTCGTCCGGGGGCTAATGTTTTATTATGAAGTAGATTTTCACGATCTAGCTCCGGACTCCTTCCTCCACGTCTCGGCGTTTATCATCACATGCGAGGCCTCCCTCCGAATCCCCCACACTTCGGCTTATGGCTCAAGACCTTTAGTGTGAAGCCGAAGGTAATTGACGGGGAACAGGCAGAGTGCGGTGGTGTGATACGTCTCCAACGTATCTATAATTTCTGATTGCTCCATGCTATATTATCTTCTGTTTTGGACATTATTGGGCTTTATTGTCCACTCTTATATTATTTTTGGGACTAACCTATTAACTAGAGGCCCAGCCCAGAATTGCTATTTTTTTGCCTATTTTAGGGTTTCCAAGAAAAGGAATATCAAACGGAGTCCAAACGGAATGAAACCTTCGGGAACGTGATTTTCGGAACGAACAAGATCCAGGAGACTTGGACCCTACATCAAGCAACCAACAGGGAAGCCACGAGGTAGGGGGCGCGCCTACCCCCCCGCCCAGGCGCGCCCTCCACCCTCGTGGCCCCCTGTTGATCCACCGACATACTCCCCCAAATGATCAAATACGGAGCCAAAACCCTAATTCCACCGCTGTAACTTTCTGTATCCACGAGATCCCATCTTGGGGCATGTTCCGGAGCTCCACCGGAGGGGGCATCGATCACGGAGGGCTTCTACATCAACACCATAGCCTCTCCAATGAAGTGTGAGTAGTTTACCACAAACCTTCGGGTCCATAATTATTAGCTAGATGGCTTCTTCTCTCTTTTTGGATCTCAATACAAAGTTCTCCCCCTCTCTTGTGGAGATCTATTCGATGTAATCTTCTTTTTGCAATGTGTTTGTTGAGACTGATGAATTGTGGTTTATGATCAAGTTTATCTATGACCAATATTTGAATCTTCTCTGAATTCTTTTATGTATGATTGGTTATCTTTGCAAGTCTCTTCGAATTATTAGTTTGGTTTGGCCTTCTAGATTGATCTTTCTTGCAATGGGAGAAGTGCTTAGCTTTGGGTTCAATCTTGCGGTGTCCTTTCCCAGTGACAGTAGGGGCAGCAAGGCACGTATTGTATTGTTGCCATCGAGGATAACAAGATAGGGTTTTTATCATATTGCATGAATTTATCCCTCTACATAATGTCATCTTTCTTAAAGTGTTACTCTGTTCTCTTGAACTTAATACTCTAGATGCATGTTGGATAGCGGTTGATGTGTGGAGTAATAGTAGTAGATGCATGCAGGAGTCGGTCTACTTGTCTCGGACGTGATGCCTATATACATGATCATACCTAGATATTCTCATAATTATGCTCAATTCTGTCAATTGCTCAACAGTAATTTGTTCACCCACCGTAAAATACTTATGCTCTTGAGGGAAGCCACTAGGTAAACCTATGGCCCCCGGGTCTATCTTCATCATATTAATCTTCCAAAACTTAGTTATTTCCTTGCTTTTTACTTTGCTTTTATTTTACTTTGCATCTTTATCATAAAAATACCAAAAATATTATCTTATCATATCTATCAGATCTCACTCTCGTAAGTGACCGTGTAGGGATTGACAACCCCTTATCGTGTTGGTTGCGAGGATTTATTTGTTTTGTGTAGGTGCGAGGGACTCGCGTGTAGCCTCCTACTGGATTGATACCTTGGTTCTCAAAAACTGAGGGAAATACTTACGCTACTTTGCTGCATCACCCTTTCCTCTTCAAGGGAAAACCAATGCAAGTGCTCAAGAGGTAGCAAGAATGATTTCTAGCACCGTTGTCGGGGGGTCTACGCAAAAGTCAACATACCAAGTACCCATCACAAACCCTTATATCCCACATTACATTATTTGCCATTTGCCTCTCGTTTTCTTCTCCCCCACTTCACCCTTGCCGTTTTATTCGCCCTCTCTCTCTCTCTATCCTCCCTCTCTTTCTTTATTTGCTTCTTTTTGCCCGTTTCTTGTTTGCTTGTGTGTTGGATTGCTTGCTTGTCACGATGGCTCAAGATAACACTAAATTGTGTGACTTTACCAATACCAACAACAATGATTTTATTAGCACTCTAATTGCTCCTCTTACCGATGCTGAATCTTGTGAAATTAATGCTGCCTTGCTGAATCTTGTCATGAAAGATCCGTTTTCCGGCCTTCCTAGCGAAGGTGCCGCTACCTATCTAAATAGCTTCGTTGATTTGTGTGATATGCAAAATAAGAAAGATGTGGACAATGATATTGTTAAATTGAAGCTATTTCCTTTTTCGCTTAGAGATCGTGCTAAAGCTTGGTTTTCGTCTTTGCCTAAAAATAAAATTGATTCTTGGAATAAGTGCAAGGATGCTTTTATCTCTAAGTATTTTCCTCCCGCTAAGATCATCTCTCTTAGAAACGATATTATGAATTTTAAGCAACTTGATCATGAACATGTTGCACAAGCTTGGGAGAGGATGAAATTAATGATACGTAATTTCCCAACACATGGTTTGAATTTGTGGATGATTATACAAAATTTTTATGCCGGATTGAATTTTGCTTCTAGAAATCTTTTAGATTCGGCCGCGGGAGGCACTTTTATGGAAATCACTTTAGGAGAAGCTACTAAACTCCTAGATAATATTATGGTTAATTATTCTCAATGGCACACTGAAAGATCTACTAATAAGAAAGTGCATGCGATAGAAGAAATTAATGTTTTGAGTGGATAGATGGATGAACTTATGAAATTATTTGCTAATAAAAGTGTTTCTTCTGATCCTAATGATATGCCTTTGTCTACTTTGATTGAGAATAATAATGAATCTATGGAAATTATAATAAGATGCCCTCTGATTTTGAATCTAATATTAAAGAATTTATTACTTCGCAAAAGAATTTCAACGCTTTGATTGAAGAAAAATTGCTTAAGATTGACGAGTTGGCTAGGAACGTTGATAGAATTTCTCTTGATGTTGATTCTTTGAAACTTAGATATATTCCACCTAAGCATGATATCAATGAGTCTCTCAAAGCCATGAGAATTTCCATTGATGAATGCAAAGAAAGAACCGCTAGGATGCGTGCTAAGAAAGATTCCTTTATAAGAGTGTGTTCTTCTAGTTTCCATGATAATAAAGATGAAGATCTAAAAGTTATTGATGTGTGACCTATTAAATCTTTGTTTTGCAATATGAATCTTGATAATTATGGGACTGATTATGATCCACCTTTACCTAGAAGGCGTTCTAAAAATTCGGAGTTTTTAGATCTTGATGCTAAATTTGATAAAGGTGGGATTGAAGAGATCAAAACTCTAGATGTTAATGAACCTACTATTTTGGATTTCAAGGAATTTAATTATGATAGCTACTCTTTGATAGATTGTATTTCCTTGTTGCAATCCATGCTAAATTCACCCCATGCTTATAGTCAAAATAAAGCTTTTACCAAACATATCGTTGATGCTTTGATGCAATCTTATGAAGAAAAACTTGAGTTGGAAGTTTCTATCCCTAGAAAACTTTATGATGAGTGGGAACCAACTATTAAAATTAAAATTAAAGATCATGAATGCTATGATTTGTGTGATTTGGGTGCTAGTGTTTCCACGATTCCAAATACTTTATGTGATTTGCTAGGTTTTCGTGATTTTGATGATTGCTCTCTAAACTTGCACCTTGCGAATTCCACTATTAAGAAACCTATGGGAAGAATTAATGATGTTCTTATTGTTGCAAATAGGAATTATGTGCCCGTAGATTTTATTGTTCTTGACATAGATTGCAATCCTTCATGTCCTATTATTCTTGGTAGACCTTTCCTTAGAACGATTGGTGCAATTATTGATATGAAGGAAGGAAATATTAGATTCCAATTTCCGTTAAGTAAAGGCATGGAACAATTTCCTAGAAAGAAAATTAAATTACCTTATGAATCTATTATGAGAGCCACTTATGGATTGCCTACCAAAGATGGCAATACCTAGATCTATTCTTGCTTTTTATGCCTAGCTAGGGGCGTTAAACGATAGCGCTTGTTGGGAGGCAACCCATTTTTATTTTTATTCCTTCATTTTTGCTCCTGTTTAGTAATAAATAATTTATCTAGCCTCTGTTTTGGTTGTGTTTTTGTGTTTAATTAGTGTTTGTGCCAAGTAGAACCGTTGGGAAGACTTGGGGAAAGTCTTGTTAATCTTGCTGTAAAAAAACAGAAACTTTAGCGCTCACGAGAACTTCTTCCATTTTTATTTGGAAAGTGATATTTAGTTAATTATTTTTGAAGATGATTAATAGATAAATTCCTCACGTCCAGAAATTCATTTTAGAATTTTTGGGGTTCCAGATCTTGCGCTAGCTACAGATTACTACAGACTGTTCTGTTTTTCGTGTGTTGTTTGCTTATTTTGATGAATCTATGGCTAGTAAAATAGTTTATAAACCATAGAGAAGTTGGAATACAGTAAGTTTAACACCAATATAAATAAAGAATGAGTTCATTACAGTACCTTGAAGTGGTGTTTTGTTTTTTTCGCTAACGGAGCTCACAAGATTTTCTACTTTAAGTTTTGTGTTGTGAAGTTTTCAAGTTTTGGGTAAAGATTTGATGGATTATGGAACAAGGAGTGGAAAGAGCCTAAGCTTGGGGATTCCCATGGCACCCCAAGATAATCTAAGGACACCTAAAAGCCAAAGCTTTGGGATGCCCCGGAAGGCAAACCCTCTTTCGTCTACTTCTACCGGTAACTTTACTTGGAGCTATATTTTTATTCACCACATGATATGTGTTTTGCTTGGAGCGTCTTGTATGATTTGAGTCTTTATTTGTTAGTTTTCCACAATCATCTTTGCTGTACACACCTTTTGAGAGAGACACACAGGATTTGGAAATTATCAGAATACTCTATGTGCTTCACTTATCTTTTGAGTTATATAGTTTTGCTCTAGTACTTCACTTATATCTTTTAGAGCATGTCGGTGGATTTGTTTTATAGAAACTATTGATCTCTCATGCTTCACTTGGATTATTTTGAGAGTCTTAAATAGCATGGTAATTTGCTTAAATAATCCTAATATGCTAGGTATACAAGATTAGTAAAACTTTCTTATGAGTGTGTTGAATACTATGAGAAGTTTGAAACTTGATAATTGTTTTGAGATATGGAGATGGTGATATTAGAGTTGTGCTAGTTGAGTAGTTGTGAATTTTAGAAATGCTTGTGTTGAAGTTTGTGATTCCCGTAGCATGCACGTATGGTGAACCGTTATGTGATGAAGTCGGAGCATGATTTATTTATTGATTGTCTTCCTTATGAGTGGCGGTCGGGGACGAGCGATGGTATTTTCCTACCAATCTATCCCCCTAGGAGCATGCATGTAATACTTTGCTTTGATAACTTGTAGATTTTTGCAATAAGTATATGAGTTCTTTATGACTAATGTTGAGTCCATGGATTGTACGCACTTTTCTTCCTTACACCATTGCTAGCCTCTCTAATACCGCGCACCTTTCGCCGGTATCATACACCCACCATATACCTTACTCAAAATAGCCACCATACCTACCTATCATGGCATTTCCATAGCCATTCCGAGATATATTGCCATGCAACTTACCACCGTTCCGATTATTATGACACGCTCCATCATTTTCATATTGCTTTGCATGATCATGTAGTTGACATCGTATTTGTGGCAAAGCCACCGTTCAAAATTCTTTCATACATGTCACTCTTGATTCATTGCATATCCCGGTACACCGCCGGAGGCATTCACATAGAGTCATATTTTGTTCTAAGTATCGAGTTGTAATTGTTGAGTTGTAAGTAAATAAAAGTGTGATGATCATCATTTTTAGAGCATTGTCCCAAGTGAGGAAAGGATGATGGAGACTATGATACCCCCACAAGTCGAGATGTGACTCCGGACGAAAATAAAATAAAATAAAAAGAGGCCAAAGAAGCCCAAATAAATAAATAAAATATATGAGAGAAAAATAGAGAAGGGACAATGCTACTATCCTTTTACCACACTTGTGCTTCAAAGTAGCACCATGATCTTCATGATAGAGAGTCTCCTATGATATCACTTTCATATACTAGTGGGAATTTTTCATTATAGAACTTGGCTTATATATTCCAATGACAGGCTTCCTCAAAGTGCCCTAGGTCTTCGTAAGCAAGCAAGTTGGATGCACACCCACTTAGTTTCTTTTTGAGCTTTCATACACTTATAGCTCTAGTGCATCCGTTGCATGGCAATCCCTACTCACTCACATTGATATCTATTGACGGGCATCTCCATAGCCCGTTGATACGCCTAATTGATGTGAGACTATCTTCTCCCTTTTTGTCTTCTCCACAACCACCTTTCTATTCCACATATAGTGTTATGTCCATGGCTCACGCTCATGTATTGCGGGAAGATTGAAAAAGTTTGAGAATGTCAAAAGTATGAAACAATTTCTTGGCTTGTCATCGGGGTTGTGCATGATTTAAATACTTTGTGTGGTGAAGATAGAGCATAGCCAAACTATATGATTTTGTAAGAATAACTTTCTTTGGCCATGTTATTTTCAGAAGACATAATTGCTTAGTTAGTATGCTTGAAGTATTATTATTTCTATGTCAATATTAAACTTTTGTCTTGAATCTTTCAGATCTGAATATTCATACCACAATTAAGAAGAATTACATTGAAATTATGCCAAGTAGCATTCCACATCAAAATTTTTGTTTTTATCATTTACCTACTCGAGGACGAGCAGGAATTAAGCTTGGGGATGCTTGATACGTCTCCAACGTATCTATAATTTTTGATTGCTCCATGCTATATTATCTTCTATTTTGGACATTATTGGGATTTATTATCCACTTTTATATTATTTTTGGGACTAACCTATTGACCGGAGGCCCAGCCCAGAATTGTTGTTTTTTTTGCCTATTTTAGGGTTTCGAAGAAAAGAAATATCAAACGGAGTCCAAACGGAATGAAACCTTCGAGAACGTGATTTTCGGAACGAACAAGATCCAGGAGACTTGGACCCTACATCAAGCAACCAACATGGAGGCCACGAGGTAGGGGGCGCGCCTACCCCCTAGGTGCGCCCTCCACCCTCGTGGGCCCCCTGTTGCTCCACCGACGTACTCCTTCCTCCTATATACCTACGTACCACCAAACGATCAAATACGGAGCCAAAACCCTAATTCCACCACCGTAACTTTCTGTATCCACGAGATCCCATCTTGGGGCCTGTTCCGGAGCTTTGCCGGAGGGGGCATCGATCACGGAGGGCTTCTACATCAACACCATAGCCTCTCCGATGAAGTGTGAGTAGTTTACCTCAGACCTTCGGGTCCATAGTTATTAGCTAGATGGCTTCTTCTCTCTTTTTGGATCTCAATACAAAGTTCTCCCCCTCTCTTGCGGAGATCTATTCGATGTAATCTTCTTTTTGCGGTGTGTTTGTTGAGACCGATGAATTGTGGGTTTATGATCAAGTTTATCTATGAAAAATATTTAAATCTTCTCTGAATTCTTTTATGTATGATTGGTTATCTTTGCAAGTCTCTTCAAATTATCAGTTTGGTTTGGCCTACTAGATTGATCTTTCTTGCAATGGGAGAAGTGCTTAGCTTTGGGTTCAATCTTGCGGTGTCCTTTCCCAGTGACAGTAGGGGCAGCAAGGCACGTATTGTATTGTTGCCATTGAGGATAACAAGATGGGGTTTTTATAATATTGCATGAATTTATCCCTCTGCAGCATGTCATCTTGCTTAAAGTGTTACTTTGTTCTCTTGAACTTAATACTCTAGATGCATGCTGGATAGCGGTCGATGTGTGGAGTAATAGTAGTAGATGCAGGCAGGAGTCGGTCTACTTGTCTCGGACGTGATGCCTATATACATGATCATACCTAGATATTCTCATAACTATGCTCAATTCTGACAATTGCTCAACAGTAATTTGTTCACCCACCATAAAATACTTATGCTCTTGAGGGAAGCCACTAGTGAAACCTATGGCCCCTGGTGTAGGAGATATGCCCTAGAGGCAATAATAAATGATATTATTTATCTTCGAGTTCATAATTATGTTTATGTTCCATGCTATAACTGCAATGATTCTCGAGTCTGCAATATCCATGAGGCTCGGAGGAAGACTCATATGCACGTGTGGAATAATAAATGGTAAGAAGTATTCCTAGTCTGCCTCTAAGACTAGCTCAAGTGTTGCATGATGGTTCTGTTTTCCTGATCATGGGCATGTCTATGCCAGCAATTTGAAGGCACAATGTTAAGAGAACATTTGTGTTGAATCGATCCGGATTGATGTTATGCTAAGAGATTCATTCGTCACAAGTTAATGGTGCATATCACAGAGATGGTTAACATTTGCATGATTCCTTGGACCATGAGAGTATCGAGTTTCTTCATGCTTGCTTCATGAACTTTGGGGTTTGTTAAATGTCATCCGTAAATGGGTGGCTATTACGGCGGCTTACGGGTTCATGGAAAAGTGTGTCAAGTAACTTGATAGCTCAAGATTGGGATTTGCTCCTCCGACGATGGAGAGATATTCTCAGGCCCTCTCGGTATTACGGTATCCATCATCGTCTGGCCAGACACAGTGTGATTTGATCACTAGGATGCCGGAACACGGAAACGAGAAAAGAGAACAAAACAGGTAACGAGGTAACTTGCATGGTGGACAAATGGTTCGTCCCATGGGATGCAACAAATCTCACCTCGGGTGTTTGTGGCATATCGCGAAGCAACAGGAATAGCTCACTGCAACTGGAGGTTCACTCGAATATTTATTCGTGTGGGTATAGGGGTCAATATGGGTGTCCACGGCTCCGATGTTGATCATTGATCGGAAGGGGTTCCGGGTCATGTCTATACTTCACCGAACCTATAGGGTCACACGCTTAAGGGTCATCTATCTTCTGAATACTAGACAAGGAGTCTGAGAGAAAATCACCGAAAAAGTTTCGGACACCGGAAAAATTTTCGGACAGCGGAAAAGGTTCCGCAGAGAGAGGTCATCGGATGAGTTTCGATGAAACTGAAAAGTTGTTTTAGGGGATACCATTAAGTCAAATTGGTTTCGGCACATGCCTGATAATTCTTGGAGGGTGCCAGAATCATTCTGGAAGCTTTCTGGAATTTTTCGGGATAATAACCGGATATGCTCCGGAGCTGCCGGAACCACTTCAGATGCTTTTCGCAGATGAAAATCACTAAACCGGAATTGTTTCGGAACGCATTGAAAATCATTTTGGTGGGTACTGGAAATGTTCTAAGACCACATAAATATTTTCAGTTCAAACGGACGCTGAAAAATGTTGTCGTGAATAGTGAAAATCAGCTTTATGGAAAGCCACCTTTTGGGGCTTTGCTCCAAAAGATCTTGGGGATGACATGGATGGATAGGAGCCATTTTTGGGCCCCTCATGGGGGTGTGGCCGGCCACATGGGGTATCCCCCCTTGGGGACCCTCTTGTTCCTTGGTTTCACTCCTAGGTCCTTGTGGAAGGACTTCATTCATGTGCATTTTGGGTTTTTGTGTGAAACTACCCTACCCCTTGGGATTTCCTATAAATAGAGGTGGAGGGGCAGCCCTCCACACTCACTCTTTCTCACATACAAGTGCCATGCATGATCTGGCTTCTCTCTCCCTCCCAGCGAAACAGTTTCATAGAGCCGAAAGGCTGTCTGGGTTCCGGCAGGAACTAGTTCTGAACGGCGAAGCCCTGCCGGATAGATGACACCGTATGTGTGCAACTCTGTAGAGAGGTCGTAGTTTCGATCTTAGTGCCCGAGGGGCTGTTCAAGAATGCCTCCCGAAGGGCTGTCCAAGTGACCGTCCGAGTTTCGAAGGTCCTCCCGAAGGGCTGTCCGCAACACCGTCTGGGGGACTATTCGACCGCCTCCCGGAGGGCTGTCTGAGGAGCAGATGAGGGTATACATCCTCGCGGTTGGGAGGTTGTAAATCCTAGCTGCGGGGATCTGCACCGCCGATCATCATCGACTCTACTTCCCGCTGCGCTACGAGTCGGTAACGAAATAGATCAAACCTTGTATGCAGTCTCCATAGTGGTCCTGGGCTGGTGCGTAGGTCAGAAAATTTTTGTTTTCTGCTGCGTTACCCTACACCTGGGTCTATCCTCATCATATTAATCTTCTAACACTTAGTTATTTCCTTGCTTTTTACTTTGCTTTTATTTTACTTTGCATCTTTATCATAAAAATACCAAAAATATTATCTTATCATATCTATCAGATCTGACTCTTGTAAGTGACCGTGTAGGGATTGACAACCCCTTATCGCGTTGGTTGCGAGAATTTATTTGTTTGGTGTGGGTGCGAGGGACTCGCGCGTAGCCTCCTACTGGATTGATACCTTGGTTCTCAAAAACTGAGGGAAATACTTACGCTACTTTGCTGCATCACCCTTTCCTCTTCAAGGGAAAACCAACGCAAGTGCTCAAGAGGTAGCATGGTGCTATAGTGAGCAAACTTACCAACACTCCCTGGACAAAAGGCTCTTTCACCGAAACCTCCAACCAATGGCAGCGAGAGTGGTTTTATGTCATGGAACTTGTAAGGACATATTTATCCCTAAGTGTTTTGGTGATTGATGACAACGCATTTGCGGACTAATCGTGAGACATGAGTATTCCAGACACTTCTTTGCTAGGCACAAGACGATTGGGTGCCCCTCGAAGACTGACGAAGACGGCGTCTTTTCTACGTTTCTTTTTGGTGGATTTGAGTCGTAGGAAAGCCGTACTATTAAGAGGGGGTCCGCGTTGGAAAGGTTTGGGTGGAATCATCACGTACACGTCTCCTTTTATCCGCTCCTTCTTCCTTGGAGCTTCCTCCGTTTTCCTGCCTCCTATGACTGGCTGCTGTTGTGGTTGCGGTAGTACTGCTCCTGGATCAACGGTAGTACCGTAGGCATCCACGGTAGTACCGCGCGGTGGCGTGGTAGTACCGCTGGTGCCCACGGTAGTACCGCTCCCCTGGAGCCGCACTACCGCTGCCCACCAGGCTAGTGCCGCCCCTTTGCGGTAGTAGGAGCGGATGTAATTTTTTACATCCGCACCTGCCGCGGTAGTACCGCGCTATGCGGTCAGGCAGTAGTACCGCCCCTCGGCAGTACTACTGTGTCGGGTTTTTGCTACTTCCGTTTTTTGCGGAAGTAGGCACGGAAGTTTCCCTTCCCCCTGACTGGGACTTTTGCCTTGCGGTAGTACCGCATGGGGGCGTGGTAGTACCGCGCGTGCAGAAGTACCGCCCCGGCTTCTGTGCGTCTGGTTCTGTGCTGGGGTCGCGGCAGTACCGTGGGTCGGTACGGTAGTACCGCACAGCCGTGCGGTAGTACCGCTTGGTTGCAAGCAGTAGTACCGCGCGGCCTTGCGTTAGTACCGCTGGCCAGGCGCGGTAGTACCGCTGGCCGTGGGCTGGTTTGTGGGTAACGGTTGGATCTTTTCCACACACTATATAAGGGGTCTCCTTCTTCCCCGTTGACTTACCTCTTCCACCATTAAAGCTCCATTATTGCTCCAAGCTCCATTTTCGCCCGATCTCACTCCCTAGCCAACCAAACTTGTTGATTTGCTCGGGAGTGGTTGAGAAGGCCCCGATCTACACTTCCACCAAGAGATATTTGATTCCCCCTACTAATCCCTTGCGGATCTTGTTACTCTTGGGTGTTTGAGCATCCTAGACGGTTGAGGTCACCGCGAAGCCATAGTCCATTGTGGTGAAGCTTCGTGGTGTCGTTGGGAGCCTCCAATTGAGTTGTGGAGATTGCCCCAACCTCGTTTGTAAAGGTTCGATCGCCGCCTCCAAGGGCACCAATAGTGGAATCACGGCATCTCGCATTGTGTGAGGGCGTGAGGAGATTACGGTGGCCCTAGTGGCTTCTTGGGGAGCATTGTGCCTCCACACCGCTCCAACGGAGACGTACTTCCTCTCAAAGGGAAGGAACTTCGGCAACACATCCTCGTCTCCACCGTCTCCACTCTTGGTTATCTCGTGCATTTACTTGTGTAGCTTATTTGTTTCATATATCTTGCTTGCTTGTGTTCCTATTCGTGTTGCATCATATAGGTTGCTCATCTAGTTGCATATCTAGAAAACCTACTTTGATGCAAAGTTTAAATTGCTAAAGAAAAGCTAAAAATTGTTAGTTGCCTATTCACCCCCCCCCCTCTAGTCAACCATATTGATCCTTTCAATTGGTATCAGAGCCTCGTCTCTTTATTAAGGACTTTACCATCCAAAGAGTATGGTTGATACCGTAGACGGTGCGGAGGAACACTCCGATGTGAATCCTATCTCGTCTACGGGCGATGGGGGAACCTCGGTCTCTCGTGAGGAGTTCAATGTGGCCTTGGAGACATTGAAAACCTCCATGACGACCGAAGTTGAGAGCATGTTTACTAAATTTCTTGAGGGGCTTAAACTATCCACCGCACCGTTGAAAGTGGGTGATCCCGCCAACAAGGTGACGGATGCTATCCCCGACAAGGGGGAAGCTAGTAGTGAAAAGGCTCCTTCTTCTAGTGGTAAGAATGGCACCGGCATCTTTGCCCATGTGGAACCACCACTTGTTTATGGTGGACCGATTCCTTCCACTCATTTGAATCATGCCGGTCCTCCTCCTAAGATTGTGAAAAATGAGGACTTTGATTCTTGGGTTTACCGCTTTAAACGTCATTTAAATCATGTGAACACTAACCTTTGGAGAATCATTGAAGAAGGTTTTTATCCGCATGATCCAAGCAACTTCACTCCTCGAGAAGCCGCGGATAATCAATTCAATGAGAATGCTCTCTTCATCATTCAAGATGCAATTCCACCCGAAGATCTACCTCATCTTCGTCCCTTTGCCTTGGCCAAAGATGCATGGCGTTGTGTTGTCTCTCTCTACCGGGGAAGCGCGAGCATTCAACGCTCCAATTATGAAGTGGTACAAGATGAGGCCGATGAGTTTGCAATGAAAGAAGATGAAGAACCTCGTGAGCTTTATCGGAGAGTAACCAAACTCGCGGTCTCACTACGAGATCACGGGATCAAGGACACGGATGACAATTGGATCAAGCGCAAATTCCTCAAGGCAATGATGCCCTATCACAAGGCCATGTCCTCCGTCATTCGTCAAAGACTGGACTTCCACACTTTGACCTCAAGCGAAGTGTTGGATGAGTTTGTGGCCATGAACATTTTGGACAAGACCACCGACAATGCGGTGCTCCATTCTCAATGGGCAAAGAAGCCTAACCTAGCATTGAAGGCCAAGATCACCGTGGAAGAAGAAGAGGAAGAAGAGGAGAGCAACCCCGGAGATATGAAGTATGCATATCATGAACACATGGCACTTGCTTCAAGGCAATTTTGGAGCAAGAAAAACTCGAGGCCAAACTTTAGCAAAAGCAACTCGAGTGGCACAAGGGGCAAGCAACGTGTAAGGACTTGCTACAATTGCGGCAACATGAGTCATTTCGTTGCGGAATGCCCGTATGAGAAGAGGGAAGACAATGGTGGCAAGCTCATCCGAAAGGACAAGGCCAAGTCGTTCCCCAACAAGAACAACTTCACCAAGAAGACTCCTCCCAAGGCTTTGGTTGTGCAAGAAGAGTACAATGAGGATGATGACGATGATGAAGATGGTGAGTCGGTTGCCATGGCCTCCGTTGCCATTGCAACAACGTCGCGGGTGTCTCTGTTCGACTCACCCAATGAGAGCATCACCGCCAAGTGCCTCATGGCTAAGCCCACCAACAAGGTTACCTCCAACATCAAAACTACCATCATTAATCATCCTTCCCCGATGGATAGCATTAATGAACTTGAGGGAACTAATGTGAAGGCTAACGAGTTTGAGGCCTTTATGGGAAAACTCAAGGGAAAATCCAAGAAGCACTTTGTTGCTCTCTTGGAACAACTTGGTGAAGCCAATGACATGATCGAGGCTCACGAAGACACCATCTCTAAGATGGAAGGGCATAGTCGTGACTATGCCGATGAGATTTTGGATCTTTCCAATGCTCTTGAGGAAGAGCGTGGTCTTCGTTTGGCTCTTGAGGAGTCACACAAAGTTGATCATGCTAAGTTAAAGAAAGATTATGATCATGTCCTCATTGTTTCTCGTGTGCTAAATTCCGAGAAGGCCAAACTCGGGGTTGATCTTGCTAGACTCAAAGAGGAGTTTGATATACTTGACAAGGCCCACAAGGCCTTGAAGGGTATTCACGCTAGTCTGAAGGAGTCTCATGATCAACTCCAAGTGAAGCTAACTAAGGAGAAAGCAACTTTTCCTCATATGGTTTTAATTGATAATGCAAATGCTACTAACCCGTGTTGTGAGCATATACATCTTGTTGAGGAAAATACGAAGTTGAAGAAGCAACTTGAGAGAGGTCTTGCGACTTGCATACAAGGCAAGAAGAACCTCAACGATCTCTTGATCAACCAAAAGAGAGGTGTGGCCAAGGAAGGGGTTGGGTACGTGCCCGACTCCAAGAATAAGAAGAAGAATGACAAGACCGAACGACCTCCTCCCCTCATGCAAACCTTTGTGAGGGAGGGAGAGAGTGCCCCCGAGGAGAAGAAGAAGAACAATGTCAAGAAGGGCAATGCCACCTCTCTCAACAAAGCCAGCGATTTTAACCCTTCTTATGTGTTATGCTGTGCTAGTGATGAGCATGTTTATGCCAAATTTGTTGGTTCTCTTCATGAATACATTGAATGGTCTATTTGGGTTCCAAAAACCCTTGTTACTAACATCAAAGGACCCATTACAAAATGGGTACCTAAAACCAAGCATTGATCTCTTGTAGGTGTTTGCTTCCGGTGGGGGATCATGGTTGCTCGATAGCGGAGCTACAAATCATATGACCGGAAGCAAGGACTTGGTGGTGGACGTGCACAAGGTTCCATCTATGCCCACCAATGTCGAGTGGGGTGACGCCTCATCTTCTAAGATATTGGGACTTGGCAAGGTGGTCATCTCTCATGATCTCACGATCGAGAAGGTCATGCTTGTTGAGTCCCTTGCATACGATTTACTTTCCGTTCGTCAACTTGCTATCATGGGCTTTGCCACTTTCTTTGATATCGATACCGTGGCCCTCTTGTGGAGCAAGACTCTTAAAGTAGCTTTTGTTGGGCATGTCGAGAACGGTCTATATGTGATTAACTTTTCGAAGCGACCCACTAAGACCGCGACATGCCTAATGGCTAAAGTTGATGTGGGATGGCTTTGGCGTCACCGCTTAGCCCATGTCAATATAAGATCTTTGCAAAGTCTCCTCAAGGGGGACCATGTCCAGGGACTAACGAATGTTAGTTTTGCTAAAGATCGTGCTTGCAGTGCCTGTATCGAAGGAAAGCTACATGAGAAGGCTCACCCTCCCACGACTATCATTTATTCAAAGAGGCCTTTGGAGCTCCTTCACATGGATCTCTTTGGGCCTCCATCCTTCGATAGTCTTGGAGGTAGGAAGTATTGCTTGGTGATTGTGGATGACTACTCAAGGTACACGTGGGTGTATTTCTTCAAGAGGAAGAGCGAGACCCAACAAACCGTCATTGACTTTGCAAATGAAGCACAACGTCAACACAATGCAAAGATCTTGACAATAAGAAGTGACAACGGCACCGAGTTCAAGAACTACACCTTGGATGAGTTTCTTAGTGACGAGGGAATCAAGCATCAATATTCCGCACCCTACACCCCTCAACAAAACGGTGTTGCGGAGAGGAAGAACCGGACGTTGATGGATGCGGCAAGGACCATGATGGCGGAGTTCAAGTCTCCATACAACTTTTGGGCCGAAGCCATCAACACCGCGTGTCATGCATCAAATCGGCTCTACCTCCGCAAGGGATTGAACAAGACTCCATATGAGATACTCACCGGTAACAAGCCCAACCTCAAGTACTTCCGAGTATTCGGGTGTAAGTGTTTCATTCTCAAGAAAGGTGTCCGGTTGTCTAAATTTGAGGCTAGAGCTTATGAGAGCATATTTGTTAGTTATGCTACAAACTCTCGTGCTTACCGTGTCCTCAATAAATCCACGGGACTTATTGAGGAGACGTGTAACGTGGAGTTTGATGAGAATAACGGCTCCCAAGTGGAGCAAAGTGGCACTTGTGATGTAGGTGATGAAATTCCTCCTGAAGCCATAAGAAGAATGTGTGTTGGTTTTATCCTACCCATTTAGGAACCCCTTGTGGCCGAAGGAGAAGGACAATGCTCCACTCAAGTGGAGCCATCACCAACCCAAGGCCCACACGCTTCCGAAGAACAAAGTGAAGGCCCTCAACCTCATGAACAAGACCAAGGGCATGATCATACTCAAGACGGTGTGGACACACCAAGTGATGCCCAAGGTCAAGTTCTCTCCCCCGAGCAAGTTCAAGATCAAGAACAAGTTCATGACGGCGCTCGAGATGATCAAGTAACCGCTCCTCAACTCACCACCGAGGAGGAATTAGAGCATCGTGCCACCAAGGTTGCTTCCAAGCTCTCCACCAAGGATCATCTCATGATGAATGTGCTTGGAAGCTTAAGAAAGGGGGTAAGCACTCGTAGACAATTAGCAAATTATTGTGAGCATCACGCGTTTGTCTCTTGTGTGGAACCCCACAAGGTCTATGAGGCGCTACAAGATCCGGATTGGCTCAATGCCATGCATGAAGAACTCAACAACTTCGAGCGCAACAAAGTGTGGAGATTGGTGCCAAGACCGACCAGAAATCACAATGTCATAGGAACCAAGTGGATATTTAATAACAAGCAAGATGCCCATGGGATCATCATTCACAACAAGGCTCGTTTGGTAGCACAAGGCTACTCCCAAGTCGAGGGTATCGACTATGGTGAAACCTTTGCTCCCGTTGCTCGTCTTGAATCCATTCGCATGTTGATTGCATATGCTTCTCATCATAACTTTAAGTTACAACAAATGGATGTGAAGAGTGCCTTTCTTAATGGTCCCATTAATGAATTGGTTTACGTCAAGCAACCCCCCGGGATCGAGGATCCCTACTTTCCCGATCATGTGTATCAACTCGATAAGGCACTCTATGGCCTTAAACAAGCCCCACGTGCATGGTATGACCACCTTACCGAGTTGTTACAAGACCGTGGTTTTGAAGTTGGGCTAATCGACCCCACTCTTTTTACTAAGAAGGTCAAAGGGGAGTTGTTTGTGTGCCAATTATATGTTGATGATATTATCTTTGGTTCTCCTAACAAAGCTTTCGATGAGGAATTTGCCGCTCTCATGACCTCAAAGTTTGAGATGTCCTCCATGGGAGAGTTGAAGTTCTTTCTAGGGTTCAAAGTGAAGCAAAGAAGAGAAGGAACCTTCATCAATCAATCCAAATACACTCAAGACATGCTCAAGAGATTCAAGCTAAGTGACGTCAAGCCGGCTTCCACTCCAATGCCCACCAAGTGCCAACTTGACTTAGATCCCAATGGTAAAGTGGTGGATCAAAAGGTATATCGTTCCATGATTGGATCCTTGCTTTACCTTTGTGCATCTAGACCGGACATCATGTTGAGTGTGGGAATTTGTGTACGGTTTCAAGACGCACCTAAGGAAAGTCACTATGTGGCGGTCAAACGAATCTTTCGATATTTGGCTCATACCCCAAACTTTGGCTTATGGTACCCAAGAGGATCAAACTTCAAGCTTGTAGGGTACTCGGATTCTGATTGGGCAGGAGACAAAGTGGATAGGAATTCCACTTCCGGAGGGTGCCAATTCCTTGGTTGCTCTTTGGTAAGTTGGTCTTCCAAAAAGCAAAGTTGTGTATCTCTCTCGTCCACCGAAGCGGAGTATGTGGCAGCCGGTAGTTGTTGTGCACAACTCTTATGGATGAGGCAAACTTTAAAGGATTACGGTGTCACTTGTGACAAAGTGCCTCTTTAGTGTGACAATGAAAGTGCCATCAAGATCTCTCTCAACCCGGTGCAACACTTCAAGACGAAGCATATTGAGATCCAGTATCACTTCATCCGGGATCACATTAGGCGAGGAGAGATCGAGCTCAACTACGTCAACACTCATGACAACCTTGCAGATATCTTCACGAAGCCCTTGGATGAAGCAAGATTTCGCGAGTTAAGGCATGAGCTAAATATCATCGATTCGAGCAATGTTGCTTGAACCCTTGCACACCCCATCATACTCAACGTGTTGTCCTATTTAGATGTAGGCATGGACATAGGGGGAGTGATGTTCTCTCAATGAACTCTCCCTCCCCCCATTATTCATAAATCAATCAAGTCTTTCACATTAGCCATGTTTGATGGTACTTGTGCTTCAAAGACGAGTTTTGGTCATGGACCCAAGGATAATTCTTCGCGGTGCCATACCAATTGACTCAAACATAGGTGGCTACAGCCACCGCCCTCTCTTTTGGAGAGGTGGTGTCTTTCTGGTTTTGTGTGTTGCGTGGTCTTGTGGTGTCGTGTTGGCTCGAAGTGGTTTGTGCAAAGATCCAGTTTTTCGCGCGCTCGAAACGTGCATCTTCTTGAGCCCACGGTACTACCGCGTCTGGGCGCGTGGGGGTTATGACTCGGGCAGGGGAGTTCCAACTCCCCATACCCATTCATTGTCTCTCTCTCCATGTCTCTCCCTCTCAAGAACGGCGCCGGAGGCCCTCGCCGGATCTCCGTCTCCGGCCACTCTCCTCGGATTCCGACCGGTGGGATCGTTCCCCACCACTTCCTCTTGCCATGGACCAAGGTTTTTCCCCAAATCCCTCTTTTTCTTGGTTGTTCTCTTGCTTCTAGGTTTTTGGGGAGAAACTTGTCGTTCTTGAGATTTTAGGCCAAATCTATGCAAGAGTAGGATGTAGGAGAGTCGTGATGCGTAGGAAACATACTTGATATGCTGTCTTGTGGTAGCTTTGTCCAATCGTAGTGTCGTCGTGGTTTCACTGGCTTTTTTAGATTTGAACCTGTTCAGATCTGACGCGGTGCGGTACTACCGTGCCCAATGTGCGGTACTTGTTGGAAATATGCCCTAGAGGCAATAATAAAAGCATTATTATTATATTTCCTTGTTCATGATAATTGTCTTTGTTCATGCTATAATTGTGTTATCCGGAAATCGTAATACATGTGTGAATAACAGACACCAACATGTCCCTAGTAAGCCTCTAGTTGACTAGCTCGTTGATCAACAGATAGCCATGGTTTCCTGACTATGGACATTGGATGTCATTGATAACGAGATCACATCATTAGGAGAATGATGTGATGGACAAGACCCAATCCTAAACAAAGCACAAGATCGTATAGTTCGTTTGCTAGAGTTTTCCAATGTCAAAGTATCTTTTCCTTAGACCATGAGATCGTGTAACTCCCGGATACCGTAGGAGTGCTTTGGGTATACCAAACGTCACAACGTAACTGGGTGGCTATAAAGGTAGACTACGGGTATCTCCGAAAGTGTCTGTTGGGTTGACATGGATCAAGACTGGGATTTGTCACTCCGTATGACGGAGAGGTATCACTGGGCCCACTCGGTAATGCATCATCATAATGAGCTCAAAGTGACCAAGTGTCTGGTCACGGGATCATGCATTACGGTACGAGTAAAGTGACTTGCCGGTAACGAGATTGAACGAGGTATTGGGATACCGACGATCGAATCTCGGGCAAGTAACATATCGATTGACAAAGGGAATTGCATACGGGGTTGATTGAATCCTCGACATCGTGGTTCATCCGATGAGATCATCGTGGAGCATGTGGGAGCCAACATGGGTATCCAGATCCCGCTGTTGGTTATTGACCGGAGAGTCGTCTCGGTCATGTCTGCTTGTCTCCCGAACCCGTAGGGTCTACACACTTAAGGTTCGGTGACGCTAGGGTTGTGAAGATATGTATGTGCAGTAACCCGAATGTTGTTCGGAGTCCCGGATGAGATCCCGGACGTCACGAGGAGTTCCGGAATGGTCCGGAGGTAAAGAATTATATATAGGAAGTGCTGTTTTGGCCATCGGGACAAGTTCCGGGGTCACCGGTATTGTACCGGGACCACCGGAAGGGTCCCGGGGGTCCACCGGGTGGGGCCACCTATCCCGGGGGGCCCCATGGGCTGAAGTGGGAGGGAACCCAGCCCATAGTGGGCTGGGGCGCCACCCCCCAAGGGCCCATGCGGCTAGGGTTGGAGGGGAAACCCTAGAGGGGGCGCCCCCTTGCTTGGGGGGCAAGCCCCCCACCCTAGGCCGCCGCCCCCCTAGTAGATCCATCTACTAGGGCCGGCGCCCCCCCCTTGGCACCCCTATATATAGTGGGGGAGAGGAGGGACTTCATACCCCAGCCCCTGGCGCCTCCCTCTCTCCCCGTTACGTCTCTCTCTCGCAGTATAGGCGAAGCCCTGCTACTGTGACGCCCTGCATCCACCACCACGCCGTCGTGCTGCTGGATCTTCATCAACCTCTCCTCTTCCCTTGCTGGATCAAGAAGGAGGAGACGTCTCCCGTCCCGTACGTGTGTTGAACGCGGAGGTGCCGTTCGTTCGGCGCTTGGTCATCGGTGATTTGGATCACGTCGTGTACGACTACATCATCACCGTTCTTTTGAACGCTTCCGCACGCGATCTACAAAGTTATGTAGATGCATCCGATGGCTCGTTGCTAGATGAACTCCTAGATGATCTTGGTGAAACGAGTAGGAAAATTTTTGTTTTCTGCAACGTTCCCCAACAGTACTACCGCTCGTCAGGTGCGGTACAACCGTACCATGCGGTACTACCGCTCTGCAGACGCGGTACTACTGCGCCAGCCGTGGCGCTAAGGTCGTACTACCGCTCCTACACCCAGTACTACTGTGATCTTGCACGGTACTACCGCGTCTAAGGGTCGTACTACTATCTTAGCTCCGCATCACTTGGCAGTACTACCGTAGGGATCAAATCTCTCTCTAGGCATTTATCATGTGTGCTTTCTGCTTGTTTGACTTGCGTTGTTGTGGTCTTTGCATTAACCTCTCTTGGCTGTTATGGGTGTTTTTGCGTTCTGTGTCTCAGGTGGTGGCTCTCGCCGTTCCAATCCCAGTCGTGACACTGGCTCCAAGCGTCTGCACAACCCCCAAGATGAAGCCCCAGAGGGCTCCAATGCGCCCAAGCGCAATGTCAAGACCATTGCCAGCAAGCAAAAGGAACCGGCTAAGGGCATGGACGAGATTTCAACCACTGAGTATGTCGAGCGCCGGAAGATCAATCCCTATGTGAATCCTCGGGCTATCCTCAGAGGCACCAAGTTGTTCTGGACCAAGCAACAAGCTCTCATCTATCTGGATGTGATCAAGAACAAGCAGAATACCTTCGTGGATGTCAAGTGGATAGACATGCATCACCTGCGGAAGGACAAGTTTCGTGACTATTTTGGAGAGGCTCTGCACTTGGTGGAGCAGTTTGCTATTGAGCCGGTGATCTCCTTTCACCATGACTATGACCCTGAGCTCATCTGTCAGTTCTTTGCCTCAGTGTACTTTCATCCCGGGGAGGAGCGGATGATGACCTGGATGACCAATGGCCGTCAGTTGTCTGCTACCTGGAAAGAGTTCATGGATCTGCTGCACATTTCTGATGACGGGCTTCACACCCCCGTTGGCGTTCGCCCCCATGCCAACTCCGAGTCTGCCAACAAGAACCAGCTTCAGCCCTTCCTTGTTGAGAAGGTACTCCCCAATGGCAAGTCATCTTGTGTGTTAAACTCCTTTCTGGATATCATGCATCACATCTTCCGCAACACTCTGTTCCCACGCATTGGCGATAAGGACAAGGTATATGCATATCTAGTGGACATGTTGCTCTTGTGTGCAGAGGCACGTTCTTCTCAGACTCAGCCACTTGATGTCTCACACATCATGTGGTGTGAGCTTTGGTTTGCGGTGTTCACTCGCAAGGTACCTATCTATGGACCGTACCTGTTTCTGCTGCTCTCCACCACTTGGGAGAAGACGTATCCAGGTGATGAGTTCCTTGCTCCAGACTGGATTCGCCATGAGTCCATCTGCCTCTGCGTCAAGCCCAACTGGGCCAACACCACTACCAGTGCTGAGGCATCTTCTGCTAGGAGTGCTGCTGGTGAGGGGGAGGCTGCTGCTGCTGAGACTGTTGCTGAGGACCGTGCTGCTAGGTCCACCACTTCTTCCTCTGAGCGGTCATGGGCCAAAAAGCTGAAGGACAAGATGAAGACTCTCTTCTGCATGCAGGCGAAGGGACAGTACAGGGCTCACGTGGCTGACAAGGAGAGTCGCCGCCGTGACAAGAAGGTGATGAGGCTCTTTGGAGAGGATGTGTCTGGCGGGTCTGAGGACGTCATCACACCTAAGGCTGCCTGGATGTCAAAGCAGGGCTACAAGTGGACCAGTTCAGAGGATGACCTCGAGGAGACTATCCCCGCCGCTGAGTCTGACGAGGAGCACGAGGAGCAATGGGACGACTTCTCTGCCTGAGCCACCCCGTGTGTGTAGGTGTCCTCTCTGCCTTTTTGGCGTCTCGATGCTAAAGGGGGAGAGAGTGTAGGGATTTGCGTTGTGTCGTGCTTGGTGTACTTGTTTGCTTTGTCGTTTGGACCTCGTTTGCCTCGTTTGCTTTTGTTTGGTTTGTGCCTTCGAGACCTATCCTCCATATGGTGTAAGACATATGCACTCTATCTATCTTAGTTATCTTATGTTTGTACTACCTTGTCTAGTGATAGATATGCCTTGTCTCTATAATATAGGGGGATCTCTGTTCCTAGTATTCGTGCTCATCTAGGTGGCACACATTTAGGGGGAGCCTGTCTATATTATAGAGAGGAGGGGTTTGCATTTACTTAATACTATTTTCTTTGTGCAAATCCCGTTTTGTCATCAATCCACCAAAAAGGGGGAGATTGTAAGGACATATTTATCCCTAAGTGTTTTGGTGATTGATGACAACGCATTTGCGGACTAATCGTGTGCCATGAGTATTCCAGACACTTCTTTGCTAGGCACAAGACGATTGGGTGCCCCTTGAAGACTGACGAAGACGGTGTCTTTTCTATGTTTCTTTTTGGTGGATTTGAGTCGTAGGAAAGCCATACTATTAAGAGGGGGTCCGCGTTGGAAAGGTTTGGGTGGAATCATCACGTACACGTCTCCTTTTATCCGCTCCTTCTTCCTTGGAGCTTCCTCCGTTTTCCTGCCTCCTGTGACTGGCTGCTGTTGTGGTTGCGGTAGTACTGCTCCTGGATCAACGGTAGTACCGTAGGCATCCACGGTAGTACCGCGCGGTGGCGCGGTAGTACCGCTGGTGCCCACGGTAGTTCTGCTCCCCTGGAGCCGCACTATCGCTGCCCACCAGGCTAGTGCTGCCCCTTTGCGGTAGTAGGAGCGGATGTAATTTTTTACAACCGCACCTGCCGCGGTAGTACCGCTTTCGCCGTGTGGTAGTACCGCGCTATGCGGTCAGGCAGTAGTACCGCCCCTCGGCAGTATTACTGTGCCGGGTTTTTGCTACTTCTGTTTTTTTGCGGAAGTAGGCACAGAAGTTTCCCTTCCCCCTGACTGGGACTTTTGCCTTGCGGTAGTACCGCATGGGGGGCGCGGTAGTACCGCGCGTGCGGAAGTACCGCCCCCAGCTTCTGTGCGTCTGGTTCTGTGATGGGGTCATGGCAGTACTGTGGGTCGGTACGGTAGTACCGCACAGCCGTGCGGTAGTACCGCTTGGTTGCAAGCAGTAGTACCGCGCGGCCTTGCGTTAGTACCGCTGGCTAGGCGCGGTAGTACCGCTGGCCGCGGGCTGGTTGGTGGGTAACGGTTGGATCTTTTCCACACACTATATAAGGGGTCTCCTTCTTCCCCGTTGACTTACCTCTTCCACCATTAAAGCTCCATTATTGCTCCAAGCTCCATTTTCGCCCGATTTCACTCCCTAGCCAACCAAACTTGTTGATTTGCTCGGGAGTGGTTGAGAAGGCCCCGATCTACACTTCCACCAAGAGATATTTGATTCCCCCTACTAATCCCTTGCGGATCTTGTTACTCTTGGGTGTTTGAGCATCCTAGACGGTTGAGGTCACCGCGAAGCCATAGTCCATTGTGGTGAAGCTTCGTGGTGTCGTTGGGAGCCTCCAATTGAGTTGTGGAGATTGCCCCAACCTCGTTTGTAAAGGTTCGGTCGCCGCCTCCAAGGGCACCAATAGTGGAATCACGGCATCTCGCATTGTGTGAGGGCGTGAGGAGATTACGGTGGCCCTAGTGGCTTCTTGGGGAGCATTGTGCCTCCACACCGCTCCAACGGAGACGTACTTCCTCTCAAAGGGAAGGAACTTCGGCAACACATCCTCGTCTCCACCGTCTCCACTCTTGGTTATCTCGTGCCTTTACTTGTGTAGCTTATTTGTTTCATATATCTTGCTTGCTTGTGTTCCTATTCGTGTTGCATCATATAGGTTGCTCATCTAGTTGCATATCTAGACAATCTACTTTGATGCAAAGTTTAAATTGCTAAAGAAAAGCTAAAAATTGTTAGTTGCCTATTCACCCCCCCTCTAGTCAACCATATCGATCCTTTCAAAACTCCATAGTACCAAGTGGGCAGCTATACCTGTGTTCTATTCCAGCCCTCCACCACAACTTGCATCATGGATAAACAAGGGGCTAGACTGGGGATCAGTTGATGAAGTGCAGACTCTACAGAGCCGCATCCGAACCCTCCTTGAGAGAGACATCGATCTTGTCAACGTGATTCAAGTGATGCTAGTTCGCCGAATCCTGCCATGCCAGCACAGGTCTCACCGTATGTGGGAGCTTAATGTAGAAGGATCACGAACCCTCCAACACTTCTTCGGCACTACGCACAAAGGGATGTGGAAGTTGTTTTTCAGGAAGCGAAAACATTGGTCGGACACTACTGAGGACGATGGCCTTAACTGCAACCGTCCGGATACCCCAGTAAGCACTTGTCTCCCAAACACTTTGTAATTACGCATACCGTAATATGGTACTGAGCAAGCTATCTTCTTCCAGGGCTGGATAAAGAAGGCGGAACTAATTATGTGTTCGGCCCCTCTTCCTGAAGGCCCCGTGAATCCTGTTCTAACAAGGATGCTGGCCCTGGCACCATACAGATGCCTATGAAGGAGGGCGAGACGGAGAGTGGGAGAACCAAAGATGGCCCCTATTCCAAGGGTACATCAGACATTGTGTCTGGAGGAATCAAAATCCCCTCATCCGAAGACAAAAGTGAAGGGGGGCACTATCTCCTCCCCTCATGGGAAGAAAAGGGCTGCCTCCGAAGATTTGGAGAAACAGGCTCCTAAGCGAGGCAAGATGCCTTTGTTGGGTGGCTCGGGCTTGGAGGACGTCGAAGCACAGTCTCATGATGAGGACAAGCCTCAGGCCAAATCGTAAGTGAACAAGGATGTTTTAAACATATCCCGTTCTTTTCTTGTAATGCCTGGAATATATGTTTTTTGCAGCTCGGCACGTAGTCTTCTACAACAATCCTCTTCTTCGGGGGACCTTCTCCCCGAGATGATGGAAAGCGAGACGCCTCCACCGGCTTCTCCGCCCAATAGGGCGGACGACTTCGAGGTGTCGTTGCTGAGGGTCTCCCCCGACCAACAGGTGGTGCAAGGGATGATGAAGACATTACCCGAAGGTGATGCTTCGGTGGCCCAGGACCCGGGGACCAATAATGAAGGCCCCAAACAATCAGGTATAGAGCCGGATATGAATAAACGGTTCCCTTCAAAGGGTGGCCGTACTCCTACGGCAGCCTCCGGAGACCTGGAGGCGCCAGATATCTTGACGAACATGCTGCGGCAGGCGTCCATCTTAGAGGAACATCATACCTTGATGTGCACGGTGGTTAAAAAGGTCCTGTCCATGAAGATCGGATTGAATGAGGCCTTTGCGAGCCTACTAAGAGGCTTCAAGGTTTGTACTGTAATATGTGCAATTGTGTTTTATTCACAAAATACACATGTGTATAGATAGTAGCCCCTGAGACTCTGATTGGCTTCCCGAGGGAGGCGATCATAGGATCAAAAGAAATGCCCAAGGACTGACCTGATTAATTGGAACATAGGCGGTGACTTATCCGATGACTGCCCGAACTATTGAAGTTGTAGATTTGCAACATAAGATTAATGAAGCGGATAATGATATCGCGCTTATCAACAGGCGACTTGACGAGGCGCAAGGTATGATTTTGGGGCAGTTATACTATGCATATGTTTAAAATATAAGCAATATGCGAAGAATTGTGTAATAAGGTGTACATATCTACAGATGGTGCTGTCGCAGTCGAGATCCTTCGAGCTGAGCTAGCCTGGGCCAAGGAGCAGGCCCGGATTAGTAATGCGGCTGCCGAAAAGGCATCAGCTGAGTTAAAAGCCGAACAAGCTGTTCGGCACCATGACGAGGAGAAGATATCCAGGATGGCGCTCGAACTAAAAAATGCTGCTAGCCGCTATGAACTTCTTGAGAAGCAGAATGAAGCCAAAACGGCTGAACTTGACAAGGCCTTACGAGAGGCGAGAGAAGCGCGGTCTGAATCCAGAGCAGCCCGTGAGGAGATCCGGCAAGCTAGGGAGATTGCGGCTGGTAAGCCTTTTTTTCTACAGACTAAGTTCGACGATCCGAACTATGCTCAACTTAACCAAGTGTGGAGTTCTCCGGACGAGTTTTTAGACTTGCCGAAGAGTTCTTCCGATGCGGCACAGTTTTACCAGGCGCGAGAGGGGTATGCAACGGAGAAGCTTTTCTAGTCACAATTTGGCGCGTCGAAGCGCACTCTTTTGCTGAATGAACAGATATCCCAATGGGCCGAGCTTCATAGGATATCTGGTGCTGCCATGAAGAATGTCATAATCCGGTTGTGTCCAACTGAGCCTGTTCCGAATAGCTACTTCAGCTTGGTGCAACGGCTTGTTGATGTGGTGCCACGTATCGACGCTGTGAAGTGGTCGGTGTGCATTGAGGGTGCACGGATGGCCTTTGCCCGAGTCAAGACATTCTGGGGGAAGATGAAGGCCATCGATGTTGCAGCGAAGAGTTCACCCAAGGGCAAGGACCGTTACGAACCAGAGCATTATTTTGAGGACATCCTAGAGGCCGCCCGCTTGATAGAGGGTCAATGCTCGAAATACATAATGTTTGAGTGAGGTGTATGATAATTGTAAAAGACAATTTTATTTAATCTATTTTATATTTTGCTCGAAAGCTTGTGTTCCTCCTGTGCGGCCGTTTTAATATAATCTGAAAGTTTTCTAGTCGTCGGCTTCAGCCCCCTCGTAGGAAGTACAAGGGTGTTCGGAAAAGCATTTGATCACTCTTGACCCAATGTCTTGGTCCATGAAGGAGTTGATAATGTGGCGAACCAGGCAATCAGGCTATAGGGCGTTAACACTTTCACTTAGCCATAGGAGTTTTATAGGGGGGCTATGATATAGCCCCTAGTATGCGTACGGCTTATTCCAATATGGTGTGTTACATATATGACCTAAAAAAAGGGGTCCTTCGTGTAATACGGAAGGAATCGCGACAGATTCCGATAAGTCATCGAGTGGTTAACCAACTCTCACAGCATCATGACAGTCGGTTTTCGGCTTTCTCTACTGAGGTGCTTGACCAGATGAACTAGAAGCACAATCGCAGTAGTTCTCCCTTTACTACCCTAGCCGATAGAGCGGAACGTAGGGTGGCAAACACGGGAGCCGGGCAACCCAACCATTGACCCAAGACATGATTCGAAGCTGATGCATATAAGGCCAAACTTGCGACGCCGAAGTACACTATAAAAGCTGTCCGGACTTTGTTGGCAGCTCATTTGTTCCTGTACCGAGCCTCTGGCAGGTTAAGCCGGGGTATATCTGTGGAACAACCATAAGAGGCGTATTCATTTGCGGAAAGACGCGGATGATTAATTCGGATAATGTTTACTGGGACCTGAGCGATATGCCAATGATTACTTGATATATATCACATCACAACATGTTTACGCAGATGATTAATTCAGATAATGTTTACTGGGACCATATCACATCACAACATGCCCTGCAAAAAAAGTTAGATGTCCTCTACTTTGTTGTTGCAAGTTTTACGTGGCTGCTACGGGCTTCTAGCAACAATCGTTCTTACCTACGCATCAAAACCACAACGATTTTTCATCAAGTGTGTTGTTTTAACCTTCAACAAGGACCGAGCGTAGTCAAACTCGATTCGACTAAAGTTGGAGAAACAGACACCCGCCAGCCACCTGTGTGCAAAGCATGTCGGTAGAACCAGTCTCATGAATGTGGCCATGTAATGTCGGTTCGGGCCTCTTCATCCAACAATACTACCGAATCAAAGTAAAACGTTACTGGTAAGCAGTATGACTATTATCGCCCACAACTCTTTGTGTTCTACTTGTGCATATAACATCTACGCATAGACCTGGCTCAGATGCCGCTGTTGGGGAACGTAGTATTTCAAAAAAATTCCTACGATCACGCAAGATCTATCTAGGAGAAGCATAGCAACGAGCGGGGAGAGTGTGTCCATGTACCCTCGTAGACCGAAAGCGGAAGCGTTTAGTAACACGGTTGATGTAGTCGAACGTCTTCATGATCCAACCGATCCAAGTACCAAACGTACGGCACCTTCGTGTTCAGCACATGTTCAGCACGATGACGTCCCTCGAGATCTTGATCCAGTTGAGGACGAGGGAGAGTTCCTTCAGCACGACGGCGTGGCAACGGTGATGATGAAGTTACCGACGCAGGGCTTCGCCCAAGCACTACGACGATATGACCGAGGTGTTAACTATGGAGGTGGGCACCGCACACGGCTAGGAACAATTGATGTGTGTTCTAGGGGTTCCCTCCCCACGTATATAAAGGAGGGAGAGGGAGGGAGGCAGCCTAGGGCGCGCCCAAGTAGGAGGAATCCTACTTGGGCCCCTAGTCCAATTTGCCCCCCTACCATATTGGGACAAGGGGGAAAGGAAGGAGGTGGGATGGGAAGGAAGTAGGAGTCCTACTTCATACTTTCCTTTTCCTCCTCTCCTTTCCCTTTATCCCCATGTGACTGGCCCTATAGGGGCGCACCAGCCCCTTGTGGGCTGGCGTGTTCCCTTACTTGGCCCATTAAGCCCATATCTTTGCCGGGGGTTGCCCGGAACCCCTTCCGGTGACCCGGTATCACCCGGAACACTTCCGTTGTCCAAATACCATCGTCCTATATATGAATCTTTACCTCTCGACCATTTTGAGACTCCTCGTCATGTTTGTGATCTCATCCGGGGCTCCGAACAAACATCGATTATCAAATAACATAACTCATAATACAAATCGTCATCAAACGTTAAGCATGCGGACCCTACGGGTTCGAGAACTATGTATACATGACCGATAAACATCTCCGGTCAATAACCAATAGCGGAACCTGGATGCTCATATTGGCTCCTACATATTCTACGAAGATCTTTTTCGGTCAAACTGCATAACAACATACGTTGTTCCTTTTGTCATCTGTATGTTACTTGTCCGAGATTCGATCGTCGGTATCATCATACCCAGTTCAATCTCTTTACTCGTTCCGTAATACATCATCCCGTGACTAACTCATTAGTCACATTGCTTGCAAGGCTTATAGTGATGTGCATTACCGAGAGGGCCCAAAGATACCTCTCCGATACACGGAGTGACAAATCCTAATGTCGATCTATGCCAACCCAACAAACACCTTCAGAGAGATCTGTAGAGCATCTTTATAATCACCCAGTTACGTTGTGACGTTTGATAGCACACAAGGTGTTCCTCCGGTATTCGGGAGTTGCATAATCTCATAGTCAGAGGAACAGGTATAAGTCGTGATGAAAGCAATAGCAATAAAACTAAACGATCATTGTGCTAAGCTAACGGATGGGTCTTGTCCATCACATCATTCTCTAATGATGTGATCCCGTTCATCAAATGAGAACACATATCTATTGTCAGGAAACATAACCATCTTTGATTAACGAGCTAGTCAAGTAGAGGCATACTAGGGACACTCTGTTTTGTCTATGTATTCACACATGTACTAAGTTTCCTGTTAATACAATTCTAGCATGAATAATAAACATTTGTCATGATATAAGGAAATATAAATAATAACTTTATTATTGCCTCTAGGGCATATTTCCTTCACCGATTGGATCCAAAAGTTTAATGCTATGGTTAGAATTTATTCTTAATACTTTTCTCGTAGTTGCGGATGCTTGCGGGAGGCTTAATCATAAGTAGGAGGTTTGTTAAAGTAAGAACAACACCTAAGCACCAGGCCACCCACATATCAAATTATCAAAGTATCGAACACGAATTAAACCAACATGATGAAAGTGACTAGATGAAATTCCCGTGTACCCTCAAGAACGCTTTGCTTATCATAAGAGACCGTTTTGGCCTGTCGTTTGCCTCAAAAGGATTGGGCTACCTTGCTGCACTTTTGTTACTACTATTGTTACTTGCTTGTTACAAATTATCTTGCTATCAAACTACTCCGCTACTTACAATTTCAGCACTTGCAGACACTACCTTACTGAAAACTACTTGTCATTTCCTTCTGCTCCTCGTTGGGTTTGACACTCTTACTTATCGAAAAGAGCTACAATTGATACCCTATACTTGTGGGTCATCATGCCTTATCATCCAAAGTAAGTCAGTGCCGGACAACCCTTTCGTACATTTCAATCATTCCTTCTCGCTCATATGGAGAATAATTTGAGGTGTTTTTCCCCGTAGCAACGGGCACACCGTCCTTATCGTTATTTACCCACTAGTCTCCCATGCCGTGTATTTCGACCCTACCAGAAACTACGAGAAGAAGGACTACACCCACATAATGAATATTCTAGATGATGCTCTCCAAGGCTTCAGCTTGAAGGGTGGCTTCCTGCAGATTAGGAAACAAAGGAACAAGAAGACGAGTTTCTCGCATAAAACTAACTTCTGCTGCATCCATGTCCCAAAACCAAGCAAGAACGATGGATTCTACCTCCTCCATCTCATGATGGAGTTCAGAACGGATCACCAAAGCTTTGCATGACAAGCAGAAACAATGATCATATCCACAAGTGGGTAGAATCTCATGGAGAAGCGGATTATAAACTTGGAGATGACTTCTTTCGCATCCATATGGACATTGCGATGATCATCATGAAAGAAGTCGTCGATGAGAAGGGGATGTTCCACCACGGCCCTATATCGTGAGATGACGTTCGAACTTGCATAGGCATGCAACGTCAGGACCTCACACCATTCAAGAAGCTAGGGTCCACCCTCGATGATATGGAAGGATGGAACTTCTAGTGATTTACGATGCTGATGATATGTCTCGGTTGAACTTGTATAGTTTTTGTAGCGATGAAACTTTGTGATGTCCACGGTCCCTGCCGAACTTGCGTAACGCTACTTTGTTAGTTTGGGTACGATGACCTGCGTACCTCTAGTTAATTAGTTTGCGTATGATGAAACTGCGTTGATTATTTTTATGTTTACTATATGTTGCATCTAGTTGCTAACCCTTTCTTTTTCGTGTTGCTCAAGTATATTTTGTTGCATATATGATTGTACATTCTTTTGATGAAGATGCATCTCTAACAGGTACCTAGATTCTTGATGGCGAAGAAGCAGTGCTATGTTGTGTACAAAGGGAAGGTTCCGGGAATGTATGATGAGTGGCCCGAGTGTCAGGCGCAAGTGGAGGGGGTCTTGGGCGCCAGCCATGAAGGCTTCAAAAGCAGACAAGAAGCAGAAGCTAGTTACTTAAGGTTCACGCTAGCGCGAGAGAGGACTCATAACCGCCGCCTCATTTACTGCATAGTTCCTCTCTCACTCATAGTGATAGCTCTTCTCGCGTATATCATTATTTAGATGAATGACGATGTAGTTGCAAGTATTCGAGACTTGTATCGTTATTTTTGAGATGATGACGAGAGACCACTTTGTGTTCGATGATGATTATGATGATGACATAATTTGATGAGACTATTTGTATGTATATGCTATGATTACATTTGTATGTGTATGATATGCTAGAGATTATTGTATAAAGCCCTAAACAAAATTCAGCAGCATAAAATATGGAGTAGATTTTTTTTCAGAAACTAATAACAATAGCGTAGGGTATGGCTTTAGCAGCAGCGAGGTCTTAGCAGTAGCGCTCTTTGTACCAGGGCGCTACAGCTATTAGCAGCAGCGCGTATTGGAGACAAACGCTACTACTATCCCTAGATAGCAGTAGCGTGGGTCAAACCGCGCTACTACTAAGCGTTAGCTATAGCGTCGTATGAGTAGCGCGGCTACCCACACTCTGCTAAGCATTTAACCCGCGCTACTGCTAGGCTTTTCCCTAGTAGTGACGAGTTGTTACACGATATGTGCTTGGACAAAATGACGTTGTAGGCATGAAGTAGGGGGGCATAGTGTATTGGCAAAATGTGTGTTCTTGGTTTTAATGAGCAAAATCACTTCGCACCCTACCACTTGCATGTGATACATGATTGCAATGTGAAGTTGCTAGCCCATGCATGGTATACCATCTCAAACTCCGTCATGAAGTTTTGCGGTACGCGTGTGGAAGTGCTAGTATCAACTAGGAGGGGGTGAATAATCGATTTTATGGAAGTCTTCGAAGACAGATAAGAAAATAACACCTAAATAGTATGCAGCGGAAGATAAAGTACACTAGCCATGCCATAGTCAAAGAGACAGTCCAGAGTAAGCATGAAGACGAATAGCAGCTAGGTAGAACATATCGGAATGGGAAGACGGTATGAAGCCAAATATGCAATCAGAGCGAATGTCTTCACACAAAGAATTCAATCAGAGCAGGTAAGCAATGACTTCATGAAGCTAAATTGTAAGTAAAGGGGTGAAGTGATAGAACCAATAGCTTGACGAAGACAAGGAATTGGTAGACCAGTTCCAGCTGTTGTGACAACTATACGTCTGGTTAGGGAGGCTGAGATTGAACTCAGAAGACCACGTCTTCACCTTATTCCCCTTGAGCTAAGGTCACTTAGTCCTCACCCAATCACTCAGGTAAGTCTTCAAGGTAGACTTTCAAACCTTCACAGACTTTGTTCAACGGCAATCCACAATGACTCTTGCAGCCTCAGAACGCGACACCTAACCGACTGAAGATCATAGTCTTCAAATGTAATAAGTCTTCTAATCACGCGGACAGAAATACTTCAGTGATGCCAAATACTCTTTGGGCTCTGGGTGTTTTGGGTTTTGTCCTTGCAAGAATTCTCTCTCAAAGGCTTCGGAGGTGGGTTGCTCTCAAACGATAAAAGACGTGCACTAACTCTGAGCAGCCACCAATTTATGGTGGAAGGGGGTGGCCATTTATAGCTAGGGGCAACCCGACATGATTTGTCTGAAATGACCCTTGGTCATTGGGGAACCGACATGTGTCCAACGGTCAGATTTCAAACACACGCGGCAACTTGACTTGGGCTCAGCTGACTTATCCAACTCAGGATAAGATTTTCTCTCATTGTCTTCACTCGAAGGCATATGATTTGGGTTGAGCATCGCGTCAATTTTCTGACTTTGTTCACTTGAACCCCACTTGACAGTTTGGTGGTTCCTATGACTGAAGAAAGAAGAAAATAAAACTACAAAAGAAATTATGTCTTCGCACTCCATTGTCTTCAAGCGAATGTCTTCACACGTCATTATCTTCGTCGTGAATATCTTCGCCAACCACCAATGTCTTGAATGTCTTCATATATTTTTAGGGGTCATCTTCGATGGGTAAACCGAATCAATAGGGACTTCTACATGTGTTCTCCTGTGAATCTCGCAAACACATTAGTCCCTCAACCATGTTTGTCGTCAATACTCCAAAACCAACTAGGGGTGGTACTAGATGCACTTACAGCGCGCAAAGAAGTTGGTCACTAGGCACGTCAATCATGAAGATCGTAAGTTTTGCTTCTTGTTGCTTTACATGTTGGTCAGTTTATTGATTCTGTCAAGGTTGCAACTTGATGATC